>NC_071572.1:4883149-5196226 GCF_024509145.1 Vidua macroura | reverse complement strand
TCGCCGCCGCCGCCGCCCCGCTCGCCCCTTCCCCAGCCGCTCTGCCGCTTCCCCGGTGCGGCCGTGCCCGGGCGGCGGGCGCGCCGTGATGGACGGCGGGGCTGGAGCGGGGTTTGAGTGACAGCGCTTACCTCGGGTGCCAATCTTCGTCACACTGACAAGCGGCTGCAGCAATCGGGACCCGCACCGCCGCCGCGCGCGTCACCGCGCGCCGCCGCGCCCGGCCAATCGCCGCCCGCGCCGCCCCCGACGCCACGGCGCGCCTCATCAATATTCATCGCCCTGGGGCGGGGCTTGGGTGCACCGCCCCTCCGCATTGGGGCCGCCCGTCTCTCTCTCATGAATATGGATGAGGAGGGCGGGGGAAGCAGTGAGGGTGAGGCCACGCCCCTCGCTGTGTGTGAGGCGGGGGGATGAAACCATTGCTGGGGGTGGGGGGAGGAGGGAGGTACCAAGTGGCTCCGCCACGAGGGGAGAGGCTGCGGCCGCTGTGGCGGGTCCGTGCCGCGTTCCCTCGGGCAGTGCTTGATGCTCGCCCTTGGGTCGCCTCAGGGCGCTGCTCCCCGGGCTCGGGAGAGTCCCTTGCCTCGGCTGTGGGAGCTGCGAGCCCCCGCGCCCTGTGAGGTGTCCCCGGGAGCCGCGCAGGGCGGGCGGGGGTCGCCCCGGGGAGCCCCGAGTGCGGGAGCCGCGCTGGAGGCTCCTCACAGGCTGTCCAAGGAACTTCTCCTCCGCCGTGCGTGGGGTGAAACTGCCCGGCTGATCCTTGTGACCCTCCCAGCCCCAAAGCTGCGCCCCCTGTTCTCCCGAAACCCCCGAAGTGCGGGATCGGAGTGAGGGCGGACCTGCGCCGCCCCTCAGGATCCTGCCCGCGGGTCAGGCACTGCTCGGGTACTGCCATGGCCTGAAATAAACATACTGACCACACGTGGGGTTTTTTTTGTACTGAAACTCCGCTTGGGGGGAACCAGTGCTGTCACAGCTTCTTCCCCCAAGAGTTACCGCTGTTAAATATTCCCCCTTTTCCCAAACCATTCCTATGTAAGGGATAGGAAAGTGTCAGGAATGTGCCTTCAGGCGGGTGCCCTATGGCCGTTTTCCTGTTGGGATATTTAAAAAGAGACTCTGCTGTGCAAAAGGGCTGGAATGCCTTTGAGTCGTGCATGTCACAGGTGATGGATCTGTCGTTTTCACCTTGTTCTCATTCTCAAGACTTCTGAAAGATCATCCCCACATCACCTCGCTGGCTTTGAGAGCAGAGGTTTGCCAGAGGAGGAAGAAAGCGACACATAAAAAGCAAATCTCAATTTAGGAAGCTCAGTTTAAACCCAAAGCAGTTTTACTTTCAGGTCCCTCTGCGAAGCCACCACTGGGAATCTACTTGATTGTCCTGTACGCGGTAAACTGGGAATACCCTGCATTTTTTCATGTTCCATGTCTCTCCCTGGTTTAACAGTAGCAAGTCAGCTATTTTTTTTTTTTGGTTGTTGTTTTTGGTTTGGTTTGTTTTTTTGTTTTACATAACACTTTCCCGGGCCAGGCCACTTTTTAAAGATCTGGCTAATAGTTTGGCAATAGAAGCAGCTACTTAAATGTTCCTGCATGCCAGGTGTGCCCTCAGTCCTCTGCGCGTCACTGCTGTGTCAAGACCCTGCTCAGCCAACACAGTTGCTTCAGGAATCTTGTCACCCTGTCCACACTGCCACCATTTGTCCACTGACAAAACAGTTGCTCCATCCCCTCGCCAGACCGCCCGGAGCCTTCTCAGGAGTTCCTTTTCCAGCCATTTCCCCCTGCACAGTCAGAACCACGTGGACATTGGGCTTGTGAGCAGAGAGGGAACTTCTGCCCCAAGCAGAGAGGGTAGAAATGAGCTGTGCTAATCCAGAACTCTCAGATGGGTAAATCATGGCTCAGTGTTAATGGGAATAATTTATTTAAACAAGATTAGGAAAAACAAACAAACAAACAAACAAACAACTCTTAGTTTGCCTCTTTCTCTGTTTCCGCTCCTGTGCTGTGTAACAACACCTCTCATACAGTTCCTGTGGCCAGGATGGCTGCTTCTACCACAAGTTTCAGCTCTCATTATCCCTGACACATTCATTAGTGACACATTCACTAAACAGTGCTTAAAATTAACTGCTTCCCATGTCCAGACCTGCCTCTTCTTCAAATTTGATTCTCCCTGCAACCCCTTTGTTCTCCTTCTGCCTCGCCTGCACTTCTTTGGATGGGAGTTCACTGATTTCTTCTGAGAACGAACAGATTAAATTAAAACTAATTTAGTTTCTGTTTAATCTCTCCTCCCAGTGATCTTCAAAGCCTTTCTTGATGCCTTTCCCAACTTGAATTTTCTTTTCTCCTCCTGCTTCCCTTTGCTTTTCCTTCCCTTCCTGTCTGCCACTTTCTAATCCTGAGCTCCCCCCTCATGCACAACAGGTGTAGAAATTCCTGATCTGCTGTTACCCCCTCACCCCAGTAATCCCATATTTTGGTCGCCTTTGTAGTTAAAGTTACTCCATCCATTACTCTCCTCAGCCTCTTACTCTTTTTGTGATTTCAGTGGATGTTTTAACTCCCTCAAACTTAAAGCTTGTTATCAGAATGAAGAAAGCCTGGTTCGCTCCACATCTGTGCCTCGTGGTTTGTTAACCTTAGAGTGTAATGTGCAAGTTTTAACTTGGAAATCTCTTCCAAACTTGTGATTTATTTAAGATTTCTCTTTAGTCAGTGCATGCTGTTGCCCAAAAGTTCCCGCTGCAGATTTTCCATGATTTGGGGAGAACATGATACATCCTTCCTGCTCCACAACTTATTTTCATGAAAGCCACAGGAACTAAATTATTCTGTCAGCTTTAATCCTGTCTGGAGTAAGCCAGATTCAAACATTATTAAAAACATGGCTACACCCTCAGATATACCTCTGCCTACATGACATGACCATGTAAACCGCATTCCCACAAGAAAGTAACCTAAAAATCATTCCTGATCAAACTTGTGACTTCTAGCTCATTGAAAGCTCTGATCTCACTGTCAAGAGGTCCCTGCTTTTCAGTTTTCTTCAGTCATCTCTGATACAGCTTCTGCAGGCTTAATTTTTAAAGGTTAAGCTTAATTTTTAAAATATCACAGCTGAAATGACTCCAGGAGATGAAGATTTAAGAAAAGCTCTAAAAATTACAGGACCCTTGAGAGAAGCTGGCAACTTGGAAAACAGGAGCAGCAGGGGAAAAAGAATGAAGAAGTAACTGAGATGAGTGGTCCAAAGGCAAACAACAAAAAATCTCAACAAAAAGAAACAGAAAGAGAAAGAACAGGTGCCTTTTCTTTCTGTTTCTGATTGTCCAAACAAAGTGTTGTCCCTTAGTTCTGCAAAAGAACAAGGATCCAATCCATAGGATGGAAGACAGCACTCCTGAGGAAACTCTCCATACTACAAATCTTACAGGGATTATTGCACAGCTGATGAGGTTTTGTGCTCAGAGCTCCCATTGGTATGGGAGCACTCGCTTCAATGCAGTGGCAAGAGGGCTGCTTTTCTTTCTAAAAAAGCAAAAGCCACATGCCAGGGTGAATGAAATGTCACTTTAATACTTTGTAATACCAAATTACAAATGCATAGAAATGGGGTTTGACAATATTCAAATAACAGAACACTCATATTCTCTAACTTCTGTTACCTTTCTCACATTGTACATATTAAATAAAATTATTAAGTATAGCTCATCATTTAAAGCAAGCCCAGATAGGTTTGTGGGGTCAGGACCTTACCTGACTACTCAGAACAGTCCCCAGTATATAAGAGCACTCCTCACAGCTGGCACAAATAATTGCACACATTGAGCTGTTGAGATCCTGCCTCATCAAATGAGACAAGCACTTCCCCAAATCTCTTGTCTTAAATACACTTTCAGTATCTATTTATGCACAGTAGGATTGTGTAAGTGCATTGGAGGGGCAAAACTCTATCCTACATACAACTGCTAGAGGAATTAAGCTTACTCTGACATCCATCAGCAATTACCACATTATGAATATTACAACTGTGTGCAAAACATAACATCCACCTGCATTTAACCTGTTCAGATCACTTCTCGTGCCTCTCGACTGTGTACGTGGTAACTCTTTCATAATTAAGCTTTCAAAGGCAACATTTACATAGAGGTGAAGGGATGGACTTCCATGCAGGTGTCAGTAATCTGTACGCATAACTTGTGGAATAAAGCCTGTAATTGCAGTGATAAGACTGGAATAATCTAAAGAGAACAGGGTTTCCCCCAGATTTCCATAAAAATCAGGTGAGTTTTTAAGTGTTGATCTCGTGACAATGGGAGGCCTCTGCAGAAAACCAGTTTCTCCTTTCGTCATTCCAAGGGAATAAAAAGGATGTAGTAAGACATGTCAACAGCTTAGATGTCCTCTGGCTGTTTGGAGAGCGTTCCCAAGAGCAGCCTTGGTGTGCCCTGTTTGCAGGCACAGCACATTCACATCTGCAGCCACAACTTTATGTGGTATAGGAGGAGCCAGGAAAAAACGTGTGATTTACTTTATAGTGGATACAGCTTTTAAGATCTTAAAGCCGAAATTAATGAGTTAACTCAGTCTAAATAAATGCTATTGCTTGAACTAGATCATGGAGATGTGCGTAACTCGGCTGGGAACACTCCCTCTGGAGAAATTAGGAGCTCGTGTCCCACAGCAGGACTTGGGCTCAGACCAAGAGCTGGCACTGCAGTGCAGCACTACTGCAAGGAGTTTCTGTGCAGGGACCAAGGATGCCATCCTTTGAATCAGCTGTTATGGGCTTATGTTTTTCTACTCTGTTCAGTTGCAAAACCAACCTACTTACAGCCTCCTTAAACAAAAGGAAAAATTAGAAATGTCTTATTCAATATTTTTCCTCATATTAAATCAAATTTGAATTTTCCAGAGCTGTACATTAGCTGAATCACTGGCTGCACACTACTCACTCCATCTGTTTATATGGTTGAGTCACTGCATTACCAATATTTTAACACGTTACTTGGAAAGAATTTTGGGCGATCTGGAGGACAACCCCCCAGAGCTCTGTAAGATAATGTTCCCTTCTCTGTGTTCTGTAGCACCATACTCTACTCATTGCTCCCTTTCTGCTACCAGAAAGATGTTAATTGGAACAAACGGCTATTTTAGGAATAAAAGCACAGCTTCCACTTAAAAGCTGAAGATTGAGCTGCGATGTAGAAATCCACTGTCACCTCTCTGTGTGCCATGTCTTGCCCTGGGAACTGTGCAAGGAGTTTCATGGTGATGGAACAAAAGTCTTTCACAACCCAGCATATCTTTTTTTCCACTTGAGATACTACAAACAGGTTATTTTCTGAGGGCAAACTGTCTGTTTTTAACAATGCTGAAAGCTTTGAGGGTATTTTACTGTTCAAAGTTTCTTCCAAAATGTGCTATATGTAAAAAAAAAAAAACTTTATTTACCTCTGTGTAGAAGGTCAGGAGGGTAGAAGGGGCCAGAAAAGCAGGGTTGAAAAACAGAGTCAGAAGGACAGAGGTGGAATTGCTGATACACATTTTATTTTACGAAAAACATAAAAAGAGAATATTTTGTATGAATGTCACCATGGAGGACTATGAATGCATTCATGTTATTCTGGGAGCTGAGAAGCAGAAAGTGAAACCAACTGAAATAAAAGAAAACCAGTGAGACTAGTTTTACTTTTCAGACCAGGGGTTAGATCCAACTCTCGCAGAAGTTGGTGGAACAATTCCCACCGGCTTGAGCAGGATTTGGATTCAGCAAAGTGAAATGCAGAAAAAATTACCAGGAAGCACTAATGAAAGGTTCTCAAACACTGCTCTACAGAACACTTTCTTCAGTCCGTAGAGACGTAACTTCCCTCTCCATTACTCATTTACTTCCAGCTGCTTTTATGGGTCTCTGCATTTTGGAGCTCTGAAGGACTGAGAGGTGTTGGTAACCAGGAATGAGAATGGCCAGCCAGCAGAGCCTGCTCTTTTGGAGATGGAAGAGGAAAGAATCCGATTGCTGAGCAAATAGGGAAGGAATAAAGAAGGGACTATCTGAAGGAGCAGAAGGCCATTAAGCTGAGAGGATTAGGTGGCCTTCAGTGAGGATTAGGTGCTTTGCTGCCTAATGCAACTGTCTAGCCAGGCACCTGAGCTCCCAGCACAAAGCAGAAGCAAAGCTGAGCCCCACACAGACGTCTGCAAGCTAAAAGCAAATAGGAAATGCCAAGGGCAGAAGCCTTCCACAAACATTCCCCTTCTCGTCTCTGCCAAGGTGGGATTTGTGGAAACTACCACGCACCCCCACCCCTGGGGTGAAGGTAACCAAGCCCATCTCTGATGGTCCACAGTGCAGCACTTGCACCATCTCCTCCAGGCCCACATCCACACTGACATCCCAGAGGTGACACACATTCCTACCGCCACATCTGGCTGAAGCCAGGAGCAGCCAGGCCTCTGGACCAGGCTCTGGATCAGCTGGTGGGTTATGTTTGGGGCAGCATTCCCAGCAATGCTTTCAGGCTCTTCCTCAACACAAGGGGCTGCTGTCATCTGGGTCCAGGGACAACACATCCATTTAGGTTGAAAAAGACCTCCAGGATCATCAGGTTCCACCTTTATGGATCTCCCTCTTGTCAGCCAGAGCAAAGCACTGAGTGCCTCATCCAGATGTTTCTTGAACACCCCCAGGGATGGGGACTCCAACACCTCCCTGGGCAGCCCCTTGCACTGCTTGGCAGCCCTTTCCTAGAAGAAATTCTTCCTGATGTCCGACCTGAACCTCCCCCGGTACAGCTGCACCTTTCTGAATCAAAAGTTGCAATCAGACCATCATATTCAATGGCCACTGGCAGACTTCGCCTCCATTAATTCCTTTATTCCTATTTTTTAACAGATTGCAATGCAATAATGTCCTTTTGCCTGCCAGTAAGTCTCTCCTGGAGTCAGATTACCCAAGTCAGCCTTTCCTCACAAGAAAGAGGAGATACAAGGGACTTTCTAGACAGTATTTCTAAGTTTTACTGATAAGAAAACATTCTAGGAAAGAAAGGCTGTGTCAACACCTTGCAGAGCAGTAAGGTACAGAGATCCCCATACTGGCTGTGCATGAAATAGCTGTGGATCTGGAAGCAGCAGAAGAAATACCAGCCTCACGCTGTGCCCAGGTTAGCTGGTGGGCTGGGAGGCAAATTGGCTTGAGAATGAATGCTCTGCCAGCAAGGCAGTGCTGCTTCTGGGATCCAGGCTTGCATCCCTGCTAAGCTCTGCTTCTTCCTCTGAGGAAGGCTGGCCCATTCAGCCCTGGGCTGGGGATGGGCAGCACAGAGATGCTCTGTGCATGGCATTCTCCCAAAGCTCTGCAATGCCTGCAGCTACAGACCCACCTCCTCCATGGACCACCAAACTGGGCAGTGACTTTTCAGCCCTTTTCAGTTTGCAGCATCCTGTTTATTTCCCAGAGCAGGTACAGAGAGACTTAAGCTTCCTTCAATAGAAGGAGTACATGAAACCCCACAGACCACAGCCTGTAGGAGGCTGTAGGGCCTCCTGGGACAGGGGCTGTGCCCACCCAGCACTGGGATTCCTCCTCATCACACATCATATTTACTCATTGACCAGCACAGAAAACAATGGAACAATGCTCTGTAGGGGGACGTTTAGGTTGGATATCAGGAAAAAAGCTTTTCACCCAGAGAGTGGCTGGGCACTGGAAAGAGTTCCTCTGGGCAGTGGTCACAGCCCCAAGCCTGACAGAGCTCAAGAAGCCTTTGGACAATGCTCTCAGGGACATGGTGGGATTCTTGGGGTGCCAGCTCACAGCTCCATGCAATAGCCAATGCAGCCCTGGAGAAGAGAGCTGATAGCAACTCATTCCCTTTTACTCATGTAAGAAATAAGTCACAGCAGTAAGATTTTTCTTTTTTAAATCTATCTAGTAAGTGAAGTTCATGTAGACTGCATCTCTTTTCTAATAATCTGTATATTTTCGAAGAAACAAAGAATCCCAGAATGGTGTGGGTTGGAAGGGACCTCAAAGGTCCTCTTGTTTCACTCCCCTGCCATGGACAGGGATAGCCTCCATTAGACCAGGTTGCTCAGAGCTCCATTGAATCTGGTCTTGAACACTTCCAGAGATGGGGCATCCACAGCTTCTCTGGGCAACCTGTGCCAGGGCCTCACCACCCTCACAGGGGAGATCTTCTTCCTAATATCCAGTCTAAACCTACTCTCTGTCAGTGTGAAGCCATTCCCCCTTGTCGGGTCACTCCACACCCTTGTAAAAAATCCCTCTCTAGCTCTCTTGTAGGGTCCCTTCAGGTATTGTAAAGCCACAATTAGGTCACCCACAAAAAAAGCATATTTTGATAGTTTTACTGTCATAAATACAGCATTGATCATGGGCAGAGAGACTACACTGGAATCAGCAGAGACCCTTCAAAAGGTGCCAGAAACAATACTGCTTCTGGCTTTGCAGGTTCATAGAGCAGGGCCAGCACTGCAGGCCATTTCATGACTAAACCCTGCTCTCCATAAGTAGTTTAAATTAACAGAAAAGGCAGCAATGAAATCCACCCTTCATTGAGAGGTGACTCTTGTTCTGCGCCCTTCCCATTTCAGGGATTTATAATTCAGCTGCCTCCAGGGTTTGCTTCCCTCAGTTCTACTTTCTGACAATTATCACCAAACCCAGTCAAAATTGTGCTTTTGTTTTGCACTGCCTTCTCCAATTCTCTTCTAAAAATGGTCATGCTTTTGCTTTTCCAGTCACACAGGAATCAGAAAGCTGTTTCAAACCCAGCGTGTTTGTCTCAGTACAACATCCCACATATAAAACGTGTGCCTACTTTGCATATCAGTCTTCATTATTTTCTTTACAGACACAGGGAAACAATCATGAGACACTTAGCAGATTTTTTTTTTCCTCAATGCTTTTTCAGGATGCTGGCATTCCTTTGGCTGCCAAGGAAGACATTCCCTGACTCCACAGTCTCCACAGGCAGCAAGCAGCTGAGCTCCCGTGCTGCACACTTTGTGCAACAGACTGCCTTTGCACAGTGAGATTCAATCCTGTCTGCTTTTAGGGACATTCTTTCTTTTTGAAAACTTGGGAACAAAGTTTTACATTATCAATGGTTTGGTGTTTTGTGGTTTTTTCCCCCCAGTTAGTGTAACACAAGCTGCATGTAGCCAGAATCTGTGGTGACTATAAATTCCAGCTGCTTCCTGGTCAGTGCAGTGGTAGGACGCTACCAAGGCAGTTAAACATGGAAAAATGGAAGCTCCATTTTGCTGTCATACCTAGAGCCAGCCTTGCCCCTTTCTCATCCTCCCGTTCCGTTTTGTATCATCACCTCCACTGCTGACAGTCCTTTTTTCAATGGGAATATCACAGCTGCAGCCACTGCCAGAATCTCTTGGCAAAGGAGCGGCTCTCTGAGTCAGAGCCTAATGCCATTACAAGGTCTGCAACAGCTGCAGCAGTCAGACATCTGCAAGTCATTTGAACATTTTATGATGAATAAAAACTATCCATTACATAGACCTATACATTATATATTAACCCTAATACTTATTCAGTTACACTAACAATAACCTTTTCCCTCTGCATGCTGTAAACTTCTTTGGCTGCAGCACTTGGTAACAGAGATACTCAGAGCTCCAGTCTGGTGGAGCAGTCCCTGTGCACATATTACCTAACTTTTCTACCTATTTAACCATGAAATGATGGAAAGAAAGAAAGAAAGTGAATGCAAAGCTATAAAAACTCATACCATGCATAAGGAAACCATTTTTATGTAATTGCATGAGACCGCATACAAACGGAGAGGATACAAAACAATGAGAAATGCAGAGGAAGAATGAGAACATGGACTCAAAATGTGTAGTGAAGAGATCTGATTATGATATGCACAGATCTCAGACCCATCCAGATGTCTCCAGCCAGCAACCTGATCCTCAACACCGCAGCCAAGCCATTTGAAATCTAAAAAATCAGAATAGCAAAGACAGAGGAGCAAGGCTTATGGAAAAAGAAGCTGGAGTTGCAAGTAGTTAAAATCCTTTAAAATAATGACGACAATAAAGAAACATAAATGTGGTTTCATGAAGGAAATATATCCACAGCCACAAATTATGAAGTCAGCCCTCCAGGACACCACATTCCTCGTGCAACCTGCTGAGCCTGCTCCACACAAAAAGGTGTAAAATACACTCACCGGCAGGGTGACCTCAGGAATGGAGCCCCATATGTGATTCCCTACCACTGAGTCCTCTACATCTGTACACTTTACAGCACTAAAAGCAAACTGGGCAAGACTTACCTCTCCCTGAGTTTCACCATAAGAGTTTTAAAGAGACAAGACAAAAGTCTGGCATGACAAAAGTTACCATAAATTCTCCATGAGGTTCATCCAGAACCAGAATTTTCCTAGCAATCCATATGCATGTCTATGTGATTTCATGTTTGTTCATTTGTATCATTTGCAAACTCTTTGGATTCTCAGAAATGCACCCCTACTGCTTCCCATTCACTTTTAATCTGTATTTCAAGTGGCAGTTTGGTGCCTATCATAACACCAGGATTGCTTTGGAAGCAGAATGTCAATTAACTTCCACTTTCACACCAAGTTAAATGTGTGGATTCATAAACTGGAGAACAGTGTAGGTTTAAGTAAGAATCAGCCATTAGAATTGCCTTACAGTTAGAAAAGTGACTTTTAGGAAATGTTTTCTTGACTTGATCTGCTTCCTCTGTGCAGTCAGAGGCCAAACTGTTTATTTTACTGGCAATCCATCTTTATTGCTTGTGTTGGCTTTAATGTTTCCATTCAGACAATCCGCACATTAAATATGAGAAAGGTCCTAATATCCTAAAATCCTAATAAGTTTACAAACCATTAATTTAAAGTGGATTCAAAGGGAGTCCAGAAAAGTTCTTTTTTTTTAAGGGTTAGAAAAGCATTACATTTTGAGGCTGAAAACCCACTTTGCCTCTGACGGATGGGACACTTTACTCAATGTGACCAAATCCCTGCCATCAATTTGCGGAACACCTACCTCCCACAAAATTTTTAAAAAAGGCAAAAAAAAAGGGAAAATCCTGGCCCTTCTGATGGCAAAGATAACTTACCCAGCGTGAGGTGACGCAATGATGCCTTTCTAAGTCAGCAGCCAGCCAGCTGTCTCCCTGCTGCTGCTCCTGCTTTTCCCATGCTCCGGAGGAGCGGGGCTGGAGCAGCCAGGCCACTTGCACAGCCGCTGTCAAGTCAAAGGGCAAGAGCAAAGCTTAGAATAAACACGTTGTTTTCACCCGCTCGCTTGAAGTGCTGCCAAATCTCTAAACATCAGCGCACATAAATCGGTGAGGATCGCGGAGCCTCAGGCCCGAGCAGCAGCTGGAATCTTGTAGCTGTTACCTGGAATCCTAACATCCAAATAAACAGCTTCCCCATTCCTTGAGGCTACGTGGAAAATCTCAAAAAACACAATCGTAAAAGTGCAGCCAACACCAAGGAAAAGAACCCCCAATTATTTCTTTCTTTGGTTCTCTTTTTTTATAGTCATCTCAAATTTGCAGCGATGGAAGCAGAGGGGGGAGGAATGGGGTGTCCTTTTGGAGATCTTTAAAGACGCTGGTTTTCCAAGACTGTGCAGAAGAAAGCAGCCATTGATTCTAGAGATAAATACTGAAGTTATTCAGAGGGGAGGAAGACTGAAGATAAGCAGCTCTGGGCCCAGCAGTAAAACACAAGCAGCAGGAGCTGAGTGGCTGCAGGAAGGGTAGACTGGTCGATTTTTCTCAGTCCAATGGTGACCTTCAAGAGGGAGAAGTGGGGCAGAGTAAGTTCTTTCCCTGAACTCCAAAATTCAACAGCTTTGAAATGGTTCTTCAGCAAGGACTTGAGAGAAAAAGCTCCTTCTCCACATCCAGCTGCCAAGAGAGAAGGAGTTGAAAAACACCGATTTCTTACGGCTAATGGGAGGGTGATATAAAAGATGGAGTCCATTGACTGGTGTCCAGAGACAACAACCTGGTATGAATTCCAGCACCATTCCACTTCCCAGCAGCTGGATTTCTCACCAGGGTGGATTGCTGGTTTTGGACACCTCCCCATTTTTTCCTGTCTGTTAACAGTCTTCCACTAGTAAGTATTTGGAACAGTTGTAAAGCTTTTTTTTGTATCTCAACGGCCTTGCCATTGCCTGAATGCAGTTTCAAAATCTCTGGCATTTCTGCCCAGCCTATCTGAAGTGTATTTTTGTCACGCTGTTAATAAGCACTGCATCTCCTGGGAGAACCTCAGCTAGCTCAGAGCTCTTAAACGATGTGCGCCCCCAAGACAGAAGTTGTAAGGAAAAAATGTTTCCCATGTTTTACTCGTTTTTATTCTGGGTTGCTCACTAAATAGATGTGATATACAAAGAGAAAGCTGGGACCACTAACTCCTCATCTATAAAATAAGGATGAGAACCTAAGGAATTATGCAACTTGCCAGGCAGCCAGCGGTCTCACAAATGATCCAGTCCAACACCTGAGTCATAAGGACCATTCCTTGCTCTCAGTTCCTGCATTTTCCTTCTGTATTTTGAGTTTCTTTCCAGCTCCCCTCACATTTCTCCCAGTCCTCAAACTATAGGATACAGCTCACTTTTAGGAATACCCTAGGAGAGTTTGGGAAACATCCATGCAGTTCAGAATGGCCTTGTCTGGCATGATTTTAAGCTAAATTAAAAAAGCATGGAAAATGCCTTTTGGAAAAGGAGCACCTGGAAATGAGCAGTGGAAGCATGGAGGGTTGGTGCTCTCCAGTCCACTTCCAAGTCTCCAGGGAAGAGTAACTCTTGCTCCCTTCTTTGAGGCACAACATAAACATTTGTGTAGCACAAGGTGTCTCATGGCTTGCACGTTCCCTCTCCCCTGCCAGAGAGATGCTGTCACATATTTTAGAAACCAGTTGTACCCCCATGGCCAAGTGGAATAGCAAGAGCACCTCATTATCATGGACAGACATGAGACAGAAACAAAAAACAAAGCAAAATAACCAATGATAACCAAACAGCAAGCATAAATAATCTACATTAGCTCATTTTTTACATTACTGCTTTAGGAAGTGTCTGTTTGGGAAAGGGTGCTGCCATTTGAACCACATTTCAGACTGGAGTAACAAAAACAAGCCTACTGAGAATTTTAGGTGTTGATTTTAACAAAGACATGTGGCCTGGGCTCTGTGAGTGGTAGAAGTTAAAATGCATATAGACTGTATTCTGTGATGCAAGGGATTTACAGAAACATGTTCCTGTCAATCTATTTCGCAGTAAAACTTTGTAAAGGGGCCAGGAGAGACCAAAACAAATTTTGAAACTGACTCCACACACTGAGCCAAAGTTTTTGGGATATTTCATTATAAATACATGTACTTAAACTTATGTCTCTAACTACGCATTGATACATTCTACTGCAAAACTGCCACATATCCAAGACTTCCAGAGATGGGTATGAATTTCCAAGTGTAGTTGAATGCGTGTAGGCAAAAAAAAAAAAAAAAAAAAAAGGAGCTCAAAAATATTTGTAGATTGTATTAGGAGTGATCCAGAACTGAACACTGAGGCTAGTATCTAAGCACTGAAACTGTGGAATCATAGAAAAAAGTATTTACAATTCCATTAAAAAGAGCCACATGAGAGGAGAAGGATGATCTGGAAACTTGGTGGGATATTTTATTTAAAATCCTAAGAGTTTAATTGATGTTACTCAGAGCTGAGAGGATCTCTGGTTATGGAGTCAATCACTCAGGTGTTACAGAAGTAACCTGGTCTGAAGGGACAATAAAGGGGATTCCTGCCTTTAATCACCTCCTTGGAGGGTGCAGAAAAGACAAAGCCAGGCTTGTCAGAAATGTGGAGTAAGGATCAGCATCAGGAGACAAAAAAAAAAATCCAATTAGACAACAGGTAAAGGCTTTTTGTTTGTCTTTTAAATCCCAGGAGTGTCCAAATGCCAGAGAGCCTGCAGGATCTCCATCCTTGAGTGTATTCAGAACTCAGCTGGACAAGGTCCAGGAGAAGCTGATCTAATTGCAGCTGCTGCAGAGCAGAGAACCGATCATCTCAGGATTTCCAAGCTCAGTTTGCACAATCCTGATGTTATGACGCTACACAGGATACTGTGAGTGTGTTTTCTGCTTACTCACTGCACATCAGCCACTGACTGGACCCACCAGGAATTCAAACTGTTTGGAACAGACAAGCAGTGGCATCTCTTGTGGTGAGAGAAAAGACCTGGGGCAGGTTTTTAGGGCTCAGTGGATGTGTTCTGGTTGTTGAACACTGGGGATGTACTGTGGAAGATCTGTCAGTGCACCCAGTGAAAAAACTCATTTCCCAATCTGAAAGAATACTTTAAGAGATCCTTAGAGCTTTCAGTTCTCATCATGACTGGAAGACACAGGATGCCCCAGAAGGAGCAAAAACCTCTTGAACTTGTAATACCTAAAGCTGTAATACCACAGGCTGTGTTTGTAGTACTACTGCTGGACCTTAGATTAGTGGGTTTCCAATGGCTGTCCAGAACCTGCTGGCTTCCCAGTTACTTTGAAAGATCCAGAGTGTGAGAAAATGATGAAAAGTAATTTAGTTAGCAGTTTGCTGCGCTTAAAAAAAACAAAAAAGTTTAAAAGTCATCCCCTTTGACAAGGAAAATGGTTGCTTTGTCTTTTCAATGAGAGGAAAGTCAATTCCAATTTCCAGATTTTCTTGTACTCTCACACTTCTGAAGTCTGTGCTGGGCTTGAACAGCTGGTTTTCACAGTAACTGAGACTTAATTTCTTTCACATTTGAGGTTTTCCAGGAATTATGTTAGCATCCTGGATTATACATTCTTCCAAACAAGATCCCTGACTTATCTGACAAGTGCCTAGCACAGCAAGACAAAATTACTAATGTTACAGAATTTGAGCATATTGTGTCACATCCTGCTTGAAATTTAAATGCTAGCATATGACTCAAGCACAGCAACATCTGATAATAGCCAAGGACAAAAACATGAAGCCTTTTTCATTGAAATCCAGAAAACACAACAATGGGAAAAAATTCTTGGTGCCTTCCTTGCATAATCTGCCTTCCCAGGGCAGAGTGGTTCACTGAGCAGGGCAAACCTAAGACATGCACCACAAGAGTTATGAGGTTTTTTGACTTCCAGCTTCATTTCAGAGGTGCAGAAAGATCACCAGAAGACACCAAGGCAGGGTTACATGGATAGAAAAGGCACCCACCATTAATTTTTGCTGTGATCATGAAACAAGGGTAGCAAGCTGCCCGTCCCAAAACCAGATTAGAATCGCCTTAGTTAGAAATGTAGCTGAGCAGAGGGTGGGAGTTGACTGAAAGCAAGATCCATTTGTACCTCAACCCACTCCTCCTGGGCTGATCCAGTCCCTGTTTAGAACACCAACCCTCCTGAGAAATAAAAAAGGGCACGAGGTGAGCAAGTCTGACTCCCAACAGCCAACAGTGACAGCTACTGTGGGCAGGCTGAGTAAACACACATTTCACTTTTACTGTGTAGAGTCTGACAATTTGCAGCCTCCTTCTGCAATCCCAGAGCAGCTCAGAGCACAGTTCAGCACCAGTGCAGCTCTGAGCTCTGGGGCTCAGGTTACCACGTAGAGTCTCAGGTAATAACAAATCACAGCAGCATTACTGGGGCCTCCTGTGGGCCCTTCACAAAGGAAGACCCTGATTCTTTCATGTTTTTAATGTTAGCAGCAAATTTCTCTCCCTTTTACAAGTACAGAGTACATGGGACCATTGGTGTCTCCAAGTGACTTTCTGCTCTTTATTCCTCAGCACGTGGATTTATACATTAACAGATTTCTAAATTTCAGTTGGAGTCACTAACATGCTCTTTATTTTTTACAGCACAATAAAATTGCTTGCCAGGGGTTTCTGACTTAAAATTCTACACAGCAAATTGATGTAGGCCTCTTGATCCTTCTTACCACATTTTTGCCAAGTTACAGTATAAAATATCTGCTCTGCTAATTGCACCCAGGGATTCACATCCAATATCCAGATAGACTCCTAAAGCTGACTCTGTTTTCCCTTTGATCTTGCCTGGTCTGTTGCTTGAAAGAATACAGACAGGTGATGGAAAATGCTGGAGTTATTGCAAGAACTGCTTAAAGGCCAATTAACTCCAAAAAAGCCCAAAATGAACAAGAAGCCAAAATGGAACTAAACCCACAACAGCTGGCGGCCATCAAGGCAATTTTCCCAGAAGGCAGAAGACTGTTACTAATAGGATGGAAATACAAAATTTACTGAGACCAACTGTAACTGCTGATAACGTGTATTGAGAAGTGCCTCATGGCTCACATTTTCTGCAGAGCAAGACTGAGGCTGGACAGCAATTTTATCTTTTAGTGGGGGGAAAAAAAAGAAGTGGGAAATTAAACATACTCCCAACAATTAGTACCAGGAGCTGTTTTCACCCTTATGGTATTTTCATCACATTTGAAAATATTCGTTCAGGTGTTTCTATCCATAGAAATAGGTTTTTTCCTCAAAGTTTAATCAACACAGTAAAAGTCTATTAGGAGCTGCCCACTGAGATTCTCTTACATTTAAAATTATTTCAATTACTGCAGAACCTGAATTTTGGAGGTCCCAACAGATGACTAAATAAAGTTGTGTATTCTGTTCTCCCTTTACAAGAGCAGAGGTTTTGAGATGTTTCAATCACATTACATAAACTTGCATTCCTCCAGTAACACAAAACATTCACTATTGCCACAGGAGACAAACACTTCTTGTGCTGCTCCCAGCCAATGATTTTAACTCCCAAATCCAGAGTAAACATTACCTCTTCAGAGCTGGGAACACATTTGTGTGCAAGGAGCACAGCCCACTGCAGTGCAGTGACACCACCACCAAATTCAACTCCACAGGAGTTGGATCCCACGGGATTCTTTGACATAGTCCTGTAAGAATGGTCAGTATCTAAAGTTTGGAGACACCGAAAAGTCAGGACTTTTTTACATTATCACCAAATAATATATATGGAGAGGTAGAAAAGATATTTTTATTCAGTGATGATTCATTTGCAGTTCACTCATAAAAGTCAAGAAGTGAGGGACTCCAACAGCCAGGAAGAACTGTTCAAAAGCCCAAGTTATTATGCCTTTATTGTTTATTATCTGATTTCAATTACACAGATGAAGCAACAGTGCTAAAGAGAACAATTCACCATCCTGCTTGGGTGTTTGTTGTAAGTGTGGCTCTCTCAGTGCCTTGGTGATGGCCTTCCAGAGGATGGCTGAGGCTGCCTGTACTTTGCGAGGACAGCGATATAATCGTGAAAGGTGAAAGTGTGATACTCGTGGTGCTGCAGGTTCTTGTAGGTGGAATTATCAAACTCCTCTGGAGCAGGCTGAGCTGTCTCTGTGAAAACAAACAGCAGCTGGTGACTATGAGGATGCCACACCACAGGACAATGTTTTTAAGCACTGAGTGAGCCTTCATAAATTGTCAGATCCCTCATCCACTCAACATTTGAAAGAAAAAAAAAAGTCAGCAACTTTAACAAAAGGAGAAGTCCAGCTGGTGCCTTGTCTGGCAGCACATGCAGTGGGGAACAAGGATCAGCACAAGGCATCTCGTACAGCACAGGTTTTAAACCCAAACCACCACCTAATGCTGGGGGTGGACAGGGCAGAACATTCCATTTATCTCTGGAAGGCATATGTCTGCATTTCCTGGCTTTCTCATATTGCCTTGGTTTTCATTCCAGCCAGAACAGTAGGTGACATTCTTAGCAAAGCAGGAGGGGCAAAGGAGCAGCACAAATGATGTATCATCCAGTCAGACCACGAGATACAGCTCTCAGAACTGCTCTACAGATTGAATTTTTGCCATGGGGAGAAGCAATGGAATTAGCAAGATCTCCACCATTTAATTTCAAATGTGGTTATACCAAACAGTAATCTATCAAGAGCCTTTGATGTAAATTTCTTTTCTTGTAAATATAATCTTCTAACCTTTGTATTAGCTCTCCTTCAAAAAAGAATAACCCAATAAAGTTATTTAGAACTCCTTCCTTCCTGTTAAAGCCAACATTAATTCTTATGCTTTTAGAATATTATGCAAATCTAGGCAGTATCATTTACATAAAAGGTTCCTGTTACAGGCTGATTTTACAACCAAGCAAATTGCAAGAAATAAAACTTTACTCCTAATATTAATTTATTCTTGTATACCCAGAGTTTTAATGACAGAAGAAGACACAAAGTGTAGTGAAAAGCTTTGTCATAGAAATTTGTATGTGGTGGTTCAGGTTAGACTGTATTAAGCCCTTATTTTAACAGGTCCATCTACAATAAAAACACAAGAAACTGAACACCAGGACTTCCCTTTAATTATGACATAATTACTGCAGCGTGAAGCTATCAGATGAAGAGAAATATCCGCAGCATTTAGCAAGGCTTGCTTGTAAAACTCAAGGTATTAAGTCATGGTTTCAGCAAAACATGACAGGAAATATCCCTGTGCCTACTGCTCAGTTCTCCTGACACAGCTCACAGGAGATGAGATCCAGAGAGAAAAGGCAGAGGATGCTCTTTGCTGCAAAGAGCCCCAAGAACAGGCAAGGGGAGGCAAGAGTTGCTCAACCTGCAAGAGCCAGTTGTTCCAAATTCAGAGACAGATGTGCAGGAAGGGAAGCAGATGGAGCCTTGTTCTTCCTGCCCAAATACACTGCACTTGGCTTCTCAAAGGAAAAATTGATTCCCGAGTTCATCCTCCCCACACTTCATCCTTCATCTCTGCTTTATTTCTTAAAAAGCAAGCACTTCTTGGGATGCTCTTCTGAAATGAATCACAGGCCTATTTCTGAGTTCCCAGCTACAACTTTGCTCCTCACTCAGCAGTTCAAGGCAGCAGTTTTTGCTGACTGCTCTACAAAGGGATGACATCACCTGAACATCCAGGTTTGCATTGAGAAAAATTCTTTTCACATCTTTTGTGTGGCTGCCACAGAGTTTGCAGACTTAAGGGCACAGGGGCAGGACAGAAGTAGGAATTACAGGTGGTACAGTCAGCTGTGAATGTTGAACAAGGAAAAGCAGTGGCTGTTCTAAAAGAAGGAAGAGAGAACAAGATACATCTGGAGACAACAGAAAAAAATAATGTTTGAGCATCTAGAACTCCACTGTGGATGAATGGTGAGAAAAGCATCACCTGTAGATAAAAACAAAGAGCCCTTACCAAATTTTTGTTATTTTTAAAAGAAAGCTTATGCTGTTGACTGCAAATCAAATTATCATTTGCAAACAGTTCTGCATTTTGGTTTTTAAACTGCAGAATTATTTAGGTTGGAAAAGACCTCCAAGATCGAGTCCAGCACAGAGTGCCACTTGCAGTCATCTGAGCTGCCATCAAGGAAGAAGGTAAGGAAACAGAGGAAATTATGAGCCAACTGACCCCTCAAAGAGAAGGCAGGACTTTTACTCAGCACCATCTCCTGGAAGCTGACATACAAATGCAATTATTTTGTCCCTTAACCTGGTCAGGCCCTTCAGAGTCACAGAATGGCTGAGGTTGGAAGACACCTCTGTAGGTCAGCTGGTGCAACCCCAAATGCTCAGGCAGGGTCAGCTACAGCAGGAGGCCCAGGGCCCCATCCAGACAGCTTTTGAGTGTCTCCAAGGATGGAGACCCCACCACCTCTCTGTGCAACTTGTGCAGTGCTCTATCACTCACAGTAAAAAAAGTATTTACTGATGTTCAGGCAAAACCCTGTGTTTCAGTTTGTACCCACTGCTTCTTGTCCCATCACTGTGCACCACTGAAAAGCCTCCTGTTATTTCCACACATTGATGCTGTTCTGTCTAAACCCTCTCTTTTCTGGGCTGGACAGTCCCAGCTCTCAGCCTTTCTTCACAGGAGAGATACTCCAGTCCCTCCATCATTTCAGTGGCACTTTGGTGCTCTCTGTGCAGCAGCCCCACATCTCCCTTGCACTGGGGAGCCCCAAACTGAACACTGCACCCCCAGTGCACCTCACCAGGGAAGGAGCTGCAGCTCCCTCAGCCTGCTCCTCCCAGGTCACCCTTGGTGGCCTTTGCAGCAAGGGCAAGTTGCTGGCTCACATTCAATTTGCTGTTCCCTTGGCCCCCAGGGCCTTTCCTGCAACCTTACAATTAATGCTGCTTTTACTTCCAAGCAGGCAAATTCTTTAATTCATAGCAGCAATGAGAAGAGGGGTCTCAAGAATGGCAGATTTATACTGCCTAAGATGAAAAGCAGAATCTCGACAGATCAAGACAGAGAGACATCTGCTACTGAGATACACAAAATGAGATCAGCAGGACCATCAATTAACAGGATGGCAGTAACTAAGAAAGGTAGGTCAGATAGGGAAGCACAGCTGAGGAGATGATTACGTGATGCACAGTGGTCTTTCCTGGAAACACACCACTGTCTCCTCCCCAGCTCTCTACAAAACTGACTCACTACTTCCACATGAGTTGCAACCTTCCAGTCTCAGAATCAACAATGCCTTTTTCTGGCATTACACTATGATTTCTCGAAGTCTTCTGAAATCTGAAACATTGACAACTTGAAAAAAAACCCCATCAAAACAAAACCCCAAAAAACCCCAAAACAAAACCAGAAAGATGGCAGGGTTTAAGCAACAATGAGATGGCACCAAATTTGACTCATGAGAATGGCAGCTACCAAATCCTTCCAAGAAAAGAGATGAAAACAAGTGTTGTCATATAAAACCCATGATTTTGCTCACAGTGGAAACAATCTTGTTTCCATTTTATAAGTAACTGTTTTATGAAACTGTAAATACAGAGAAATGAAACCACTTCCTTTCACAGCATAGCTGGAGACTGAGTATTACTGACAGCTTATAACAATTAGCAATGAACAATTTATCTTCCAGAAAGTCACTGCCACTCTGCCAGCTTCAGTACAAAGATCAGAGAAGATGTGGAAACCCTTTAAAAATGTCAAACCCTAGCCCAGATGAATCAATACAGTTCAAACAATTTAAAGCTGTACCCTCAATTGTGCTGCTTTCTCCAGCCTGGACTCCTGCTTCCTGCGTGGTCTCCTCCTTTGCTGTGGTGCCCATCACCAACGTTTTGCTTCCAGAAGTCTCTTCCACTTTAGGAGCAGTTACTTCTTTTGCTTCCAACTCTTGTGCCTCCTTCATCTTTTCCTTCTCTCCTCTGGATAGCAGATCTTGCTTTTTGTCTTCCTGCGTCATTGCTGAGGCTTTCAGCTGAATAGCTGCTACCTGGGTTCCAAAGGACTTTTCCTCCACATGATCAAATTTATGAGTGACATCGGTCAGGTCCAGACTTTTCACCACGTGTGGTTCTAAGACCAACTTCTGTTCTTTTGGAGGGGATTTTACTTTGGGGTCTCTTGCTTTGGATTTTGATGTTTCCTGGCTAACTGATGTTTTAGACAATTTGACCTGCTTTACAGGAGACACGTTAATTTCTGGTTTGCGTGGCAGCTTCTTAATTCCGTATTCTTTGAGGGATTTCTGGGACAATTTCTCTCTTGCCAGCATTGATGCCTTTACTGCTATGTTCTCAGAAAAGATGGCACCTCGTCTGGGAAACTCAACTTTAGTTTTAATGGCAACTTGTGAATCATCAACATTTTCATCCTCTGAATCTGAGCTAGAATCTGACTCTGAGCTGGATGAAGACGAAGTCTGTTCCTCAGCTAACTCTTTCCTCAGGCCTCCTCCTGTTGCAGGTGTGGTGAGGTTTTCCTCCTCATGGGAGGAAGCAACTCCTCCTCACTGAGGAAATGCAACCTCAGTTTTTCTTGACATGGGCATCCTCGTGTCTTCAGCAGGTTTTGCAGCTTCCTTGAGGGTGGTACTAGAAATGCTCTCACCTTTGTCTGCAGACAGCAGGAGAGAGCTAGAAGACAACATTTTACGAAATTCAACTGGTGCCTTCATGGCAAGCAGCTTGGTGCTTCCCTGTGGTGCCGCTACATCTAGGAAACGGCATAAAGAGGATTATCATCATTGTATCTGACATCACTATTACTGATCTTAGTCACACAGTTTTAACTTTAAAAGGTAATCTGGTACAAAAATAAACTGAAAGTAATTATAATGCTAAATACAGGCATTGCAAAGCAGAAAGTTTTTTAGACTTTTTAAGTTAAAGGAGCTGGAGTTCTACTAGCATGTAACAGTTTTTGCTGCTGCGATGCCGAATCTCAAGAGATAAACCCTTAGGTTCCTCACTTTGCCAGACCCCTCCAAGAGCTCGTTTTCCCTGTGCTTCAACTCTGCAGCACTGGAAAGCTGCAGACACTTCCCTGTCTCAGGTGAGCATCAGGATGGCTTGTCAGCCAAGCTCTTCAAGCGCTGCTGCAGAGACAACGCTGGTCTGTGAACAAGCAGAAGCAGAGACACAGTAAAGAGACACAGCCACAGCTGCTTGCAAGAGTTATCCTGGAAGCAGAAGGGAGGGATGACTCCCAAAAGGAAAAGCAGCAGAGTAAGAGATACTTGAGGCCATCCAAGTATTACTTGTTCACTGCCCACGTGAGCTGCCAGCTGAGGTGTGCCTCCAGAGCTCAACACTATTTCCCCAAGACCTCATCTCCTCCAGGCTTCATTTCCTATTGCTGATTTGAGACCTCTTTGTTAAAGAGGTCTTAGAAGATCTCCTGATGCTTCACGTTTGTTTCTCAGTTTCTTCTCCCTCGTGGACACCTGCATTAAGCTAAACTCTCCAGACAAGGAACCAACAGTTGAAGGAGAAGGCAGCAATTTTCAGGTCCTTTCAGGGAATATATAATATCCCTTGGATGCTTATTATCATCCTCAGGAGGCTGAGCAACAGCAAATACTGTTGTGGTTATGGAAAACAGGATGTCAAGAAGGACTGGGAGCGCACTAAGAAGATTCACCATGGCTGAAATTGGCTATAGCAAAGCCAACTCCATTACGAGTTGCACCACTTCCAACCAGCAGCAGAATTCAATAGATTTCCATTATGCAGATTTTTCTGCAGCGTTTGGAAATCCAGATCTACTTTATATGCCCATAAACTAAATGCAGCTTTCCCCTCACTGGTATTTTATGGTAATACCCTGTATGATTTAAGGAGTTATTACCATTAGTTCTGAACAGAAGCAAGTCTTTAGCAATGTCTAAATGAAAACATCACAGAAGAGACAAGCACACGAAAATAAAAGCAAAGTATTTAAGAAAGAAACACAGAGTTTTTATCACAACAAAATACAATGAAAAAAAGGTATCCATTTTACAGGTAGTATTTTGAATAATTTCAAGCACATACTTCTCTCTGCCAGATGGAAGGTGCAGGATGGGAAGGAATGTCAGGGGGAGGCAGGAGGATGGGCAGCCACCTTTGGAAGAGGTCTGACTCCCTGCACAGACTGACCCAGCCAAACAGCAGCCTGGAGAAACTAACACGTGAGGAAGCGTCACTCAGGATGGAAGAGTTCTTCAGAGAGGCACAGAAGAGGTTAAACTAACACAAGAATGGCCAAAGGGAGCATAGACAAGGGAAAGCTGAGCAAAACCTGAAGAAGTATTAATGTTAAAACATCCTAAGAAACCAAGAAGGCAGGGAAAATTCAACATGACCATTAGTTACTGGAATAACACTTTAAACAGTTAAGTTTGGATAAGTGGAAAAGATAGATTTTATGATTAAAAGCTGGAACATCCAATACAACTGATCCACTTTAATTAGAGTATTTCAAACTTTGCACCAGCTAATCTGTACATGCATCACTTTGCCAAAAGAACAACACCTCCAAATCAGTCACAGAAACACCATTCCCAGATGTTCTTCCTGATGCTTGGAACATCAGCATAATTCCCAGCATGTATTTAAAGGCTGATCACACTCAGAGAGGTGACAGGCAGAAATTACAGGTCTATTTCCCATCATTGGCTCTGTATGTAAACACGACCATTTTATCAAAACAAGGAAAACTTCACATCCTGTTCCAGCCAAAATCTGGCAAAGGCAGCTGCACCCTACAGATCTGAATTAACCTGGAGTGTTTGCAGGGGAAGCAGCTGGCCTAAGAGGGCTCCTGACACAAATCAGAGCTGCAGGACAGTGAACCCAGAAACTGATACTGAAGTGCATCTCAAACACACTTAATGCAAAAAAAAAAAAATCATAATAAAAAGCAACTTGCTGTTCAATCAATCTATGCAGTGAAGGCTTTCTCAATGGAACAGCCAGGCTTTTATTTGCTTTGGCACTTAAGAAGGTGGCAGAAGTCTGCCTTCAACTGCTCTTTCAGCGATCTTTTCAACAGCAGTCAACAAGTCTGATGGCTTCTTCATATGGTTCCATGGAGCTTTCCTGTTTCAGCACCTGGATCTCTAATTTGGGACAGGAAACCTCACTGAACCACTGAGCCTCCATTTATACAAACAAGACATCAGCCTCTGAAATTTGCATTGACTTTGGTCAGGGATAAAAGGGGTTCAAATGCTCCTCAATGCGGGCTGCAGGGCAGCATCCAAACCAAGGTTTGCAGATCTATGGGGCAAGAAGCATTATAACCAAATTTAACACACAGGGCCATGGCAGCTTCTTACACTGCTGCCTGGAGCTGCTATGTGGGATTTTGGAAGTCCTTCTCTAAGCCCTTCTATTTTTTAATCCTGATAACACAAACATTTCAAAGGACAAGGGTAAACATCTGAAGTTAAAAGCTAGATTTTGCACGTCATTAAAAACATTTCCAGGTGTTATGTGTAATAGGCATAATTCGCGCCTATAGAGTGATATATGGATAGGAGTTTTATATGATTAAATATAGACACAAAGCAAGCGAGCCAGGGCAAAGCGGGGGGAGGCTGTCTCTTATGTGGAAACCATTGTAGACAAGGCTTCATTTACAAGTGAATACAAGTGGCTCGCTCGGAGAGGGGCCGTTTCTTGAGATAATCTAGGAACAAGCGATGATCGTCCCAGCAAGTCCCCGGGATTGGAATCGCTGGAATCTCCGGGGGATGCATCTCAGTGCCGGCTTCCCGTAACTCCATCATCCACGTACATCGCTTCCCGGACCTCGGATTGTTCAACCCGGCGCACAGAAAAGGGACTTTATGAATATGTGGGACTTTGAATGGAAAGAAAAGGCTGATCACCGAAATCCCGGCCTCAAGCAAAATAAAAACTGTATAAAAACTGCTCGGGCAGGACGGGTGGTGTGGAGCACAGGAGAGACTCTGCTAGAGTGGTTGAACCTGTGTCTCACCCAGCGCCGATCCCGGGCTGGGCTCTGTCCTTTGCTTTGTGGCTGGCTCAGATAGAATTTGATCTTTATAATATTTTTTTTTTTTTTTAATTGGCTGGGTCAATTTTTACCTATAACACAGGGATGGGACATCCACAGCTCTGGGCAACCTGTGGCAGGGCTTCACCACCCTCGCAGTAAACATTTTTGTCCTGATATCTGATCTAACCCTAATTTCTTTCAGTTTGAAGCCATTGGCCCTCGTACACGTTGAACAGTCTAACACTGCACTATCCAGCCTGTACCGTCAAAGTACACAGGAAAGAAGTGACAAGCTCATAAATATAAAACTATATACGTATATACGTGTATATATATGACCTATAAATATATTCCACACAGCCAGACCTTTACTTTTACTTTTATTACTACACGATTTTATCAGAAACCCTCGTTTACATGGCGATGACCTTTCAGTCCTTGTTTTCCCCAGCTTATGCAGCGCCTCTTCCGAGGCGTGACCCTTCCCCATCTCTCCTCTCCCATTCCTTTTATTGACTCCCCGATACCTCTCACAACCAAACCGCACTCTTACTCTTTAGCGGCGGCGGCGCCGTCCCGGTGCCCACCGGCTTCGTGCAAAGCCCCCGCGCCTCCAGCTGCAACACCTGCACAGTACAACACAAAAAGAGTTAACAGAGCGGGAGGAAACCCCGACAGCTGAGGGGGTGTGGGTGCAGGAAATCTCCCGGAGGAGCCCCTTTACCTCGCGCGTCACCGCCCTCCCGCCGCCCCTCAGCGCCGCGGCCGCCGCCATCTTGCCCGGAGCCCTCACGGCGCCCCCGAGGCCTCACGGTGGGCGGGGCCGACGCGGGGTGACGTCAGCGCGGGGCGCGGTGACGCCATCGCGCACGTGGCGGCGCGGGCGCATGGCGGGCGGCGATGGCGGCGGGCGCAGCCCCGGGGCCCGCCCGGCGCTGGCGCTGCGCGGGGCCGTGGCGGTGGCGAGCGGCGGGGGGCGGCTGCTGGCGGCGCGGCCCGGGCACAGCGGGTCAGTGCGGGGCGTGCGGGGCCGGGGCACCGCGGGGCGCGCGGGGGCCTGGCGGGCCGGAGCGGCGGAGGCCGCCCGGTGCCCCCCTGAGGGGGCTCGCAGGGGCCCGTGTGGGGTGAGGGGAGGTGCTGCGGCAGTGCGGGAGCCGCCGGCCCTGCTGAGGTTGGTGCCTTTCCGAGCTCCCTGTCAGCGTTTTCTGATACAGAAATCCCACTTTGAAACTTTCTAGCCTTGGCGGTTTTTCTGTCACGGTTGTGCTCCCCCATTTGGACTATATATAGCATAGAGAATATATACCGATATATACACACTATATATTTATACATACACACACTATATATAGACACACTATATATATATATATATATATATATATATATATACACACTACATATTTATGTAGGCACACATATATATATGTTATCTATATACACATATGTTATATATACATATGTTTTATATATAACAGTGTATATGTGTACATAACTTATGGAAAACATATGTATATGTAGTGTATATATGTTACATGTATATGTCTGACATTATGCATAAAACTAGAAATGCCTAGAATGTATAGAATATTATTTTTTATATATATACACACACACATATATACATATATGTAATAACGGTCTATTTTATGTCCATAAGGAAGGTGCATACAAATATCTCCAAGGTGGGTGCCAAAAGGATGGTGCCAGACTCTTTCCGTCTCCTGTTGCCCAGTGACAGGATGAGGAGCAATGGCCATAAAATAAACCACAAGAAGTTCCACCTCAACACAAGGATGAATTTCTTTCCATGGAGGTGGCAGAGCTCTGGAACAGCTGCCCAGGGAGGGTGTGGAGTGTCCCTCCCTGGAGACATTCCAGAGCCATCTGGACACGTTCCTGTGTCACTGTGCAGGTGACCTTGCCTGGGCAGGGGGCTGCACTGGGTGATTTGCAGAGGTCCTCTCCAACCCGAGTGATTCTGAGGTTCTGTGTGGTGTTCAAGGGAGGTGTCAGAGCATGGGCCAGGCTCTGCTCTGTGGTGCCCAGCACTGGACAAGAGGCAAGGGGCAGAACTGATGCCCTGGAAGTCCCACGTGAGCATGAGGAAGAACATTTTAATTGTGCAGTGACCGAGCACTGGATCTGATTGTGCAGAGAGGCTGTGGAGTCTCCCTCTCTAGAGATATTCCAGAACTGTCTGGACACAATCCTGTGCTCTGGGGTGACCCTCCTTGAGCAGGGAGGTTGGACCAGATGACCCACAGTGGTCCCGTCCAATCTCACCAGTCCTGTGATTCTGTGACTGGGTAAATGCTACTGACAGATGTGCTGAGTCTGACAGAAATAAAACTTATGCAAAATACAGGGTTACTTCACCAGCAGGGGAGGATTTCCTTTTTGACATGTGCACACACTCCAAAATTTTAAGCTTCTGCCACATCTGTAGCACTCTGGGAGCCCACTTGGGCAGAGGTGGTTCTCGAGATGGGGGGCAGTTGTGCCCAATAACTGAAAGAAGAGAATCATACAAAACAGTTGCTATTCTCCATAGTTAAGCTCCTGGTTGTTCAGTGCCAGTAATTTTAGGTTTGTTTTTCCCTTGCAGGGATGACAGTCTCTTTGTGTACGATTGCAGCAGTGCAGAGAAGCAGCCCTTAGGAGAGAAAGGGTGAGAAAATCTGCTCTTTTCCTGGAGGGTGCATCTCTGAGCTTGTGTGGCTGTGAAGGCAGTAAAAGGAAGCCACAGGATGACTCCTTGAGCAGGTGAAGGGTTGGTTTTGCTAACCCTGGTGGATATATATGGATCTATTTTTTGTTTCTGTTTCATCCAGAGTTTCATTCCACTTTTGTGCACCTTTTTTCTCTTTTTTTCTAAAAAAACCCAACAGTATCAAAATCAATAATTCTGTCTCTTGTCAGTCAAGACATTTGTGGAAAAGTCCTGCATTTTTTGTTAGACATCTAAGACCCAAAAAATCCACAAAGTTCTCCAGATCTGTTCTGTAAGTCATAAGAATTCAAAGCACACACACAATAAAAAGTATTTTTCTTAGCTTAGATTCAACCACTGGACATTGTTTTACTTGTAGCCAAACAGGAAACATTTTACTGGTTTCCTCATAGAGAAATAATTTATAATTTATGTATATATTTATTCCTTGTATATATATTTGTACCTTATAATTTATATCAAGATGTGCCAGCACAAACTTTTGTTTTCTAAACAGGCTCAGATCTGTCAATTTCCTTTGTCTTGGCTTATTTCTTTGCATCAGTGTCCGTGTTGGCTCAACATTTTAAGCAGAAATAAAAGTGTTTAAAGTTTTACTTTGTTCCTCACGCTCCTGGTGGTTTGGGAACAGCTCCCTGAGGGAATTTAGTAGCTATCAGGCTGTGAACTGTTGGTCCCCTTCTCTCTATTAGGCAGGATGGAAAAGGGACAGATAAAGGAAGTGATGACATCCTGGCTTTTGCCTTCTCCCCATCAGGAGGTTATTTTGCCTTGACAGATGACAACAAACGCCTGATTCTGTTCCGTACAAAGCCTTCCTGGGAATGTGTTAGTGTCAGGTAAGGAAGCAGGATGGTGCATGCTGGTGTGGAGTTATGGCTGATGGATTTTGAGTTCTAAAATGGGAGTATTTGGGATGTTGATATTTGTTAATACTTAGCTTCCTTTTTTTTTTTTTTTTAATTCTCTTGCTCAAACAAATTCAATGTTTTTGGGAATTCAGAGTATTTGTCAAGGATTGATGTGTGGTCTTCCCCTCACCGAGAATGGGAGTGCAGATGTTTAATATCACTGTCCAAGGAAGGATACTCTCTTTCCTTATTCCAAACCCAGTGTTTTTTTATCTTTAAGAACTAAAACTCTGTTCACTGTTGGTGCACTGGGGTTGGGCCTGTAAGACTGATGCTGAGCAGTTCAGTGAGTGCATTCTCTGTTCCTTCTGATTTTGAGGAGTTTTGGGAAGTTTGTGAACTTTCAAAAAAGTTATGATCATTTCAAAAAGCCCATCTTTAGAGATGCTGCAGCTGCTTTTCTTCAGTACATTCCTCTTGAGGAAACAGCCTGTAGCTGTCCACCAGAGGTCCTCCAGTTCCAAGTTTTCTGCTGCTGCTTGTGACAATTCTCTGTAGGAAAAACCAGGATTGTGAAGGGCTTCCTGAGAAAGTACCTGAGCATGTGACATCTCTGTTTCTGTTGGTCTCTGACAAATGTGAGACCCTGGTTGCAAAAAAAAAAAAAAAAAAAATCAAGTCTCTGTAGCTGTGTGTTGAATACAGGATGGACCCTTGGGGTTAAACACTGCTGTAGTGAGGAAGCTGTCATGGCATGAAGCTGTGCCAGGGCAGGTTTAGGTTGGATATTAGGAAAAGGTTTTTCACCCAGAGTGGTTGAGCACTGGAACAGCTCCCCAGAGAAGTGGTCACAGCCCCAAGGCTTACACAGCTCAGGAAGGGTTTGGACAATGCTCTCAAGCACATGGTGGGATTGTTGGGGTGTCCTGTGCTGGGCCAGGAGTTGGACTCAATGATCCTTGTGGGTCCCTTCCAACTCAGGATGTTCTGTGATAAAAGCAGAAATGCCCAATTCTGTTCATTCTGTGTCCTGCCTTCCCTGCTGTCCTGCCTTGTGTGCCTTGCCTGTAACATACCACTGGATAATTGTTTGGTGTTTTAGTTTCTGCTGAAAGTTTAACTAGGACCACAGCTGGATTTTTTTGGGAATGTCATTACCTCATACTGGGAAACTGGGAATACAGACAAAAGGCTTTCTGCATGGATAACAATGCCAAAGTTTGAGCTATGTGACTTGTGTTCGTGTTTTGTGGCAAGCTGTGTAAAGGTGTCACACAGTGCTGGCCTTTGTAGTCAGCCTGTGTCAGACAAAGGGGAACTTTTGAATCTTTGTGCTCAAGATCACAGTGAACTTGGAGCAGGACTTTCTGGTTGGCAAAATAACCTTTTTTGGAACTATGTTGCCTGTGATCCTGTTGTTGTGGTGTTCCTTCAAACAGCCACTAAAAAGTCGTGGGAATTTCTCTCTTCCTACCTGAAGCATAGTGTATTGTCCTCTTGCCTCCACATGGCCACTGAATTTCAGAGTAGGTGAAAATAAATATCCATTTCCTATGATCCTTGGTGCCCACAGTCCTGTGCTAACCCACAGGATGTGCTTTCTGGCATCTGTGGTCCTTACGTTTATCTGAGTAGATGTAAGAAAGCTGTTACCTGCTACACTGGCAGCTGGAGCTATGAGATGATGGCAGATGCTGAGGGAAACTCAGAGTTCAAGTTCAGAGCTTTGTCTGGACAAGGAGCATGGAGTCTGTGGCTCTGTGACTTGGGATATGAGCAGAAAAGAGTTCCAAGGCTCTCCATCAAGGGCTACCCTTTGCAGTACAGAGTGGCAACTGGAGTAGTTCCTACACAGTTTTTAAAAGTGTTGCTGCAAAGGACTCCTAATAGGACAAATCCTTCCTTGTCTTTTCTACGTGTTTAACTCACGTTTTTATGATGTAGAGTGCAAGGAAGTCTACCAGCCTTCATTAGAATCCTGGCATGCTGCCTGGGTGAGGTGCTCAGTTGAGAAAATACCAAAGCAAAATGCAGTCATGCAGCTTTTAATGGTCTCCTGGTCCTCTCCCCACCCCAGGTGTTTGCTATTACATAAGTCACTCATTTACTAGACTCAAAAGTGCTATTTCAGCCCCATAGTGTTCCTCTCATTGCTGCCATTTCAGTAATGTTGCATCTGAGAACTTTTTGCCCAGCCTCTTGGTCTGTTTAACTTCAGACTTGCTGAAGCTGCCATCCAGAGCTGTTCAAGCTGTGCCATTTGTCTTTCAGGTTTGTGAACAGGAGATGCACATCCCTGGTTATCACAGCTGCAGAGGATAAGATTTTTGTTGCAGATAAGTCTGGTGATGTCTATTCTTACTCAATAACAGAACCTCAAGCAGATGGAAAACTTGAGCTGGGTCATGTCTCTCTGCTATTGGATGTGGTAAGTGTGTGTATTTACAAACCTGCATTCCTGCTTGTGCTTGAGTCTCTCATTGTTGCTCTCATCCCAGATCTGTGGTTTGCTTTTTATTTTTTTTTTTAATTATGTAAATGAAATGTGGTCCAGATTTCTTCCTACTGAGTTTGTGTTGGCAGAGTTTGGTAAGGAAAAAAGCTTATGAGTGTTGAAAAAATCTTTATGTTACAGTCACAGAAGTCTTGGTGACGGAGTGCCTATGGGAGTTCATCCACTCTGCCATGTCAGCTGAGCTCTTTGGTGTGATAAGTTTCTTTTTAAGATGGAAGGGGTCTTGCAGCTGTGCTGTTGGGGCTCAGTGGCTTTCACTGGACCTGGAAGTCAGTGTTGCTTGTCTTAGTGAGAACGTTACTGTCACAAAGATTTACGCTTCCATTGTTGGTGGAAAAAGTGGCTTCATGTTTGTACGTGCCTTTTGGGGTGAGGAGATTTTTTTTTTTCTTAGTTAAGGAAAATTTCAACTGCTGGGCACTAAAGCTCTCCCTTTGCCAACAGGCTCTGAGTGCTGACGACCGGTATATCCTAACTGCAGACAGAGATGAGAAGATCAGAGTCAGCTTGACAAAGGCTCCCTACAGTATTGTGTCCTACTGCATGGGACACAGAGAGTGAGTGCCTTGTGTGCCAGAGCCCCTGTGTGTGTGCAGCCATTCCCTGCACAGCACCTTCATCCACTCTCTGTGGGTGAAATTTTCTCCTCAAATCACATTAAACAACAGCTTGGTCTGTGGTAGGATCATGGAATAGCCTGGGGTGGAAAGAGATATTTAAAGTAATCCAGTCCAACCCCCTGCCATGAGCAGCGACATGTTCAGCAAGATCAGGTTGCTCAGAGCTCTGTCCCAGCTGGCCTCAAATGTTTCCAGGGATTGGGCTCTACCACCTCTCTGGACAATCTGTGTTTCACCAACCTCATTGAGAAAATGTTCTTCCTTATATCTAGTCTGAGTCTCAGTGAGTTTAAAGCCTTATCCCTCCTCCTATTGCAGCAGGCACTTCTAAAAATGTCTGTCCCCATCTCTTTTATAAGACCCCTTTAGGAACTGGGAGGCTGCAGACCCAGAGCCTTCTTTTCTCCAGGCTGAACAACCCCCAGTTCTCTCAGCCTTTCCTAACAGCAGAGGTGCTCCTGCCCTCTGCTTGTTTTTGTGGCCTCCTCTGACCTGCTCCAACAGGTCCATGTCCTTCTTGTAGCCAGGACACCAGAGCTGGACACAACATCCTCTGGGGCCTCAGCAGAGCAGAGGAGCAGAATCATCTCCCTCTACATGCTGCTTAAAAGAGGCTGCAAAAATGGTTAGCTCAGGATGGAGCCTATCTTAGTCTTAGGAAGGGAAGTCTTAGGAACTGTCTTTTGAGGTTTGAACATCTGCTAATTAAATTAGTGTCATCTCAGTGCAGAACTCAGACTTGCTAGGTTCTGTGGCAAAACAAAAAAACTTGGCTGTGTCACCAGGGTGGATAGAGCATGCCTGCCTGGACACCAGACTGCAGCCTGCTGGAGACTGCAGTATGAAATATGTTCAAGTAAGGGAGCCTGCAAGGAAGATGGAGAGAGCTGTAAGAGCTTGGAGTGACAGGACAAGGGGGAATGGCTTTGAACTTACAGAGAGTAGGTTTAGATTAGATACAAGGAAAAAATTGTTTACTGTAAAGGTGGTGAGGCACTGGCACAGGTTGCCCAGGGAGGTTGTGGATGCCCCACGCCTGGAAGTGTCCAAGGTGTTCATTAGTGGTTGCAGAATAAAAAGCAGTGTAAATTGATTGAAATGGATTCAAAATTTCAATAATTTAATTAGAAATTAATAAAAAAGGGTTACATAAAGCAATAATTGTCTCGTTTCACAGTCCTGTATTTTCTTCTCTCAGTGGGGCTCATGGTGATTCTTGCTGGATCTGTTGTGCCTGCTTTGTCCTGGAAGTTTGTATTACAGTGACCAAATCTCTTCCTTTTATTTTTTCACTGTATGGCTTTAAAGCTATGCCTGTTTTCAAAGGCAAGACTGTCCCATTCAGGTCGTGTTCTGCTCAGGTCACTGTTTTTGAGGTTGGTGAGCTCTGAGATAATAATGATCCCCAGAAGTTCAGGTCATCACTGCTCACCAAAGACAAAACAGGATCACCAACTTCTGGAAAACAGAACTTCTGGCTGAATGTAGGCACTGCCACATTAAAATTCTCTAAAGATTGCTTTTAAGTGATCTCCCAACTGTGTCTGGAGAGATGTGGCACTCTGGAGGCTGAGCCTTCTTGGTTGTGTTTTAAAGGATCTGTTGATTCATGTTTTTAATGTGCATCATGAACTGAGAAAGGGGAATGTGCTGCCTGAGTAAATCTGTCTCCATTGGCATTTTTTGATCTAAATGACAGTGTTCTTAGCTAGGAGGAGCTCAGTAGAATCCCCTGAGTGCAAATGGGGAAACGTAGTTCTTTATTAAGCAGAAAGTCAGTAGTTTGTGTAGTGCATATTTACTAAGTACTGGTGACATTTACTTCTTCCTCCTAATTATCTTGATGTGGAAAATCTGTTTGTTTATTGTAAGGTTCTCTTCAAAACTGCTGTTTTCTCTTGCTGTGTGTGTTTAAAGACCGGGGCGTCAAGCAAGAGAGTTCAATTTTTGGTTGCTTTTCCTTTAGGTTTGTAAGCAAAATACTTGTAATACCCAACTGTCCTGACCTGCTGTTGTCAGCTTCTGGGGTATGTATTGCAATTTCTTCCAAAAAGTGTTGGAAGCATTGGGTTTGTTTGTTTGTATGTATGTTTGGGTTTATTATTATTATTATTTATACTTGTGTTTTGGCCAAATTCCTTGAGATACTTGGAATAATCTCTCATGGTTTGCAGCATGGCCTCCTTCCTCCTCCTGCCCCCTTTTTCCTGGTTCTGTTTGTGTTCAGCCATTCTGGATCACATAAGAACCTTTTACTGTGTTTATAGTAAAAGGCATCTTTGGGATGGTGAAATTACCATTAACTCTTGCTCTGGAGCACAGACATTGTCTTCTTGGATGAGAACTGTAGAAATGAATGTTCCCTCCCTTCCCTCTCCAGCCCTGTTCCTGAACTGATGGCATCCTGCTGCCATGCCACATCTCTACAGAGATGGAGCTGGCCTAAAAGAAGGGAGACAATATTCTTTGTTCTCCAGACTACCAAAACTGCACAGGAAATAAATAATGTTTCCTCTGAAGATGTAAAGATCACAGTAACTCCTGGCATTTCATTTCAGCTGCTGTTCTGACTTCCCTAAGGCTCTTGTCCCTCTTAATTATTGAAGCAGCTCTAATGCTAGTGCTGCACATGGCTGTATTTCACTCTTAGTAAATGCTCTTGGCTTTGTTTTTCCAGAGAGGTGTTTAGTCTCTCTTCAGGAGGTTGCTAAATCAAATGAGAATTTGGTTGGGGCAGAGAAGGGCAGCCTGGAAGAATTGTCATTAAAATGCTGAGCACATGCATGACTGTGCTGTCTGAGACAGGCTTGAAATGCCCTCCTCCAGCTACCCAATTTCCACTTCAAAAGGAAAATTAAAATTAGCATGATTGAATAATTTAGAATGCAAGGGGAAATTACGTTAATTAAAATGCTTTATTTGCAATTTGAGGTCTTAACTAAGTGACTATTTAGCAGCTCCTCTGAGGAGCTATTCAGGGAAACAGGGTTTAGGTGAAGGCCAGGAGTGGCCTCTCTTTGCCTGAGTGCTGGTAGTAATAGACTTGTGTCCACTTCCATCTGTCCAGGACTCCACTCTGAGACTTTGGGAGTATAAAAGTGGAGAAGAAGTGCACTGCTGTCAGCTGAGTACCATCTGTGGGCCTCAGGCAACCAAACCAGACCAGGTATGTCCATGTGTGCCAGTGCTTTTGCTGTGCTCCTGATCCTTGGCACTGCCAAATGTGTTGGTTGCGTTTTGTTAGAAGTGCTTCCCTTCTGTCACTGGGTTTAGAACTTACAAAAAATGTTACAGTAGTCTGAGATTTTGGGAAGACGGTCCCTGATATCCATTCCTGTGATTTGTGTAAATTTCTAAAATGTGCCAAGCAGTGACCAAAAGAAGCTGCTTCTAATTCTTCCCAAATTTATGTTCTGCACAGTGAACAAAACCTTCACTTGAAGTTTTTTTTCCAAAACCACAGGTGTTGTAGTCTCCTAAGCAGAAAGCATCCTGTGATACTGTGAAGATCTAAACATTCACCCATTTTTTTTTAAATGCTTAGAATTCCAAGTGTTAAAGTTGCAATTTTCCTGAGCAAAAAGAAGCTTTGTAATATTTTTAACCAGTGACCTGCAGTAGTGCCTTGTGGAGTCAAAATGCTGGGCTTGTTATTTTAGGTTCTCTTGCAGCTGGACAGTGTCCAAAATTTAAATGTGTGAGTCCTACACAAAAACTGAGCACCCCAGGAGCTCTCCTGAGCTTCCAGCCTGTACATCAGCAGTCTTACACACACAAGTTTGGGGTGCTGCTGGGATTTGAGATGCTCACTTGATGTGAGCAGTTATTCTGGTAATGCTTGAAATGTAGTTTTGTTTTTTTTTTTTCTTGTAATTTAATGTGGCATAAGACCAATTAGCAGTGAAATAGCATTGTCCTTGTCCCTGCTGCATGCATGGAATTAAACCACCTACTCATCTGCTGGGTTATTTGAGTTCACCTCACCACCCATCCTGCTGTGTGTGATTTTTCATGTGAATCTCTAAAAGCACTTCTTTCCCTGCAGACCTCAGCTGCCTCCCACTTGTCAGGTGACTGGGAAGTCATGTAGGGCTCTTGAGGCAAATCCACTGCGGAATCCATATCCAGGCAGAAATTGAATTGCAAATTCTGCCTTCCCTCCTTCGTGTTGTGGTTTTGGTGGTGGAAGTGTGTTGTGCTTCACCTCCCAGCAGCTGGGGAGCCACTTTCATCACAGCTGTCCCATTTACATACTGGAAATCTTGGGTTTGGCCAAGGGTTGGGCTCTTGGGTTCCTGTTAGCAGAAATTCAGGGTGATACCCATATGGACAATTTAACCTGCTCCTTGGACTTGGGAGTCTTCTTGAAAACACACCTGAGCCACACACCTCTCACACACATTCACAGGGTCTCTGCCTCATTTCAGCTGGATGCCAGTGCTTGAAATCTTTGAGAAAGCTGTTCTTGGGGTTTTTGAAAAGTGAAAAAGGTACAGACTGGGTGACAAGCCCATCTAACTGGTATCCACTGATACTCTGGATGCAGCAGGATTTGAGCATTTGTTTTAGAGGGAATAATGGGTTTATTTTAAAACAGTTTGCCTTCTAGATTTATGGAATCACTGAGGACAAGTAAGCAACTAACTGAAGTGGGGAATTCTTTGATTAATTTTAAAAATACTATTTGTTGCATAGACTGGCTTGGCATTATTAAGATGGCTTGTGAGTAAATTAGCAGTGCTAGATCTGACATTGAACCCTAATTCCACTGATTCCAAACAAGTTAATCAAAAAATAATAAATATTGAACTATATAGTAAACTTGGAATGTAGCATTGGGTAAACAAATGTCAAGAAACGTGTTGCTGCAGGTAGGAACTGATCTAAAAAACCATTCCAACTCTCTTAGAATGTTTTTAAATGTAGGTTAGTAATACTTGCCTTGCCCCCTAATAAAATCCCTTCCATGAGATATTCTTCATGCTGATGTAGCCTCAGGAGAAATTGGAGGTGCCCTTTGCTTGAGGAGTTTCCATTTAGCTTCTTTGCACCAGTGTGAGTAATCAAAGACAGAAGGGGAAAGCCCATAAACTGTGGGTTAATAAATAGAACACAGTAATTAAGTAATAAACCTTATTCCTGCAGTGCCTTGCAGTTTTTCCATCCACTGCCACGTGTGGTGGTGCTGTTGGAAGCCACATGGTGGCCTGTGACTTGTCCTGTGAAATCCTGGACACTGCTCACTCTCACAGGTGTTCTGCAGTGAAAAGACTTGTGTTCTGCTGGCATCATAGTGCTAGAAATGCCAGAGGTGACATCTGGTGACAGTGTTTAGTCATGCTGTGCATCCAGGTATGTCACAGATCATCTCCACAATGTAGAGTGACGTTCATGGTCTGAATTTAAGGACACAATCTCTCGAGCCAGCACTTTGCAGCTTGTAACAAGCACAGTGTCTGCAAAGGACTCTGCAGCCAGGGATCAGATGGGGATAGAAGTGCTTTTTCTTTTTTTTTTCTTTTTTTGTATTGTTACATTTCATTTTTACCATTGACAGCCAGTGTGAATGCACTGGAGCTTTAAACACAGCTTGAAGCTCAATGAGGATGGAATCATCAGTAATGGTGGGTCATGTGAGCACAGAAATGTGGGCTTATTTTGCTTGGCAGATGATGAATATGTGTCTGTTTGGGGAATGTAGGAGTGTTTTGAGCAGTGTAGCATTGGTTTCAGCTGATGGCTTACAGATCCTCAGTTCATTTTCCCACTAGAATGGGAGTAATTCTCTTAATTCCATAGTGCTATATAAATATTTTTCTGCTTCACAGCTTTCACCTCATCTGATCCTCTTGACAGCAGAAGCTTGTTTAAAGTCCAGAACATGAATTGCACAACTCTACCCCAATGCACCAGTACATTAATTTTTTATAGGGTCACCTCTTTTCACAGATGACATCAAAAGTTAATTTTAAGGTGTTGGCAGGCTGATAACAGTGTCATATAAATACTGTCTTGAGTTCAGAGAGCATCAAGTGAACATCTGTTTGTCACAGAATGTTCTTGTAGCCCTTCCTCAACTGATTTCATAGCCCTGTCCTTGACCATGATACTGCTGTGGGTCTTGCATTCATTTTGCTGATTTTTTAACTTACCCACACATGGAAAGAACTTGGAAAGAAGATGCATTTTCTTGTCTCTTTCCAGCTGTGAATAAAACCTGGTTTAAATCAAAACAGCCTCCTCCTCCCTCCTCCAGTGGGATTGGGAGAGAGCTGCTGCCTAATTTAAGTTCACAGAGGCCTTTGTCTCTCAAACAAAGCACTTGGCTGTGTAGGTGGGCACTTCCCTGCATGTTTGTCAAGCAACAGGCAGAGAGGCAGAGCTTTGTTATTAGAAATAAATAGCACAGGTTTCAGCTTTTATATACATATATATCTATTTTAGCTTGTTCCTTTAAGTGTCTGAGGAACCCACTCATGGCTTACAGTAAATAGGAGCTGTCAGTTCTACTCTAAAGCTGTGTTGTAAGTTTCTCCATCCTGCAGAAACAGCATTTAGCCACATTAGCTACACAGAGCCTTTCTGGTTCAGCCCACTCATCCTACCTGGTACTTGGAACCATCTTTGGTGAAACAGGGGTCCTGGGTCCCAGTGCTAAATATGGACTAATAACTTCATATTTCTTCAGCGTAGCAGGAGATCAGTTCCATCTGTTCCCAGGAGCTCTGAAAGGATCAGTCCTTTTGATAATATCTTTTATTAAGTGCTCCTCTTCTGTCCAAACAGGTGGTTGGGATGAGTGAAAAGTATGTGCATGCTGTTCTTGCTTCCCCCTATGAAACCGTATCACACAATTTTTCTTATGTGCTGGAGAAAAAAAAAAAATTGTTTTCAGCTCTGTTACACCATGAATTAATTTTCTTTCCCACAGTTGGTTTATCTCTTAGTGGTTGCATCATGTGCTGTTGACAAAATAGTTAGCTTCTGGTGTTAAACTTGCTGACTTGAATTTTTGGAAGCTGTACAGCTTGTTTTGCTTTCCTACATGGATTGCAAAACTGTGAAACAAGCACCCTGACAATGCCTATGCATCAGCTGGTAGCTGCAAGGGTAAAATCCTGAGGTAACTCCCAAATTTACCCTAACTTAGTGAACCAGAGGTTCTGTCCAGTCACCAGTGATGTGTTAGGGAAAGAGGTGGAGGTTAAAAAAATGAATATTTGAGGGTACATCAGAATTCTGCCAGCAGAGTGTCAAAAAGATGTATTTTCCCTGCCCTAAAGGAAATAACTCTCTGCTTCTCTACATGGAAGGTTTTAGTCATCAGCAGTGTTGGTGTTGTCACTGCTTATAAAATACACTAGAGAACCAGCCTTTTGCTGTTGCAGTTTTGCTGTTCACATTATATAATAGTTTTGAAAAAGCACCCCAGGACATAATTTTGCAGTTTTTCTACTCCTCCCAAGTTCTTCCCACTCCAGGAGCCTCAAATCAGTTGTTTTGTATTTCAAGTAGAATGGTTTGTGCAGCAAAGGTGCTGCTTCTCTCCTAGATAAAACTGTATAACTTCTAAATTAGGAGTGTGATGTGGGATTTTTTTGTTGTGTTGTTTTTTTTGTTAGGTTTTTTTTTTTTTTTTTAATGAGGAAAATGGCCTCAGGCAGGCCTTCCTTGTTGTTCAGAGCACATTTTCTGTGGAGCAGGATGGCTTCACCAGACTCAGGTTAGAACAGGGGCAGCACAGGAGGGATATAAGGGATATTAGCTATGCATCACTATGTTAGTTTTTTAACAAACAGAACAGCAGCTAATAGCTCGTGTTTGTAATGTCTGGGCTGCTGGAGTGATACTCTGCCTGAGCAGGCTTAATGTCAATGTTTTTGTCATTAGCATTGCAGGAGAGAATGTTTGAAGGTGGTGTATTTTCCTTCATCTGTTGGTTTGTCTGCTAAGAGTAGGTTCACTCAAACCTTTACATTTGATCTCTGGGCAGTGTGGAAGGGAGAATTGTGGAAAACTTCATAAAACAGCAAACACTGGTACAAAAATAACCTTGACTGCAGTTAGAAGGTAATTAAGTTGCTTAACTTGCTGTAAATTAAGATATGTGCTACTACATTTTAAAGGCTCATAGTGAAATGGAATGTGAATTTTCTGCCCATAAATGGCCTCAACTTACAAGGATGTTTTTTTTTTCTATTCCTAATAGAAATACACGGTGTCAAGAATAACCTACTGCTGCCAAAGTGGTTATGTTGCCATTCTGTGTGACAGGTAAGAATAGATGGAATAATGCCTAAAATCATCACAACTACTGCAAAGGCATGAGCAGCTTTTCCTGTTGGCTGTCCTGGCTTTCTCTGAGCCTAGAGTTCTTGGTACTGTGGATCTCCAGGTGTCCAGGAATGCCTGTGGCCTCCCAGGGAGCCTTTTTGTCCTGGACTTGCTCTGACTGCAGAGGGGAGTGCAAGGGTTACCTGGCTTAGTTAATTTTTGTAGAGTTTGTGATGCCTTTCCCTCAGTGGAGGAAATATGAGGATGGGATGTACAAGAGCTAGGGGATGTTTTATTTTGGCTGGTGCTCAGCTGCATATTTACCTTCAAGTGCAGCCCTATAGGCCAGTGTGTCACAATGCAGCACTCCTCATAAAAGTCCTTAGTAATCCTTATGAAATTCCCTTTACTACCCTTTCCTTTAAAGAGGAGGCAGCACTGGCTGCTTTTTCTTTCACATAACACTTGAAAAGCTGTTTGACACTTTGGGTATTTACAGCTTCTGACTCAGATCATGTAAGCAAACAGCATTTGAAGTGCTCATTCTAACCACTTGGCTTTGGCTCTGTTTGGGAGTGGGCGTCTGTAGTTTGCTGTACAAGTGATGCCTGTAGGTGGATTTGGTAATAATGGTAATTAAGTTTTTCCTCTCAAAAGTATTCCCACAGTCTACATCTTTCAGCTCGATGCCACTGCCCAGCAGCTGGTTTACAAACAGCAAATCTCTCTGAAACACAAAGGCTGGGACATTGCATTTGAGGAAATGGGAGACCTGTGGATTTTGCAGGAAGACAAGGAAGCTCCTCTTCTTTTGTACAGAGCATGTGATGAACAGTGGAAGGTACTTTTTTAATGCTGAAAATCCTGAGTGTTTAGTGATGTCTTGAGGCCACAACAGAAGTGGAGTTTGCTGTTCCATAAAAGCTAAAAAGGCACCTTTCTCTCTGTCTTGAGATGGAGTAAAAGCCATAGATACACATCTCATTTTTTTTCTCACCTGTGTACGATGCAAAGGTGTCAAGAGCTTGTTGTGAACACCAATGTGTGTTCTCAGCTAAAGCTGCCATCTGGCACAGCAGGATCAGAGTGCTCATCAGCACTCACTACTTTAAACCATTGCCTGAGATTTCTGTGGGCTACACTTGATGATTAAACAAAAAAAAAAAAAAAAAAAAAAAAAAACACAAACCAACAAAATCCCTTTGGATTTGCTCAGGAATTCTTCCCACACAGCTTTCCTTGTGCCTGCCTCTGAGGGATCCTTTGCAGGACAAGGCATCCTGGGAGCAGTAAGGGAATTACTTTTATTTTCAATGAAAACAGGGAATCAGATTTGGGGTATGTGCTATCAAGTTCTCTTTTATTGCCTATTAAAAAACTGGAAACTCATTTGTTATCCTTGTAAGTCCCCAGCTAATTATGATCTGGTTGTGAAGAGGTTTTAATGAAACTTTTGAGTGTGTTCTTTGACCCTAATGTGTTCCCTGGGATATTTATTTTCCTCACAGATTAGTAAGTGGGAATCAATTTCTTTGTTCAAGTGGCAAAGCTTTCCTAGGAGAACTTGAGATCTCAGGCCTGGTTTCAATACCAGTCCTAGAAAAAAGGAGCCTGGAAGAGATCATGGAGGTTTTACACTTGCTCTGTTTCACTACACACTTCTGCGAGCTGTTGCATTTTTCAGCATGCTATGGAACATGAAATTGTCTCTTAATCCCAAAATAGCATGCAGCCTTCCTTCCTTCTTTTCCCAGGCTGTAACTGATGACAAGGGATTACAGAAGATGTCAAAATACATTCAAGACAACTGGACAGTGTTTGAAGGTAAGAAATTTGGCCTAAAGGTTTAGGGAGTACAGTTTTTACAACTGAAGCATAAGATTTAGAACAAGATTGGAGTTCAGGTCAGTTCAGCTGGCTCTTGAAGTCAGTCTTTCCTCAGTTCCATCACACTCTGTCTGGTGTGGAAGTCAGTGCAGATTATGAAGTCTGTTGAGGGCTCTGTTATCACAGAACCATGTAGGTATTTAGAGCTGAATTGCAGCCTTATACCTTTTCCATAGACACCTTATCACAGGGATGCATCCAAACAGCCTCTGGCAGAGCTGCTGGAGTCTGTCTTACTGCTGTGGTATCAAACACTGGTGTTTGTTGTCTTGTCTCCTGCCTGGGTGTGAGACTTTATCACAGGTGCAGTGGAGACAGGATGGAACAGCTCTGCTGTAAAGATGGGCTGTTGGGTCCACCTTGGCAGGGCAGGATGTGGAGCATGCTGTGACTGGAAGGTGTGACCCTGGATGGGACAATCTATGACATTGCTTAGTGTCTGGCTGGCTCATTTTCTTCTTGCTTCCTGCCCCACTCCCAGTCTCTGTCAGAAAAATAATGCCTGGTTTCCTCATTCAGAAGCACCCTATGTTTCCAGGATTTTTTGTATTGTAAAAAAACACCCAGCTCAAACTATAGCAGTGGTTGTGGCTGCAGGGTAGAGAAGGGCTGTGGCATGTGCTAAAATCTCAATTATGTATTGAATCTTCATTCATAGAATACTTTGCTGGGAGACTGGAATTTTCCTTAAAAAACATGGTACAGTTCCCACCAGTCTTATGGTCTGTTCATGGTGGCCATATGTAAAGATGGAAGAGCTGCAGAAATGTTCAGTCTGGTGTAAAGTCTCCTTAATATCTGGTACTGGATGGTTTAGCATGTAGCTGTCATTAAGTTGGTCATTAAATTGTAATTAAGGTGATGCAGTCTTTGTAAGTCAGGTGTTCCATTGGAAGGGAGATGTTTGCATGGAGATGTTGCAGACTTGATAGTTACAGCCAGGCAGATAATTAGGAGCATGAGGTCTGAGTGGAAATGAGCACAGAGAAGTAGAGAGAGCAGGCAGGGGAAGAGGTTTTGGGCATAATTAGCCCGTGGAACAAACAAGTGTGAAATGGCAGTCACCATCTCATCTGCAGCTGGGAAAGGAGCAGGGCTCACATGAGAGGGTTCATTATTGTTAATTACTAAGGGGAGGCTCACTTGATGAGCGCTTATTTCAATGCATAATTAGTGCTTTAAAGGTAGTTATATCTTCTGAAACAAGTGATGGTTATTGTTGGAATTCAGTCCCAGTCCCTGCATGTTGTCCTTTTATAAACTTTTCTCACCTGTCTGAGGTTTCTGTAGGATTTAAGATGCAATGTCAGTCTGGAAGTATCACAGAATCCTAGGATGGTTTGGGTTGAAAGGAACCTTAAAGACAACCCAGTTGAATGCTGTGGGCAGGGACACCTTCCACTAGTCCAGGCTGGTCAGAGCCTCATCCAGCCTGGCCTTCAACACTTCCAGGGATGGGGCATCCACAGCCTCTCTGGGCAAACTGTTCAAAGTGCCTCACCACCCTCACAGGGGAGAATTTCTTCCTAATACTGAATCCAAACCCACTCTCAGTTTGAAGCCATTCCCCCTTGTACGCATTAAACAGTTTGGCATTGTGCTATGACTGATCCCAGAAAAGGATTTAATGCAGACTGATCAAGTGGAGAGCAGCATGGCTATTCAAACTGGCAGCATGCAATTTTTCCCAGGGCCAAAGGCCAATGAAGCCTGTACAAGTGCAACACCCCTGAAAGTGAAAGCGTGAGCTTTGTTGAGTACCACAAGGGAAACTTGCTTTGTTTGTCTGCCCAGAAACAGGGGGATGCTGTATGTGGGTTTCTGTGGAGTAGCACACTTAGCTTCAGGAGCAAACCTTAGCAGGAACTGGATTTCTCTTCATTTGTCCTTTAAAGATAATTTTGGTAAGTGGGAAAATATGAGAACTGGAGATAACTGGTTTTGTCAAGTGCCATTCCAACAATTTTTTAGAAATACAGACTGAGCCAGCTGGTCTCATTCTGTGTTTTCTACAGAAACAATCTGATGAGGGATTTTTGGATAGCAGTTAGTTCCCTGCTAAACTCAGCTAAACCTACAGTCTTGGAGATGCAGTGAGGAGTATTACCCTGAATTCACAGAAGGTGTAACAAAGCCATTGGAACAAATGCTTGGGAATTTATGTGCTATAGAACACGACTGTTTGAAGTCTGCTCCTTTGTCCTTCTTTTAAGTTCATACTCTAGGAGAAAATCCAGCTAAGCACAGTTAGGTGGCAACTCCCTTTGTAGTGCTTGGGTCTCAGGGAACAACTTCAGCAGCTGAAAAACAGAAGCCCTGAAGTTTGCAAGTGTCCAGTTTGAGGAGAGCTGTGGCCTCTCTTTGCTTCACTGTGAGCTGCTTGACTCTGTATGAATTTTTTAGCTTGGAAGTGGAGGCTGTGCCTGGCTGGTGAATGCTGAACAGGTGCTTGCCAACACAAATCAGGCTTACACAGTGTAAATGTTGATATTTAATCACAGAGTGGTTTGGGTTGGAAGGGACATTAGAGATGATCTCATTCCATCCCCCTGCCATGGGCAGGGACACCTTCCACTATCCCAGGTTGCTCCAAGCCCTGTCCAGCCTGGCCTTGGAGACTTCCAGGGTTGAGGCAGCCATAACTTGTCTGGGCAACCTGTGCCAGGGCCTCACCACCCTCACAGTCAAGAATTTCTTCCCAATATTTAGTCTAAATCTGCCCACCTTCAGCTTAAGGCCATTCCCCCTTGTCCTGTCACTACATGCCTTTGTGAAAATCCTTCTCCAGCTCTCCTGAAGCCCCTTGAGGTATTGGAAGGCTGATACAGTGGAGAGGAGCACAGTAAATGAATGGGAATGACACTATCTAAAATTAAAGTCCAGGAAGCCATTGATGAGACCGCTGAGGGAATTAACACCTGTGTTCTTGCTTTGCCCAACTACAGGTTTTGTTGGTGCAGAGAGCTACTACAGCCACCTCTACAAGGCCTCCTTTGATAACATGGACGAGTACCTGCAGAGGAAGGAGGGAAGGTTACAGCAGCAGAAGAAGAAGAGGCAGGATCTGCAGCATGCTTCCAGTGGACAGGCTAAAAAAAAGATGAAGACTGAAGAGCCATCACTATGACTGCTGTGAGCTTGTGACCTTTGCCTTGAGGAAAGGAAGTGATCCAACTGTGGACTGTTTTTATATAAAAAGTGAATTATGCAAAAGGACTGGTTTAAAATTTTATTCAGGTTTTCAGGCAGGCTGATATGACAATATCCTGTTTGCAGCAAGTAATGCATTTACAACACACCTAAACTTTCTAGCAGAATACAGTGTTAGTGGCTCAGTCCTGTGAATCTCTGATGCACATTGTATGAATATTGGAGATGGTCTTTTCCTTGAAACAGGATGTTCTTTTTGCCTACTGTGTTCAGGCTTTCTTTTTCAAGTGGAGACACGCTGATTAAAGTGGATGCAACTTTGTTTTTATTACTTTTGGTTTGGGTTGTTTTTGGTTTTTTTTTTTAAGTTTTTTTTTTTAAAGTCTGTTAGTTAATGTAACTAACTTGGTGTACCTGGGTGTGGGAAAGGGAGTGTAGAAAAAATTCTTGCTGGCTATGAGAGGTTTTAGCTGAGACTTTACCTTCTCTGTTTTTATCCTTTAACTTTGGTTCATATGGTTGGGATTTTGCCTAGCTTCTAATCCATTACTTCCTACTTGTGGAATATCTCTGTAGGAAGAAGTGCAAAAATTAATTTTGTATGCTGCAAAGTAAAACATGTCAGTCAGTGGTGTCTTATTGGAAGCTCCTTCCATTGCAATATGATCCTACTGGTGTGTGTGAAAATCATTCCAGAGGCCTGGGAGCAAAATTTGGAGTGCATCCTGCTTTTTTCATCGAGAACTTTTCTGTTTTCATTATCCAAGAGATACATCTTCTTGAGAAATTATCAGTAAGAGCCTTATGGAGCCACTTGCTTCATCAGGGGGCAGAAGATGTGTTCATCTGCCAGATGGTATCATGTTCATGTGGAATATAATGTCCTTCACAAAACCAGCTGTGGAAATCTGTACAGTCCATTAAAAGTACTCAGAATTAACCTGTGCACTGTGCGTGGCTCTCTCTGGAGTGTCTGGACACGTAGAATTTTTGCATTCAAATACAGATGTGGGGCCCAGCTGCTTGGTTTGCTGACAGCTTCTCCCTTTCTCCCATGGAAGATGCTGAAATGTCAGTAATAGAGCTCAGCAACAGGTAGGCAAATTTCTTGGTAGTTCACCTAAATGCCATGGTGGGATGAAGCTGGGATGAAAACCCTGTAATTTCAGTCTTCTGAAGGAAGGTGTGGGGAGAAAACCTGCTGGGCTGTACCTGGAACAGCCAGCACTGGTGATGACGATTTTTTTTGGGTCTCAGGAAAGGGTGAGAAGCTGCCATGTGAAGTGCTTTGATATTGGGTAGGAGTGGTGGCTTGGCTTTTAAAACTTGGTAGTTCTTGTGTTCATTTAATTGAAGAGAGGCTCCAGGGAAAGCAGTTGGGGAAGCACTTAAGGAAGCTGAGCCTCAAGAGTGTAGCTTTTATTTAAGAGTAGAGTTTGCTAGTGTGCAGATTCTGTGAAATACCACCAGAAACAGGATTGTGTTCACACTGCCTGTGAACCAGACAGGACAGGAGGAAAAGGTTCTGACTAGATCTTTTGCTAGCTGTGAAAAAGAAATGATCTCAAGATGAAGCTTGCAGACACCATGCAAACTTCAACATTTTTGAACCAATTTGAATCTGCAGCAGGAGCCTGTACTGGGTCACTTCCAACCCATTTTCTCACTGGAGGGAAATCTGAGGAGGACACAGGTCTAACTGCCTCCAGTGGTTGGTTGCAGATCCTGTATGTCAATATTAAACTTCTAAAGGATCAGAGGCTGCCATGGCAAATCCAGTTCCTGAGGGATATTTTTCCTCAGCACAGGATAGACCTTGACAGTGATCTCCACTGGCTGCAGGCACTCCTGTGATCCTCACCCTGCTGCTCTCCTGGAAGAAACCCAAGTTTTCTTCCAACACTTGAACTCATGACAGATTGCGGTGTGTGGGAGTGACATGAGATGTGATACCTGGCAGATGGCTCGGGTCTTTTTGTTCTTCTTCCTGCAAGTTCTCCTTTCCTATTCCATTTCATGTTTCCTTTTCTGCACACAGCAGCTCCTGAGCTTCAGTTGTGCGACCACATGTGCCTGTGCATTGCTTTAAAGGGCTCTGTGCAAAGTGATCAGAGAAAGGAGGCTTTGCTGGAAGGTCTAAATCCTTCTTTTAGATGTTTTCCATCTGCCTTGTCTAACTGGAAAACACAAATCATTAAAAGGGAGTGGATACCACTGCTGCAGAGAGGAAGACAACACTCCTCTCCCTGGTATTTGAACTATCTATTTCCAGTGGTTAAACCTGATGTCGCTTGTGTTTATTTTCTGAACTTGAACCAAGGCCTGTCTGTGTGCCTGGCAAAAGGGAGTTGGGTAAGTGAGGGTGTAGTTTTATAGCAGGACTGGAAACCCTCAAACCATTCCAAGAATATTTCTAGGCCACATAAGTTCACCCCACACTGCACTGGAGCTTTTTGTGGCAATTGTGCAACTCCCCTGCCTCTCTCCAGAGCGCTGGCAATCCAAGGAGCTTTTAAAAATGCAGGTAGGGGAAAAGGTGTTTCTTTTCCTCAGTATTTCAAACCAAACCATAACCTTCCTACTCCTCTTGCTGGGATTTCACCAAAACCCCCTTCAGCAGCATGAAGTTGAACAGTGACCTTGTATCTGTCATAGCAGGAAGGGACCCTAATCAAATGCAGCCCAGAACTATGCTTTGGAACAGTCCTTACATTTTTAAGAAAACTTTGAAAACAAGCTTGTTCTATAAACAAAAATATCTGTAAGCAAAGCTGTTCCTTCAAAAAGAAAAACCCCAATACAATACAGTTGCTTTATCTCCAGGCTAATAAAAAGTTGCTGCCAATTTCAGTGCACTCCAAAATCTGCCTCAGCTTTCTTTGCTGAACTATTCTGTGTGGAGTGCTTTGATCTGAGGAGGAAACACCCTGTGGGTTTAACTCTTACTGGTTGTCCCTGCTGCCATCAGTCCAGGTGACGTGGTGTGAAAGCAGACCACAAGGGTGACTTGGAGTGTGGTGAGGGAAAGCACAATGTGATTTGTCAATAGCTGTGGATGCAGAGGCTGGAAAGAGAATTAAATGTTGATTTTGAATGTATTTGCACGGGTTATCCCCCGCTGCTGCACACAATACTTCTTTCAATATTCTATTTTCCCCCTCTCCTTTTCTATTAATAGAGGTAATGGATGTGTTTGCACAGGCAGACGTGCCCATGGGCATGACCTGAACATCCAGAGGAGTGGCTGCCCCTCATCTCCTAAGCAGCACTTACAGCCCTGACTTTGAACAGCTTTTGGAAAATTTATTAGAGTCAGTGCATTGCAAATGGGAGTTGGGTGCTGTTGGTTGCTTAATTCAACATTGAATTCAAACAACTCTTTATAGCTGGGTGGAGGCAGTAACTCCAGAGAATCAGCATCAAGCAAATACAGGTAGAAGCAAATTTAACTCAGCCATGGTTCTGTCAACAGCAAGGCTCAAGATCTCCATGGAAAGCTTTGTACAGTTACTCACCTGTCTGAGATTTATCAGATTTACACCTGCAGGCAGGACGTAGTATTTCTGCATGTTGCCCATGGGGAAAAATGAGAATTTAATAATCTTATCTGGCATGGAAATTCTGATTTTGGACTGTCAGACTACTTTTATATATATATATATATATATATATATATATATATATAAAAATACACATGTGCATATATATATATATATATATATGTTTATATATAATATATCATTATATACAATATACACAAAATATATACATATATAATATAAATATTATACATATATATTTATAAAATATATGTGGATAAATGTACATGTATATGGATAAATATATATCTATATGGGTATATTGATAAAAACCTATAAATACATATGGGTGTGTATATATATATATATATATATATATATGTAAGAAACCCCCCACCAAACAAAAAACTCCCAACTATTTATGGGCCCAAACTTCTTTCTAACACAAAATAGGGAGATCCTCACCATGTGCTGTATGTTGCTGTTATCACCCTTTGGCTTAAGCTTCATTTGTTCTTGGGAAAGGAATTACACTGCATACTGCACGTGGCCCTCACTTCCTCAGCCTCCGTGGGAGGAAGAGACAACCTCAGTCCTGTGAAATGTCCAGGGAGCAGCACAGGTTGGCACTTTGGAGTTTTCCACGCCTTGTGTTAAAGAAAACACAGTATAAACAAGTAGCTGTGCTGTTAATCCTTTCTGAAGTGACTGCAGGAGGGGGGGGGGCAGTTATGAAACACAATACTCAACATGAAAACACAAGTAAAGCATTCCATTTTTGGCATTCCATCTGTGCAGGTTTTCAGGCTTGCAGCTTGATTCACTGCCTTTCCAGCTGTGCTGCAACCCACCAGCGTTTTGTGCTTTTAAATAAGAGCTGTGTTACTGTATTTTCTCATCAGCATGATGTCAAGATGGCAGCATTCCATATAAATTCTGGTTAGTTTTTTGCATGCTGGATGTCTTGGCTGTCTCCATTGACATTTCCCCTTTATCACTGCAATATTTCACATAGCAGTGCTTCCTTTGCTTTCTAATGTTTCAAAGCTCAAGAAGGGCAGAATGTGACACAGCAGCTATATCAAATTAAAAGCAATATTACTCTTTTTTTTTCCCTGTTTCCTGGCCTGTGGAAGAATTAATATTATTATCTATGTGCATTTAGTTTTACCTGAAGTAATAACTCATCATTTCCTCTAAAGCCAACAGTATTCAGCAAATAAACCAACAACTTGAAAGTGAAAGCTTCTTATCTTCAAGGAAATAATGATAGTAGTATTTAGTCACTGTCTCTAAGATTTGCATGTACTGCATTTCTGGAATACTTTACTGGGAAATTCTGTTTTGTAAACAAGGCAGAACTGTTCTGTGTCATGCAACTTCTAGTAAGAGCAATATAAATCAACTGGTACTCCTCAGCTTCTCTGGAATCTCTGAGAGTTGCTTTAGGGAGAAGAGCAGCTTTTACCTGCTTGTTTTAATACAGAGGCCCAGGGACTTTGGTTATTTCATCATAAAATTGAATTTTAAGCCTTTTCCCTCTCTTGCCACTGCCTTCATTAAAAGCCAAAAAAGCTCTCCAAAACCCCAAAGTGACCAAACAAAACCCTCATGGCAAATTAGAACAAAAGACCCCAGTGATCCCTCTGCTCAGTGCAAAGCCACCTAAATAAGATTTCAAATTTTTGCTCAGAAGTAATAATATGAAATCAAGCCCTGTCCCTTCTCTCCTCTCCATGGTGCAGCCAGGAGGAAGTTTCAGCCACTCCTTGTTTTGTTTCAGCCCAGGCACGATCTACAATAAAAAGAAAAAAATAAAAAGAGGGAAATGCTCCTGTTTCACCTTTGCAGCTGCAGAGCCCTGAACACTCAGAGCACTCAGGTGTAGCAGCTCTGTTTGGATGTGTCAGGCATGGAAAAGCTGCTGCTGCATTTTCATTTCCTGTAAATAAGCAGTGGGTATATTCAGGGAGGCACTGGAAACAAGTTGATTAAATCAAAAAGCAAGAGGTTCTTTTCACCCTGTCAGCTGTTTGTTGTGCTTGCTGGGAAACCCAGCAGCGTTGTGGAGGTAGCAGAAGGGAAATAAATCCATGTGTGAAAAAATCACAGCTTCTGGGACTCTTAGGAGGTTCCCAGGACACTTCTTGCCCTGTGGCCTCTCATGTCCTGTCTCACTCCTTCCCTGCCCTGACATCTGGATTGTCCCACAGAGGTTGAGGGATGCTCTCTGTGGCTGGGGTTTGTGCTGCACCCCTTTTTGGGGAGACAAGGCACAGCAAGAGCTGCTGTCTTCACTGGCTGGGTGTGGAGAGGAGGCTCCAGTGCCTGCTGAGGGAGGGATGTGTGAGCCATCAGAGCCCTACACCCAGCTCTGCCCTGTGCTTTGACGTGTCCTCTCTGCCCAGCTCCCCTCACTGTCCCACCTGTGCTCTGTGCCTCAGCCTGGCTTCTGACACCTTGTGTCACACTGACACAAGTGACAAGTGCCAGGCTCTCCCTGCTTCCAGGTGTCACTGGCATGGCTGCACCAAAAGGTTCAGTGATGAGGAAGGAGAAGCTGCTGTCCTGACAGGGCCCTCCAGGAGCTACAGCTGCCTCCTCTTTCCCACACTCATCCTTCATCACTCCCTGGGAGATGCCACCTCTTTGTTCTGCAGGCACAGGCAGGTCCATGAGCCCTGTGTGCATGAGCAGATAGAGGGAGGAGACTCCTCCCTGTGAGGGTGCTGAGGCACTGGAACAGGTTGCCCAGACAATTTATGGATGCCTCAACCCTGGAAGTGTCCAAAACCAGTCTGGATAGGGCTTGGAGCTACCTGGGGTAATGGAAGGTGTCCCTGCTTTTGGCAGGGGGTGGGAAGAGATGATCTTTAAGGTCCCTTCCAACCCAAACCAACTGGGATTCTTTTTTTAATACAGATCACATCAAAGTGGCAAGAGATAAAGAAAGGGTCAGGAAATGGCACTACCTGGTAAGCAAAGAGCTCTGCAAGAGTGCCTGCCTTTATTCCTGACTGGGAGACATCAAGGATGAGAAGGTATTTCACCACTTGGACATTCAGTCCTTTCTGCTGCCCTGGGGAGCGGGCTGGCAGTGAGAGAGCTCCCTTCCCACTGCTCATCAGCTTTTCTTGGGAACAGCAGGTCTGTGGAGGGAGCCTGGCAAGGACAAAGAGATGGGAGAGCTGGCAGGCTGGGGAGCTGGCTGTGCCCGAGGACACGCTGGAGGGAGTGTGGCTGTGTCCCTAGCTCACTGTAGCCATATTTTTACAGGACTTTTTAAACGGGAATATAGTGATTGGGCAATGGATAGTGGGTTTAAAGTGAAAGAGGGAGGGGTTAGATTAGATTTTAGGAAGAAATTCTTTCCTGTGAGGCACTGTGAGGTGGTGAGGCCCTGCCACAGGTTGCCCAGAGCAGCTGTGGTTGCCCCATCCCTGGAAGTGTTCAAAGCCAGGTTGGATGGGGCTCTGAGCAACCTGGGATAGTGGAAAGTGCCCCTGTCCATGGCAGGGATTTTTAAAATGAGTTTTAAGATCCTTTCCAACTCAAACTGTTCTGCGATTCGGTGATGTTTTCCTGCCCCTGGGCAGGAGGCAGGGGGACAGGTGGTGTCACTGAGGCTGGGAGCTGATCCCACCTGGCCAGCTCTAAGCCATGGAGGACATTTGCAGAAGCAGATGCCAGAGAAGCCAGGCTGCCCTCAGGCTTTGCTCCAGAGCTGGGGAACACCTGGTTTGCAGCACTCGGCTGCCAGAACCTGCCCAGCCACTGCCCACACCCTCCTCACTGCGGGTGGGCTCCGTGCCGGACAGGGAAAGCTCAAGTCCACCTGCAGCACATCACACACACACAGCCCCGTCTGCTCTGCCCGAGTCAGTCCTTCTAGGCCTCCAAACAAAGGGAATTTAGCCCCACTGAGCACCAGCTGCTCATGTTTACCCTTGACAGAGGAAAGCCAGCTCCTCCTGGAGCAGACAGGGCTGCACCACCCCTGTGGTGGGCACTGCTTTACCCAGCCCTTACCCACCCGGGAGGGGGTAAAGTGAGAGTGACCTGTGGTGACATTCTGCCCTGCTCCCCAGGCAGCACTGGGCACCGATTTGCAGAGAAATCACGGTGTGGTGAGTAAAGTACACCCCGTGTAAAGGAAAAGCCTTTCCTGGGATGGCAGAGGCTGCCTGGTCTTGCCCCAGTGTTCTTTGCTTTGTGCCCGTGAGTTCAATGGGCTCTTTGCACTCAGCTGGGCTGAGCACGGTGTTCCCAACTCAGCTCATCCACTTACAATAAAATGACTAATTCATGAGGAAATCATATCTAAATTATGCTGGTTTAAATTCATCAGAGGAGCTGAATGCTCAGGGGAACACAGGGATCTAGGGCAGGAAGGGAAAGTCTTCCTGGAGCCAAGGTTTCAGCCAAACTCCTCTGGCAAGTGAGCACATCCCCTCTGTACAGTTTCCAAGCAGGATTCTGTCTGTGGAAGAGCTGTATCAGTCCTTGCACACCCTGCCATGGGCATGAGTTGTGCAATCAGCAAATCATTCCTGAGCTACAACAGGAGAAACAAGCTGTGGCCATCACTACCCCTGCCACAAGCCAAGCAAGAAACTTCAGCCAAAAAAAAAAAAAAAAAGTGCAAAGGGCTTTGCACTGGCAACTTCTTTCTGGAGGAATGTAATTAGTGTTTTACTGATTGGGTTCTGCATGCTGATGACTTTCCTGACTTTTCTCTCAGATGATCAGCACTGTGTTCACACAGAGGTTCAGAGCAGGGCCTGCAAAAGGATTGAGGTGGGAGGAGGAGTTTGCTGTCCCTGCAGAACGTTCAGCACCAGCACTGCCATCATCTGCTGACCTGCCCTAGGGCATGCAGTGCATCCCTGGAATTCATTCATGTCCCATTTTGGGTTATGTGGTCAGCTCCTTGAGGCAGAAACTGTGCTTCACTTCACACCTGCAGACTGCCCAGCAGTTTGGGGCTACCATGGTATGAGGCCTTCTTCCAGAGAAAGTAACATGCAGGATTAGAAGTGGAAAGGAAATGAATGGCTGTCGCTGGGACGTTCTTCTTTCTTTCAGGATTTTCATAGAGGAGCACAGAGGAAGAAAGAGAAAATTTCTATTTCTGCTCCTGATTTTTCTCATGTGGAATGTGTTTGGAGAATTGTTTACCTGGGGTGATTGCTTGGTTGGATTCTGGTGAGGATTGTTTGAGCCTGATGGCCAATCCAATCCACCTGTGTCTGGACTCTCGAGAACAGGGTCATGAGTTGTGAGTTAGATAAGGTAGTTAGAGCAAGTAGGTTTGTAGCTTTAGTATCTCCTTTAAATAGTATATTAATGTATTATAATATAGTTATAATAAAGAAATAATTCAGCCTTCTGGAGTCAGACATCAGCATTTCTTCCCACCAGGTTTGCCTGCGTTTACAATAAATGGCATCTGCTCTAACTTCTCCTAGGAAAAGGAGACACCCATTCCCATCTTATCCTGGCAGATATCTGTCTCCTGCTGGGACGTGGCTGTCCCTGGAGAAAGATGGATGAATTTTAAACTGAGAAGCTCCCAGTGCAATGTGGCAGTTTTATGGACCCATGTGGATAAGCACTGTGGAAGTGTTAGAGCTAGCCTGAAGAAGCAGTGTTTAGATTTGAGAGGTTAAGCCTCAGATTTGAGGTCAAAGTTGCAGCTTGAGCCAAACCCACTTGGGATGATTCACATCAGAGACACTCACTAGCATCTGTGATCATTGTAAAATTGCTAAGTGGTAAATCTCAGCTTGATATGGAGAAAGGAAATACTGGGAAAACTTCATGGTAAACTCAGTGTTGAGAGGGTAGCTGTGGCTCCACTCAGCTGTTGTGGTTTTAGGGGCTTGTTTGTCTTTCTGGTGGCTCTGCCTGTGGGACCACTCAGGGCTGGGTGGCTGATGTACATTTCTTATGGATTCATATTCCTGGCAGAGGTGTTGGAAGTGATCAGTAGCTTTTAATAGTTGCAAAATTTACTGCCAGCACCACGTAATCACTGAGAAAAGTGGCTATTATCCTCTCCACCCCGCTAACTCCCTGAGGATAAAAAAAAACAATCTAAAAATTTTGTGCAATTTTCTTCTTTGATCCTCCCTTGGCAATTCTTTAGAACAGTGGTTGTGCAGCTGGGAGTGGGGAGACTGATGTGGGTGTCATGTGAAGGATTTCAATGTGTTTTGTGAAGGGATAATGAAACAGCCCTCAAAGATGGGGAGTCCTTTCAAATTATTAGTCCCCTTCACCTGTGTAAAGACAGACATTAATGCTCTTCTGGGACATTGTGAACAGTATTTACCAGCATGAAAAGAAATGTCAGGCTCTTATACATGTCCTTGTTACTGTGCTGCTTTTCCTTACATGAGAATACATTTAGATGGGCTAAAAAGAGGCTCTTAATGGACTGGAGTAGCTAATACTATAATGCTGAAAAAATGAGATAGTGGAGAAGATAAAAGATTTCAGCTTTGGGCAGTGTGGAACGTGGCTGGAGCTGATGCCAGCTGATGAACCTGTATTTGGGCAGAAGGAGGTAAAATCATGCCTGATGTAGACACTGCAGCCATCACATGGCAGGAATCCACCTGTTAGGCCTCTTCCATCCATGAATCTCTCACTGGAATTTTGCCTAATGAGCCTGGTCTGCAAATTTGTGTGCAAATGGAACTGCCAAACCTACTTTGCTAAAGGTGGTATTGCGACTTGAGAGACACACCAGCAGCATGGAGACATTTAACTGGTGTCCATGTGACCTTATTCTGGTGCTTGGCAGCAGTGCCTGGCACTTTGCTCCTGGCTAAAGCCAGCCCAGCCCTCAGTTTTATTCTTTGCACCAGGTCCAGGTGAGAGGTGTCAGTGTCCTGTGTCCCTCTGGCTCAGCTCCTGCCTCTGCTGCCCTGGGGGCTGCACCTTGCACAGAACCCCTGCAGCAGGAGGGACCCCAGTGCCCTTCCTGAGCCTAAAACAGAATCCAAGAATGGTTTGGGTTGGAGAGGACCTTCAAGATCATCTTGTTCCACTCCCCTGCCATGGGCAGGGACACCTTCTAGTACCCCAGGCTGCTCCAAGCCCCAGTGTCCAACCTGGCCTTGGGCACTGCCAGGGATCCAGGGGCAGCCCCAGCTGCTCTGGGCACCCTGTGCCAGGGCCTGCCCATCCTCACAGGGGACAATTTATTACTAATATCTAATCTAACCCTACTGTCTTCTGGTTTGAAGCCACTTCCCCTTGTCCTGTCGCTCTGTAAAGGGACTGGCCTTGCTGGGAGTGCAAATTGGAGCATGAGCTCCCTGTCCTGCAGATCAAAATTCTCCTGCTGTGCACCGAGGGAAATGGCAAAAGGATTTGGCTGCAGATGCTCCTTAATGCCTGCAGTGATTCCTCCTCTGGGGAGGGAGGGAGGAAAAGAAAGGAAGGAAAGGAGCCCCACAGCACAGAGCATCCATGGCTGTGTCCCAGGCAGTAGAGGAATAGCAGCAGCTGGGACAGGGCAGCAAGGGCAGCATGTGCCACATACCCAGAGCTCACCCAGGCACTTCCATCTGCCCTGGTGTGTTTACAGAGAAGCTCATTTCCCGGGCAGTTCCTTGGAGGCACCAGCCTGCAGCTTCAGGAAGACTGCCCTGGGTAAATGCACATTCAGAGGGCACATTCTGATATGACTCAGGGTGGTGAAATCAACCTTTTGCTGAGCTCTGAAAAAGACAGGGCTCAAAAATAAAATTTAAAAACCTGATCTGGCAAACAGGCTTTGATTTTGACCCCACAGTGTGGAGTAATAAATCCATCCATGAAGCAAAGCAAAGGACTCAGTTCTTTTTCGAAAGAATGTCCCAGGGGTTGTTATTCACTTTTACAGTCTGCAAACACCATTCTCACTCTGCAAACTCTGAGTTCCTCCTGCAAGTCACGACATCGAACCCCTCTCCATGTACAATGTGTCTTTCAGAGTGATTATTGTCTCCCCAGTTAAATGTTAACGACTGGGATGAGAAAAGACCTTCGATCTGGAGATAATTTCAGAGGTGTTACAAGGTTGTTGCACTGGAAATAATGGACTTAATCTCAGCATTGAAAGTATTAAGCACTCTGAGTTAGCCTGCATAGTTCATGTTTGAAAGAAAGAGCTGTACCATACTAATTGGTACACGCTTTTAATACTAATCAGCCTGTAACCTTTTCAATTTAATTTTAGGTATTTTCATGCAAAGGATGCCTGGATCTGTAGAACACCTACGTGAAGCCATGTGAATGTCTACAATTCAGTGCAGTTCAAGGCTGTGGGAGCTGCTGAGTGCTCACAATTTTCTCCTCAGTAGAAACAGTTAGATAAATACATAAATAAAAATGTAGGCTTAGAAATGCCTTTTTTTCCCTGCCTTTTGCATGCAGTTGCCAGTGGATGAAGCTGGATGATCTGTCCCAGCTCAGTGTTTTATGAAGGTGCAGCCATCAGGCACCACCTGCTGCTTCCTGCACGGGTGGAAAAGGCAGCTTGAAGCACAGGTCAAGGAGTAAATCACCGTGCAGGGTGGAGAAATGACACAGCTGGGAGGATAAAATTAAAGACTGTAAATAAAGGGCAGATTCCTGTGCTTTTTGTCCATTACAAGCCAGGATCTCCCTGGCTCTGGATGACGCAGCCTTGGCTCAAGAGCCCTAAAATGGGTGATGTTTCCTCTGCAGGCAAAGGAGCTGGGAAGAGTCACTGCCCCTGGAGAGCTGCCCTTGGCAACACACACAGCAGGCAAGAGGAGGAGGAGGAGGATCAAAGTCCTGGGTGAGGGGGAGAAAAATGAAGAAGAAAAGAAATGAAGAAATGAAATCGTCCTTTATGACACACACGCTGCCCCGGTGAACTGTCAGGAGGACACGGTGTTTTAGACCTGTGACCCCAGAACATTTAGGAACATATTTTTTTTTAGACTTGTGACTCCATAAACTTTAGGAACAAATTTCTTCAGCTCTTCCCCACCATAAGAAATCACCTCCCTGCAGCCAGTCCTGGAGGCACCGGTGGTTCCAGTTGCCCCAGGCAGCACTGGGGAGTGGTGGGAGGGCAGCTGCCACCGGGGAAGCACCAAATTCCCACTGTGAGCAGGGTTTGGTGGGTGCTTAACCTGCTGCCTGCACAGCTCCCTGTGCCTCATCCATGTCTTTGCTGCCCACCACTCTCCACAGGGCCCAAGGGCAGCAGGGATCCCAACCACAACCATGAGTTTCCATGGCTGTTCCAAAGCCTGGCAAGGAAAAGTGGTGGAAAACACTTCTAACAGGCATGGTAGGGGTTTGTTTTTTAATATAACTCTGCCTGAAATGAATTTTTTTTTTTAAGGGAAATAATAACTCAAACACATAAGCACTGCTCTGAATGCTCATTTCATTTAGCTGGGGCTTGCTCAGTAAAGAAAATGAAATTTCGAGCTTTCAAGTTTGTACTGGTTTTTGGGCTCTTGGGGTTTTTTGGTGGGGAATTTGCTCATCAAAAGGGAAATCTTTCCACCTTCCTAGCGAGGTGATTAGTGCCCCAAGCCTGTTGGTGTTTAAGCTGTGTTTTGTCAATGCCCTGAATAACAAGCTGTAATTTTGGCCAGCCCTGAAGTGGTCTCAGCAGCGCTGAGAGACAAATTGGCTTCCAGGGCTTACCCAGGGCAGCTGCTAGCAGGGCATTCCAGAAGGCATGGCTTGGGCACACAAATTTGAGGAGGATTTATGTATTTTTGTGTTGATTTTCTCATGCCATTTTCCAGCCTGGAGCGTGTCCCAGCTGTCCTGAGCTCTGAACACCATCAGTGGGCTGAGAAAAAGCTTTTTTTTTTAATAAAATGACAGAGTTGCTCCAAGTCCCTATCAATTTGGAGCTCTAGGGCAGAGGATCTGCTGGGTCTGCCAGCCAGGCTGTAACTGTGCTTCCACACAGTTTGGAAAACAGATTTTGCCTCAGAGGCTTTATAGCAAACGTTGGCTGCGACAACACCGGTTTGCACTTTCCAAACCCTCCTGGTTCTAAGTTTGTCTTGCAACAGAGCCAAGAGTGGTGTTACAAAAATGTCTACAGATAGCTGCTTTATGTGTGTGCTTGTGCCTGAGTACACCTGTGATTCCTGACTACCTGCCAAAGTAGCCAGAAAGCTTTTTTTTGTGTGTGTGAGTTTGACTTCTCACTAGCCAAGGGCCAGATTTGCTACACCACCATGTCTGACCTGTTGGTTACAGCTCCTTCCTTTGTGAGCACATCCAAAAAGTGGGTTTGGCCAGAAGTTTTTATTTTCTGATAATGGGAACTGTTGGTTTTTGCATCCAAAAAACCACAAAGTGCTTTACAAATGTGGGTCTCCCTGTTTGAAAGGAGAGGGAAGCCCTGGCTCGCTGACTTGCTCTAGAAGGGATTTGAAGCCAGTGGCAGATTATTAAGTTTATTATTATGACTTACTGGGTTTTTGTGCCATCACAGCATTCACACACAGACCTCCAGCATCCCATTTTTTCAGAGTGCAAACAACATCTCTGCCTAGGCACTGCCCTGGAGAGCTGAGAGAAAGGAGAGATCACCTGCTGCTCTGCCTTCTTGCCTAGAAAAGGAGCATCCAAGCTCTTTGATTTTAACCACACTTCAGAAAGTATTTGCTATGTGTTTCTGGTACTAAACAATCCTATTGACAAGGGTGCTGTGTGGAGGAGGGTGGTGCATACAGAAGGGTGGCTCAGGAGGCCCCAGAACCACCTCTTGGGCAGTAATTTCTTTGAGTTGGGAGTCAGAGCAGCAGCTGGATGGCCCTACATGAGGCTCCTTTCCTATCAACTCTTCCTGTGGGCTGGGGGTTGAGTGCTCCTCATCCATGACAGGCTTGTTCCTTTGTTTTATAGCCACAGGTAAATCAAGGAGATGGGAAACAGGCAAATTGGAGAGATTTTGTGTTAGTGGGGCAGATGATTTGCCCACTCTGTTTGCTTCCTCACAGAAATTTTTACAGTATGACAGGACAATAAAAGCAGTGTATGTGCTCTTAATCCCACAGACCAGGCATGAAGGAAAACTTGCCCTTCAGATGTTTTTGAAGAGAAGGGGTAGTTTGCAGCAAAAACCTGCTGTTTAAAATGGGAAAATTGAACAGTGCATGACAGGGCTTCTCCTGACAGGCTCAAACTCCCACATGGGGCAGATGCTGTTGTTATTCTGCTCAGAGGCAGCTCTGAGATGAACAATTTCCATGCACAGATACTCCTGTGGCATTACATGACTCCTGTATTAACAGACACTAAACTTCCCCTGTAAATTGGCCGGTGTGGGGGCACTCACATTTTTAAAAAGCTGTTTCCCTCCCAAGACATGCAGCCTCATTTGATCTGATTATCAAAACGTACTAAAACACAGAGTAATGGGCTGTGGGATCTCACAGCTTAAAAAAAAGGAAGTAAAATCCCAGAGCTCATTGTTAATTTCCCAGGCTAAATGGTGTGGAATTGTTATAACCCATTTCATGTTCAGCTTTGATCACAAGTCCAGGACAGCAGTGCAAGGCTGGGGTGCACCTGGCATTGTCATGATGCTGAAAGCTGCAACAGGTCGTAGAAAATTCTCTGTAAGACACCTACTGCAAACAGAAACAGCACTGAGACACAATACCCACTCTTAGTCATTGGAATGGGGGAGAAAAGATTAAATCACACTGGAGACATCTGTCTCCCTGCCTCAAAAAACTTCATTCTCATGCTAAGTCTAGTTTTAAAATGTCACCTTGAAAATGTGTGACATTTTAATGGGCTGATTGCCTGAGATTCTCAAATCCTTTAATTAGCATATGAATCACAATGTTCAATATTGTGGGAAAAGCATAAGAAACTAGAATTATAAGAGAATGCCATGCATTTCCTTTGGTTAAACATATCTTGGGAGGACTGTCTCATAGAAATATAATATAACAAAGACAAATGAGATTAAAAAAATAGTATGGTATTCCCATTTATACCATCAACTGGTTGTGATTGCATTTTTTTTTTTTTTTAATTTTACATCTGTCTATGAAAGCAGCCTGGGTGTTGCCTATTCTTTCAATAACCCTCACAGCACATTACAGCATCACCACAGTCACTACTACAGCCCTGAGAATGAGTTGCATTCCCTTTTTCCATGTTTCTGATGCAGCTCCAAAATATTCAGCAGGATTTCATCGATGCCTTTTGTCCATCTCTCTGCAGTAAACAGTTTTTTTTGATTGCTCCTAAAAACGGTGGAGGCCAAAACAAACCATCAATCCCCAAAAATCTTTCAGTCAGAGAAAGCCAAGGAGCCTGCACTGTGCAAGAAGCTCCTTTGTGCCAGGGTCCATGGCTAGGCTGGTGGGAGCCAAGCACATGGATAAATACTTGCTGGATTTGGCTTTGTGGTTAGAGAAAATCCTTCCAGCTGAAATGAAACTTCCTATCAGCATCTAACTCTTAGGAAGTTTTAGTGGCAGGAGGGGGCAGTCAAGTTTGCACAGCAGTTTTTCTCATCTGGTGTGAGTGGCTCAGTGCAGGAGCTGGCAAGGCCTAAGCAATTGTTCATGGCTCCTGCACAGCTCATCTGCCCTGGGAGCTGATTTGTGACGGAAATCCGCTTGAATGGAGACGGTAAATTCGATTTACTTGTGCAAAAGTAGTGAAGAATTCCACAGAGGAACAACCTGGGAACGTACTTTGGATTATAAGATTTAGGAAGGAAAAAGGGCACAAACCACATAATTCAGGTTTGACCTTCAAGCATCAGAAGTTTGAGGTTAATCAAAACTAGGGTGTAGTTCATCCATTCATGAAGATGTCTGTGTGAGTCAGAGCTGACCCTGTGCTTGGATCTTTTCATTTCCCTTAGGATCTGTTCAAATCCAGGGATCAGAGCCCTTTCCAGTTTGCAGCAGAAAGCCCAAAACCACACTCAAAAAGCTGTTTAAAGGAGGAGGCACCAGCAGACAGAACTAGCTGTGAGTCTGTCCTGGGTCTCTGGAAACTTCCAGGTAGGAACAGAGATGAGGGATGGAGTTTTTGGGGTAATTTGGATCTCCCTGAGAGATTGGAGAGTAACTGAAATAACACAGTTTGTGTTCTAATGAAAGAGACCAAACACAGGAAATGGCACTGGGGGAGAAAGGAGAGTTAAACTCAGGATTAATGTGCAGAAACAACAGGAGAACAATCTGAATTTCCAGAGCAGAAGGCAAGATTTGCTGTTCAGGGCTGGTTCCAGAGACCTGCCAGAGAGGCTGAAGTGTCTCCTGGGCCATGGGGGGAAAGGCTGTCCCCTCCTGCTCATCCCTCTGACAAACCAGCTGCAGCTCTGGGCTCTGCAGAGCTGGGGAGCCAAGGGGAACCTGAGCCATGTCCATGCCTGTGACTGCCAATGTGGGAGATGCCAGCACGCCAGGGTGCAGGGAATCCCTGCTCCCAACAGCCACACCACAGTAGGGTCTGAAACCCTCAGCGAGGACAGCCTTTCCCAGCTGGGAGAAACCAGGTGAGCAGCATGGCTGTGGCTTCATTCTCGTGGGGGATTTATTGCAGCCTTCCCTTTGGGGAGCTGGTGCACAGGAATCAATCCCAGCACTGTCTGTTCACACAGCTGCAACCCCCGGGCAGAGCTTGGCTCCCAACCATCACAAAACCATCCATGGAACTGCAGCTTTCCATGACGTCCCACAGGAATAATTCTAAGGCTTCTCCTCCAAGGAAAACCATCCCTCTCCCCTCCTGTACAGCCCCTTCCCCTGTTCATCATGGGAGCATTGGTCTTTAGGAACATGGACTGTTCTCATGTGAACACATACACAAAATGAAACAATAACACCCATTTCTGTAGAAGAATATATTATTTAGCAGATCGGTTTAAAAGTAAAAAAAAAAAAAAATCTGTACATCTTTGAAGGTGTCTCTTGTTGGGTTTTTTTTTGCATCAACAAGGATAAAAATGTGTTTGCACCATGTTTTTTCAGCTTTGTGTTCCCTTCTTTGCTCATGCTGAAGGATCCCATGGTGTCCAGCTGTACCAGGCCACAAAGCGACCCTGCAAACTCACTAAGGATTCTTCTGATTTCTTCTAGTGTAGAAAAAAAAAAAAAAAAAAAAGAAAATTGCATCCACTATGCTGGGCTTCTGAATGTACTGTGAACACTATAAAATTCAGAGAATAATGAGGAGAAATGTGTCATTAGGGCCTACCAGGCAAACAAAAATGTATGCCTGGACCCTGGTCAGTGTATAAGCATCTGGTGAGCTCTGCTGTAATTAGCATACTGCTGTACACATATAGAGAGTGTCCTGACTAAAACAACCCCTGGTGCCAGGGGATCATTCCCCAGAAAAAGGCTCCCTTAGCTAAACTCTGATTTGTCTCTACAGACTGCAGGCAGCTGGGTCACCCAAAAGGCAGATCTGCTGAGGGTTGGAGCTGTGCTGCAGCCTGAGCAGTATCCGCAGGGAGAATCCTGCCAGGAGGCTGTGGTGGGAATGCTGGAGCCTGGGGAATCCTGCCAGGAGGCTGTGGTGGGAATGCTGGAGCCTGGGGAATCCTGCCAGGAGGCTGTGGTGGGAATGCTGGAGCCTGGGGAATCCTGCCAGGAGGCTGTGGTGGGAATGCTGGAGCCTGGGGAATCCTGCCAGGAGGCTGTGGTGGGAATGCCAGAGTCTGGGGAGCCCGCGGTGTCCGACGGCAGCAGCACCTCTGTGAGGAGGCTGCAGGCTGTGGATCCATCTCTCCCTGTATGGTCCCACTTGGATTGTGACGTAGCCACCACCTCTGCTTGGCTAATACAGCATTTCTCAAACCAGAGTAGCCTCGAGGCTCGTGGTTTATTTGTTCAAAGGCTGTTTCCTCTCACTTTTCGGTACTGCCGGTGGTCAAACCTTCACTCTTCTGTTTCTGCAGCTGGAATGAAGAGCAGAGCAGGATTAATCCCCCCTGACTCACACACACAGTGCTGCTGTGAGTCCCATGCTCAGCTCTCCACAAGGCATGTGCAACATTTCCTGGGAAATAATAGGCAGCAGCTTGGAATATCACAGGCATTGTTTCATCCAAACAGCTCTGGATGAACGTCCTGGGTAAACAGAACTCAGTCTTTCTCATCAGCTATTGTACTAGGCTCTCAGATTATTAATTAAGTCCTCTTGTTTCAGAATATTTCTGAATTCAAGCAGCTCCTATTTTTTTAAGACCTCTTGTGCCAATACACTGTAATTAAAGCTCCATCAGTTTGTATAAAAATGCTGTTTTGACAGCTTCTGTAAACCAGAAGTAAAATCTCAGCTCAACTGGAAAGATGAATAGAACTCAGAAAGTCTGGCAGTTGTATTTGAGTTCTTTTGCCCTCGTTTGACAAATGCTCCTGTCTAAATGGAAAAATGCCTAAAAGGCTTTGTTCTCCTTTAAAATTTAGTGCCCCCAGAGCCTGTGCTCTTTGATCAACAAGCCTCAGTACTTCAACTGCTGAGGGAGTCTCCAAAGCACTTGGGAGGAGATGGGAGCTACAGCAAAGCTACTGTTCCACTCATGGATGATCAAGTGGAGGAACCTTCATTGCCCACACATCAAACAGTATCAGCACAACTCGTGCTCCAGGGCACTTCCCAACTTATTTTAATGATGGAGTGGCTGATAGCACCCTGGCTACATGATGAATTTTTTCATGTCAGAAACTCCTTACTCTGTAATGCCATTAGGGCAGGTTTTGTCGTGGATCTTGGCAGGGAAAAGAGGCACTGGAAGAGGTGTGCAAGAAAGGAGTGCAGGGCCATTGTCACAGGCTGCAGGGAGCTGGACCAGCACTCTGACTGCTGCCCTGGGCACTGGTCCCTGCCCTGCCAGGCTCCTGAGGCAATGCAGATCTGCTGAGAGACAGCAAATGTGGTTACCTGGAATCCCCACCTGCCCTGAGCCTGATAAAATGAGAGATGCTCTGTACATTAAAGTCCCCAATGGGCAATTAAAGGGTTTCACTGGTTGTGTGTTTAATCCTCCTGGGTACTTTGCATGACAGAGTGATTCCCCATAAAATCCCAAGCACATCTTGATGACACACAGGTGACTGGAAATTCCTTCTCAGAAAATAAACTCATGCACTGGTGCTGCAGAGCCTTGAACTGCCCAACCCCAGAATGTTTTGCTGCCGTGTAACCCAGGCAAACTCCTTCCCAAGGGAGGGCAGATCTCTCCAGGGGGAGGTGTGCTCCCTTCAGGGGGTTATTCCTGGGGTCTGTGCCTTGCAAGCAGCTCCTGTCTCATGCCCATACTTGTGTGGTTCCTGGAGGACTCTGCAAGGACATGTTTTTACTGCTTGTGGCACACACCTCTCTCCAGACAGGTCTAATGAATGAGTTTCTCAGGATAATGGTTGTGCCACAAGCATTCCCACTGTTTCAGAATTAACCTGCTGCTTAATTATTATGTTTGGCTTATTAAATTATAATGTTTGCTGTATCAAGGAGATAATTGGAGTTTACCTCTTTCATAGCATCATCTATCTGTTTTAACCCCTCGTAGTGGTCCCTGGATTCCCACAGAGGCTGGAGCATCACCTCCTCCACTTCTGGGAACAGCTAGGTGGAAACAAGACAAAGACTATCAGCATTTCCTTTTGCATTCCTCAACTTGCTCCATTATTTGGCTGTACATGCGGAAAACGGGGTGTGGAAGGTATCAGTGCTGGGTTCCCCAATGTGGGAAGAATGATGCCTGAACTCCAATGATTTCAGAAGGCTAATTAATTACTTTATTAAACTATATTATACTATATCACTAACTAACTAACCAGCAGACCCGTGATTCTCCTGAGAGTCCCAACACAGCTGTGGATCCAACTGGTCAATGACTCCAAAACACCATCACCAGAATCCAGTCAAGCAATCGCCTTGGGTAAACGATCTCCAGAACACATTCCACATGGGCACAAACAGGGAGCAGTGAATGAGACAAGAATTGTTTTGATTCTCTTTTCTCTGCCTCTCTCACAGCTTCTCTCAGGAGAAATCTCTCAGGAGTCTCTCTGTTCAATGTGAATACCACAGGAAGGTACATCCCCATTTCCCTGGATGGGGCAAACACCAGAGGGAAGCTCTGCTCTCCCCCTCGCTGGTTTCTGCCCCTGGGTGACTTTACCTTTGTCACTGTTTCAAACATGGGGATGAGGACGAACTTGAGGAATCCGATCTGTGCCGTCGGTTTGGTCACTTTGTCGCGGTCCATGAACGGCGCCACCGGGAGCCCCTCGGATTTTTCTCGGTCACTCTGGAACAGCCAGAGAAACAACCCAGAGATAACAAAGCCAGAGATAACAAATATTAATCCTGTCTAGGAGGCTGCGGGGAGAGTGATGCACCAAGCAGGTGAGCAGCCCTCAGATGCAGATCACAGAGGTGGCTGTAGATAGCACAGAATAGTGATGTGCTTCCCTCAGGCCAATGTCTCTGCCTTGTGGAGAGCAACATCTGAATAAAGAGAATTCTGTTCAGTTATTTCTGCTCAGCACCAGCATCAAAGTGTTCACCTCCAGCCTTGCAGGGTGGCTGACTCCCTTTGCAAACCCAGTGGACTTGTGAGGTGAAGTATTTCAGAGTATCTAGAAAGCTGGTAATGGCCCTTGCTGCTCTGAAAGAGAAGGAATTTGTTCTCCAGAGAGTGATTATTTTCAGGTATTCAAACAGAAATTATATCTCATTCTTTACTAGTGATTAAAAGAGAAAATCAGTTGCATCCACTTGCTCACTGGGCAGGTTCTTTTGCTGGCATCCTTCTCTGACTTTTTGTAAAAGAAGCTTTCCATGGAATCATAGAATGGTTTGGGTTGGAAAGGACCTTAAAGATCATCCAGTTCCAACCCCCTGCCATGGGCAGGGTAACTGCCACTAAACCTGGTAGTTTGAGCTAGAACCAGCCTGGGCTGTCAGACAGTGAAGCACCTGTGGGATTTGGAAATAGCAGAAAATAGTGAAATTGTGCAATTGCATCTCTCCCTCACTCTTACCTGCATAAAATACTCCTCCAGTAAGCAATCTACCCAGGGCTCCGCTACCTCCATCGGGCGGACTTCATTGGAGATGTCACAGCATTTTATCAGCACCATCTTCAGCTGAAAGAGGATCACACTTCAACCCTGCAGTCCTAAAGCCAGCCCTTTTCCCCCTTTCCATAACCCCTGTCCCAGCAATGCTTTCAACCAGAAAGGACGATTTCAGGATTTAACCAGAGGTCTTAAATGATCTGGATCCTTTTTCCCTCTCTCAGCTGCACTGTGTAAATCACTTATCCCCTCTCTGCCTTGCTTCCCCCCTCTGCAGCTCTGGGATGTGTCACAGTGGGATGTGCACTTATCTGCTGCATGAAGAGATTCAGTCACAAGTGACCATTACATTTTTTTGCAGCTGGGAAAAGATTTCCCTGGAAATCAAACACAATTGCACTGGGGAATAGAGGAGACAAGAGGTTTTACTCTTACGGATTTTTCTTGCCCCATAGTAAAGGATGATAAGAATTTGTGGCCTAGTAGAGTAAATTTTTTTTTTTATTTTCTTGATGGGACTCCAGGATTTCTAAAGCTGGAAAAATCTATTTAATATAGAACACTTCCAAATTGTAATTATTTTTGGTGGGGCAGAAAATGTAGGAGGGATTATTTTTTGATAACATATATTGAATCTTGGTTTTTCAACAAACAAAAGTTAATCTACAAGCTTTCACTCCATGCACAGAAAAATAACAATCCACAAAACCTCCTTACACAGGTCATGTGTTCTTCATTTGTGTAATCAAAATTTTCCATTTTTTCCTTGAAAGAGTCCAGTATTTCTGCATGTCTCGCCATGTCTGTAGCCAGTATTAACGTAATTATCCCCTAGCAAAGAAAACATGTTCACATATTAACTTGACATTCCTTACAAGGTCTGCTATTGCAAAGCCAAGTAGGGTCTGTCTTGCACACGAAATGCCTCAGATGCACTGAATTGCTCATGCTGGAAGGGGAAGTTCCTGACTTGGAACTGCCAAGGAAATGGGAAGAGGGTTATAAAGAGTTCGTGGTACATGAGGATCATGGTTTTATGTGACATTCCAGAGACACTGAGGTTTTTCCTTTCTCATTGACTAATTGTAGAAAAGCAAACTGTACAATAGGATGTTAAAAGCCACACTCTGGCTGCCAAAATCCACTTTCCTCTCCTTGGAAGGCACTGTGAGTTTTGCTGCTGACTCTTAGTGGCCCTGAGACAAAAATCATGGTGTGGATGCCAGTTGTGCCCACCCTCTTTGGATTAAGGGCTTTGAAACACTTGGATGTGGACAGGGAGCTCTGTATCCTCCTGCTGTGCAGAGTTTATGATGGGAAAACATGTGGTTAATTTAAAGTTGTGGGTTTTCATGCAGAACAGTCCCTTTTGGGCCCGTGCCATTTTCCCACACACTGGCAGAATCAGGAACTCACACCAGCCCTTATACTGCTTCTTCACTCGGTGTGTAAGGAAGGTGTAATGTGGAAATTAAGACTGAATTTTGGCCCTTAGAGCCCTGATGGGATTTGTAACATTGTTCAGTGCCTCAGAGATAACTGTGACGACTCCCAGTGTACCAGGGCTTCTTCCAACAGTACAAGTGCTCTGCTGTTGCAAATTCTTTTCCCCTTTTGAAGCCCCTCTTAAAATTAATACAGTGTTCCTGTACAGCACAAACTTCTGCCCTGAGAGCTTAATCCTTCCCCAGTCAGTGCTAATTGTCTCCTCCAACAATATAAACATCTACCCCCAAAATGTCATAGGCTTTAATAGCCAGGATGTACTCATTATTCCTCAGCAACGCATTCCAGGGAGTGCTGCTGTGGAAATTTTCCAAGAATCCCTCTTGGATCCTCCCAATTCAAGGGGCTTTTTCAGCCCTGCCCTCCAGGGAGGATGAGTCACTCTCATCGTGGAGCAGGGAAGTCCGCGCGCGTTTATAACCTCAGGAACGGCGTGTGCGGGAGCAGCACTCCTACCTGTCTTATCTGCTTGAACTGGTCCTGGTCCACGTTGGAGAAGATGTTGAATTCAGGCTGGGAGATGATCTGGAAGGCCACGGCGCAGTGGTGGTTCTCCAGCGGGGAGATGTCGTTGTAGCGCACGGCCAGCTCCGTCCGCGCGTTGATCTGGTAGCTGAGGAAAGCCGTGAGGAAAAAGCTCCTCAGACACCCACCAGCTGCTCCAAACCACGCTGCTTCCTCCTGCTTGCCTTCTTTTCAATGCTTATTCAGTTAGCTGCAGCTTTGGGGCTTTTTTTTTGGTTGTTGGTATTAAATCGGATTTTCACAGAAAATAGATATTTAATGTAATCTCAGGCGTTGATTCCCCTCAGTGGGTGAGCATTCACCCAAAAGGTTTTTTTTTCCTTCTCTAAATTTTACCACATTTCTAGTTTAAAATGATGTAGGACAAAGCCAGAAGGAACTGTTTGGGTTTAGTTCAAACCCTACTAATGGCAAAAGCAGAGATTCTCACTGATCCCAGTCAGAACTGGGTTCTGCCCTTATTTAATGAGTGGTTACAAATAAATCAGATTCTCTCTCTTTCACATGCACACAAAAGTGTCTGTGGGTCAACAGCAATAATTTCCTCACATGAAAATAAACAGAGTAAAGTACACTTCATGATTTATAATTATGAAATAAAGTGTAAGCTAAATCCCCCTTTGAATCTTAGTGTAATTATTCCATTATAATAATTTATAGCTCTGTTACCAGCTGTAAAGTATTTCACCTTGTTTTTTCAGGAGTTAGGGGGGAAAGTGTTTGAATAGAAATCTGAAAAAAACCATTTTCCTTACAGAACCAAGGACTGGTTGGCAAACGCCAGCCCAGACCTGAGCTCTGCTTTGGCCCACGTGAGTGACCAGCAGGGCCTTGGGAAAAGGTCAGAAAAGGAAAACCTGATCTGCCAAAAAATGCCAACCAGTGTTACCTTCCCAACAGATTTTAAGGGAAGAGAAAGCAGGAGGACAGACTCACGTATTGTTATAGCCTGGATGGTCCAAGTCATGGCACACTGCTGCAGTCATGAGAATCAAAATGTCAATTTGGGAAAATTTCTCCTGTAAAATACAAAACATGAATGTAGCATTATGATTTCTACTTCCCCATTCCCTGTAAATTAAAAGAAATAAAGAAAATAGATATATTTACTTTTTAGAGAAGTGCAAATCTGTGCAAAATGAAGCATTTTTCCTTAGATGAATTTACTTCAGTCAAGAAAGAGAAATCTGCCTTCCCTTCCAGTAAAAATGACTCAGATTTGCCTTTGTTGCATTAAATAACAGCATCTCAGAGGAGGCAATTTCCTTGAAACTTGCTATTACTGCAGAGATGATATAAAATCACTGAGACATTAGTACAGTCTCTTACAAGTCATTTGAGCACCCTGATTAGGTAAAGGGAGGGCTGGAAGATGGCTCTGTTGCCACTGGATTCTGCTTTAAATGAAGTTAGGAAAAGAGCAAGAAAAATTAAATGTTGTGTTCCCACAGCTTTTGAATAGCATGGGCTTACATTAAAGCAAATTTTTCTTCATACTGCTACTGGCAAGAAAACAGAATTAGGCCAGTAACTGATATGTGTGACTATGGATAAAGAAGGGGTTTTTTAAAGTGAAAAAAAAAAGCAGTTTTGTAAAGAAATGAAATGAATATATGAGTGCAGGTTATCCAGACAGTGAAATTAATTGATGCCTATAGTTTTGGACAAAATAAAGGTCAAATGTGTGTCCTGCATACAATACATGCCAGGCTACAGGACAAGCACAGGTAAAAGCACACATTTGGAGAAAACTGCTTCTGGGAACATTTTGTGTCCCAAACAAAGAACTGACCATAATTCAGTAGGGGTTTGGCTGTCATTCCTAAATGTTTCACTCCAGTACAAACTGTGGACATCCAGGAGGTGAAGTTACCTCCCCAGCAGCCTCAGAAAGCTGTGCAGGTGCTGGGGGTCAGGAATGGGATGGCTGAGGTGGAAATGCAACACCTCTCCTTGTGTGCCCGGGTGTCAGATTAAGTTTTTTTTTTCTGATCTAGACATGGGGTAACTGAGAGGCATTTTAAAAACTTTTATTCCATTTTCAGTTTCATATGAAGGGTGAGACAATACAGATGTTATAATTTACACCATCACAATCAGAAGTCAGTTATTTCTTAGTTATAATACACTATTAGTATTCCTTGGCCTATTAGTCTTTACTATGCTATACCTTAAATAATACTGTAATCAATACTGCAAATGTCTTAAAGCCAATCATCTAAAATTACTCTTTGTGGGTCTTAATGCAATGCACCTTTCATAGTTCTATTTCTCTAAAATATCCAGAGGCCATCCTTTGAAACTTGTTTCTAGTTCCATTTCTCTCTCACCAATGTCTGTCCTATTCCATGGCATTTCTAAGTCAGCATTTCTTATCTCAAGGTTTGCACAGAGATGGTTTGCACAGAGGTGCTCACTGTGTGAGCCTTCTGCCAAGCTCTGAGAACTCTCTACAAATCCATTTCTCACACCTGGGGACTGAGCGAGTGCAGCCTCCTCAAAGGCCACCACTTGCCAGCAGGCTGGTGGCCCATTTTGCAAGAGAAGTGGCTCAGGTTTCAGGGTGGAAGTGGAGTGGTGCCACCGAGGTGGGGCTGTACCTGGAGGCTGCAGAGCGAGATCATGCTGTACATCATCTGGGTGACGCAGAAGCAGTGCCGGAAATTGTGGAAGGGGTTGTTCCTGTAATTGTCGTGGATGCACAGCTGCAGAGAGAGGGAATGGAGCTGTCACAGGTGGCACAGCTGTTTACCAAGCACTGTAAAGCCTTAAAGGAGTCCTGCGGGGCCCAGGATCATTCTCTGCTAGGACAGAGTGACAGCACAGGGCCTCGGACACTTTCTGCCTTCCTGGGTGAGATTTGTGTTATAGATACATATTCTAATATTGGCTTTTCACAAATATTAAAATGGATTCTATACGCCTGGTGTTAAAGTAACTTTGTTATAAAGATATAGTTTTTATTTCTGTTGTTAATTAAGTTTAGACATAGCAGTGAAATAGCTGATATAAGTATGTTTGTGTTCAAATGCCTGCTTGGATGGGATAACATCCAGTGAACACAGGATGAGGACCCTGCTACAGATCTGCCAACCATCAGCACTCACTGTCTGAAGACAGTGGAGCAAGGCCCAAAACTGAAGGTTATGATAAAAATGGACTAAAGCCACAGCCAAGAAATCTGCATGCTCTAAAAAGGAGAACCCAAGGAGCAGATATGCTAAACAGTTCTTGGAACATGTAAACTGGTTTGGGGAAAGTTTACTATTCATAAGGGTCTATGAATATGCAACAGGCTGATGTAAGGGAAAAGGTATTCAAGGGGTGTCCCCGAAGATAACAGTGTGCTCTTGGCTGAGTGCCAAGAGGCAGCTGTAACAACCTTTGTTCTGTGGTCCTTGTCTCCTATTGTCCTTTATTAAACTTCTAAATTTTCACAGGAGAGCGAACGCATTTTTCACATATGTGTGTTCCAAGAATTCACCAGCAGGTAAAGCTCACAGAAAATCCCCTCTCATACCAGCCAGCAGTGGGCAAACAGCCCAGCACAGCTGCATCTCAGTCCTTAAGAGAGGACACTCTGCTCTCATCCTGAATTTGTATTTCAAACCTTGCAGTGGCTAAATGGGGGACTGTAAAGGGCTCAGAGCCCACCCCTGGTCCCCTCTCCTGCTGAATACAAACTGCAGCTCTGATACCTTGAGGGCTGAAATGTGGCTGTCATTTCATTTGCCAGTGCTCAGAGGCAGCACTTTGGGATGTGTTGCTTGGCAAAGGGAAGATGTGAATGCACACCAGGCTGCAGCACACCTGGGTGGGTTTTCTACTCCAGTCAGCCTGGGAGAGATTGAGCTGTTCTGGGCTCACAGGAGCCATTGTTGTGTGGATTAACTTTCTGCAGATCCTGGCTTGCTTGCCCTCATTCCCCAGGCAGGATAAAGCCTGTCTGTCCCTGTGTCCTGGCTAGTGCCAGCCAGGCTGGCAGAGGGAGGCTGGCACAGCTGGGCTGACACATGCCATGGTCATTATTCCAATGCTCCTCTGGTTTCCTGTCCCTCACAAAGCAGCCAAGAGTCAGCAGCACTGCTGGGCCCCTCTGCTGAATCCTCCTCCAAAGCCTGGACCCCAGAGACCCCTCATGCTTCAGTTACTGAGCCTGAATTAATGACATGGACAGAATTCCCGTCCCCTTCTCCAGCTAAATCAGGAATTTACTTCAGGAGTACTCACACCCCATCAGGATCAAACACTTTAACTCATCACCTGACTTCTAGGGAACCTCAAAGCTCCAGATGAGGTCAAGAGAAGTGTGGTATTTCAGTGCTTATTCAGTATTTGTGGGTTTCATTGCAAAAGCTGCACAGATAATTCTGCAGCAAGGACTTTAGAAACACATTTCATTATTTTAAAATGACTCAGGAATGGCATGATATGGTTGCCAGCCAGGCTCACAGGTGGTATCTCACAGCCTACACATGGACACCCGTGGCACTGCACAAAACTGCATGGATGTAATGCACACATCCAGCACTGGAGCCCAGAGCATCCCAGGGGACTCCTGACTCAGGAGGGATGGAGTGACTGGGTTGCATTAATCACTCTTTCCTCCTCTTTCTGGAAGATTTCTGTAGCCAGTGGATGTGGGATAAGCATGAGGTGGCTTTTTCTCTCCCACTTGAGTTCAAAGTGATGCCCATACTGTGCCTGGGGAAGTATCCCACTTTGGAGCAGAGCCCTTGAGGCTTTTAAAAATAATTTATTTCTTTGAGAAGATAGGAGACCTCACCCTGCCGTCCCATTGTAGAAAATACTCCACAAACTCCCCTTTTGTTGCTCAGAGTGAGGCTGTCTTAAATGTTAGTGGTGACAAATTGCTTGGAGACACGAGCTAGGGGAAGCTGCCTGCAGCAGTGTGTGTGGGTGGGCTGTTGGTGTGTGTTGACATATCACCTTGCTTCCCATGTTTTTGGGCTGTGAAACAGGAGGAGGAGATCTTCTGGTTTATCTACTCTGTGTTACCCTTGTTTGTGTTGGGTTTCATCCCACCCCTTGTCTTAAGCTGCTTTATAGGGTCAACATCACCCAGCTTTTCATTTGCCTTCCTCAGAGAGAGAGATTTACCAGATTTTGAGCATTTTTGGCATCTCCTTTAATGCAGCCATATCATTTTTCTAAAAAAGCTTCACCAGTGCTGGAAATAAATTTCAGGTGAGCCTCCTGCCTTCTGTGGTGATATTTTATCCCTTATTCCAGGCTCTGCTCAGCCTTGTGCCTCGTTGTGTCCCTCCTGCAGCACGACACCCAGCAGTGACAGCCCCATGTGCCTCCTGCCATTGCTGTGCTGGAACACGTGATGGACCCAGTCTTTTCTTTGTCTTTTCCAGCTACCTCCCGATTTTGTGAATTTTTTAGGAGTCTACATCCATCTGAAACAGTGCCCTCTACTCTCTGCAAGCTCCTCAGGGAATCAGAAGAGATTAATGAGGTGTAAGTCTTTAGTATGGGAATCCTGTGAAATATCTGTGTGATGAATTCACACCATGATGTTTTTAATTATTGTCTCAATCAATTTGTGAGACACAGAGGTAAGTTTTCACTAGTTATAATTCCTCAGGCTATCCCTGGATGCTTTTTAAACAATGGTTAAAATATTTACTGTTCTACAGCTCTCTAGGAACATGATGGGTTTTTTTCTAAGAAAGCCAATATATTCTTCAGCTTTTTAGCAAACACTTTCTTTTGCTCTCCCGTGGACCTGAAAACTCATTGCTTTTTAAATATTCCAGTGTTTCTCCCTCAGCCGTCTCACTTTTGGTATGATCTCATCTTTCTCACATTTTGCATCTCTGCAACATTCTCACATCAAAGACTGAAGCAAAGAAAGTTACTTTCTCAGCAATTCCTTTTCCTTCCTGACTTTCTCTTTCCTCTGCTCTCTGTGATTTAGTACACTGAATGATTATTGCACTTATTGGCACTTTTTAGCTATATCTGAAGGCACTTATCTTGCCTCCATTTACAGTAGGTATCAAGAGCATTCAGCAGAAATGAAATGAACTCCTTTCAGTAACAGAAACCTCAGCAAATGAATGCAAAACAGTTAAAAAAAAGAGTCATCTGTGACCACAAGAATGCAAAAATTTTCTGAAGTACTTGAATTTTAAGAATTTGTATAGACTGACTGCTTTCACTGGGATTACTCATGCCAGTCATGTTAGTTCCATGACTAAATGCCTTGTTTATTGATTTTTGAATGTGAAAAATTGCAAACATCAGTAACTTGAAATACTCACCAACCACCTCTTCAACGTGATAGGATTGATGTTGAAGTCTTTTACCAGCCCAAGGTCGTGGTACATGTGCTCCAAACAGCTCAGCATCTGCAGCCAGGAACAAGCAGGTTATTGCTGGCTCTGTAAATATCCCTTGAGGACACCCTGTGAAGTGAATTTCCCCCTTGCAAGCATCAAATAATTGCAGAGCCCTCTTTAGATGAAAGAAAGATGTTCAAAGTTTGCATGATTAAAGACAGTGCAAGAGGGGAGACACAGAGGGTCTGAAAGCTTTTTGAAGCAGACACGCTGCTGTTGACTTCACAGGTTTTGTGCAGGGCTTTGAATATCACACCAGCACTCTCCAGTAATTGTGATTTGTGTGTATCACAGCAATTCCTGCTCACAAAAAAAGCACTGCCATTTCTCTAGTTCAGCTGGGATGTGTCCTATTGCTCAGTGAAACCAGTGGGAGCTTTTCCCTGGCCGTACAGAAATGGATCAGGCTCTAGCTGAATAGAAAATGACAGCAGAAAATAAGAGATCCCTGAAGAAACCTTTATTTCAGACATTTGTCAATGCCTTCTTTCTTTATGAGCTCCTAACTCCACTACCTTACCTCACATTTCTTGTTTAAAATATTTCCCATTATAACCCTACAAAATTGCAGCAGTTTTGTGATTATCCCCTCATGGAGACTGTAACTATGAATCCCAATAGCTGAACTGCAAGCACAGGCAGCTCTTTTGAGACAACATCTGCTCTGCAGTAGCAAGGAGGATTCAGGTAATTTAGCACCACCCCTCATATTTAATCATCTGGGCTTGAGAGAATTGAAAACAAAAGATATTGATCATCCCAAAGAACTGAAAACAAAAGATATTGATAATCTCAAGTGTTTGGGTGCTTAACAGCTTCCACCAGTCAGAAATGAACAGGTTTCCTGGAGTTCAGGAGTTTATGTGTACGTGCATTCCCATTTCTGAAGGCCAAATCTGCAGGGGATGGAATGTGGCCATTGTGTTAGAAAATGCAGTTTTTAGGCTGTAAAGCGAACCAGGGGTCTCAACATGATGAGTATAATGTCACAAATACAGCCCTGGAGGCATTTCTAATTAGTTTTCTGTTATTTAGGCTCTTAGAAACTCAGCAGAAAAAACGATTCAATCAAATGAAACTTTATATTTATCCAGGGAAATACAAATATAAATCATGGAGTAACAACAGGGCTGACTTCGAGTAATCCAAACAGGAAGGGACTTTCCTGCAAGACCTGAGGGACCATGCCATGAGCTGAATTCTGCTCAGATCACATGGACAGCATTTTGCTGAAAATCCCCTTGTCCTCGTAGAATATATGTTTTGCAACAGTTCCATAAAAGACTTTCCAAGACAAGAAACTTTATCCAGAAGTGCTGAATTGCCCTTAGAAAGGCAGCTGTTGCCAAAAGAGCTTTGGGTGAGTGAGGAGGCAACTCTCAGTCCCAAAACTCCTGCCCCTGAACACAGGAGAATCTCGGTTTTCATGTTTATCCCTCTTGGTCAGCAGCAAAATCTTGAATATGGGACTGCTGTAAGGCTTGAAAAGTGAGAGGGCATTTGAGAAGGAGGACCCAGGCTTGCTGCAAAGCTGTGTTTACTGAGATGCAGCAGAGCACATTATTCATTTGCTTACAGCTGACCGAGGTTTACGACCTGCCTGCCCCACTCTGAGCACGTGGGCAAACACTCACTGCTAAACAAGCACTGACAGAACTGAAATATTCTCTGTAAACATAAAGCAGAGCTAAGAGGGTGAGATAAAGCCATATGGTGCTCAGCTCACCACAGCTTGTGGGGAATCTCATTTCTGAGCAGACTCCTCCTTGCAGGGCAAGTTGAATCTCCACACCCTCCTGTTTGCCTTCTTCTTGCCACCTGATAATGTTTCCTAGCCCTCTGGACGAGTTACTCTGCTAAAGCACTGTCCCCCAGCCCACAGGAAACCGTGGATAATGGGTTTTGTCTCTCCTCATTCCTTCTTAATAGTCAGAACAACAATAATCCAGCAGTGTTATGGTGCACCTGTCAGACTGTAATTCCCTCTTGCTGCAAAGACCTGACAGGCATTTATGGCCACGGTACAGAGAGGGAGCAGTGCCTGCAGAGCACCTCTGTCCACACAAGGGAAGCTCTCAGTGAGTGGGAGATGGACCTAAAGCCACCAGAGAGCCCTTCTGTTGTTCTTCCAGACACAGGAAATATCCTGAAGGGAATGTGCTGTTCCTGAGGATGGGGTATGGGGTGTTTTTCCTTGTCATGCTGAGCCAGAATCACTCTGAGAAGGTGACTTGGGTGATTGCTGCTGGGGGTGCTGCCAGAACTACCCAAGCCTTCCCCTGGGGAAAAAAAAAAACAGTACTAAACCCCTGGCTTAGTCCTGTCCTCCATTATGTTTTTCTTGAGTGAGATTTGCTGGTACTTGCTAAATCTGGTTTTACATTATATTACAAGCTATCCACTCCTAACATCCTTCTCCTTCACGCTTCTAGAGGACTTTCCAGAACCTTCTACAGATGAACCATGAATAACACTAATAGCAGTAAAAAAAGGAAGAAAAGTAAGCAGTAAGGAGATACTAATTGGCTTTGAATGCAGCCTTGCAACCTCTTCAGAACAAGCTGCAGGCAAAAACCCTCAGCTGAAGGGGTGTGAATCAATGCCTGCACCTCTGCCTGCTGCTTTATTGATTTGAGTGGAGTTATTGATGATGTGCTTAAGCACACACTTCACTGGGGATTGATTTGTTCAGATAAAATGGTATGGGAGAACTCATGTGGCAGTAATGACAGTGCACCAGTTGAGGGACTTGACTGGGAAGAGATTAAAGAGCAAATAAAGAGGAGCCAGGATATGATAAGCAGCATAATCTACCTGGCATCTGCTAGGAAGAAGCACTGCAGTTCTGGTGTGGTACGGAAATAAAAAAAAATACAGAGTAAACTGCAGAAAAGGGGGAAAACCCTGCAAACTGTCTCAAAGGGCTCTTCTGGCCCTACTGGCTCTCAGAAAGTGCCAACCCAGCCAACGTGGCATCCTCACCTCGTTGGGCTCCCAAAGCCAGACGTCAAAAGTTGGTTTCCGCAGAGCCTCGATGGTCTCCTGGGACAGCATGTACTGCAGACAGAAAGGCAGGAGGTGTAAACAAGGGTGTCCCTGCCATGGGAATGCTGTTGGCATGTCCTTGGGGCTCCCAGGGCTCCATGCACGAGGGATTTAGCCACATTTCCCAAGGAGATAGCAAATGATCTCTCCCTTTGGCCAGCCAACCCTCCTCACCCTTCCTGCCAGCTGGCAGCTGCTCACTGGGGCAAAACCTTGTGGGGCAGAACTTGGGAGAAATGGGAGAGTGGAGGTGTTAAGGAGGAGGTCATGGCTAAATCCAGCACAGAAAATCAAAGGCACAGGACACAGACCCATCCCTGGCTGCAATGGTTCTGCTGCCTGCAGAGCATCAGCTGCACTCGAAGCTGCCAGTTAGGGAGGGGTGGTGTGAAGTGTCTCTGCTTACAGTGCTAAATTAGCTGGTGGGGATGATATGTTTATTTTCAGATGATTTATGCTCTCATTTCAAGTGTTTTTTCAAGAGTGCCCACAGTTTCAAATTGGTTGTCAGCCTGCAAGATTCAAGTGATTTTTTATCATTACGCTCAGAAGCCTAAAACAAAATCAAGCTCATTCACCAGTTATGGTTGTATAGGAAATGAAAAGAAAAGGAATGTGCAGGGTTAAAAGACATGGGGATATCAGGACTCTATAGATTAATCTTTTCAGGATTATATTCATCAGAATAGATGAATATGAGTTTTGTGACTCAAAACCCTTGTGGCTTCAATTGGCCCATTTACCGTGGCTGTCTCTACTTTGGGTTTACTCTCCTGAGCAGGTGAATGACAATTTCTGAGCCATCAAATTGATACTTAATCCAAGGAGGAACAACACAGAAGATTATTTTTTCTTCTTCAAAAGGCAAAGAGTTTTGCATTTGCACACACAATGAACATTTAGTGTGACTTTCTTCAAGGAAACTGCAAATTAGCAGTACAGATTTTGTGTTGCAATGACATCTTCCTTCAGCCTCACTGACATTGGACAAATCCAGCACCTGACAACTGATAAAAAAATTTTGCAAATGTCCAAAATTTGCAAAACTCCCATGAGTTTTGGTCTAGGAATAATGCAGAAATACTGCAGTGGGTCAGTGCAACTCTTCGTAGCCTTTATCCTTAATTCAAGATCCTATTGCAGCAGTCCATCAAAGTTTAATCTGACATATATACTTATCAAGGGAAAAAAAACTGGCTTAGAACTGATGTGTTCTGTGAAATCATGTGTTAGTGTCAGGAGCACAAGCCTCCTGGGCAAAAGTTAACTAAAAGAAATAGAAGTCCCAGAGTCTCTGCTTCAGTGGAGGTCACTTTAGCGAGGCAGAGCAGAACAAACAGCAGAATTTACTGCTCTGCTGGGCTCTGAAGACAAATGTGCACAGAGCCACGTCCACGGCACAGATCTGCATCACACAGGACTGTGAGGATTCAGGGTGGCTGAGCCAGCTTTGGTGTGTGTGAGGAGATGCTCATGGTTAAACCACGATTTGCAGATGTGTGAGCTGGTGTTTTGTCAAGGTCTGAGCTGGGCACTGGGCAGGCATAACCAGGCAGCTTTTAACAATTCTTGTGGGCAAAGACTGCTGGTTCTGGGATTCAAGACCCCGTGCTCTTCATGGTTTCAGCCTCATTCATCACTGTGGATTTGTACTTGTACTTGCCCAGGAGACATTTTTCTTCCAGCATTACTGTTTTCTCTAGCAAATACACTAACTCATTTTCACAGGGACAATGAATCATTTTGGAGAGAATCCAATGTCGCATTTTCTCTTTGTTTCCCTAGGTGAAGCATCCCCATAAATTACTTTTTAAATTAAAAAATAATCTATTAGGAGAAAACAGGCTGCAGCACTACTTTCAATCAGAACACAGCATTACAGGGTGTTTTTGATTGTTGCTATGAGCGTGGAGAATAAACAAATATAACTAGACAACAGAGCATTAAATGTTGATGAATGCACAATGTTCATTAACATTTCAAACACTAATGAGCTTTCAAGTATTAAAGACTACTGAGAATTGAACTTTAAGTCAACACAGGCAACTGATGGCTTTTTCCATTGGCTCGCAGGAGTTTTGGATCAGACCTTGGATTTAGAATAACAGGGAATGAATGGCTAAGGAGTCACACATTGTAAAGCAGCACTTGTCAGGGTGGCAGCCATGCAGCAGGAATATGGGAAGAGCAAGGATTTTGTGGTACCTTTGGGTAGGATGGTACATCCCGCCGGGGAGCTGGCCTCTTGTTTTCATCCAAAAAGCTGTACTTGCAGGGACAGTTAGTCCTGAAATGAAATATTCATCTCTTAACATTGAGGGAACAGAAGCACAGTGCCTCAAAAAGTGCCACAAGTGCTCTGGTCTCCCAGTAGCCACCCCGCAGAGAACCACCCCACACCACAGCCTCTCCCTTTCTAATGCAGTCTTGCTCAAAATCCTTTGAAAGTGTGATCCTCGGTAGGATTTTCTCCCCTTGTGCAACACCCCTGTTGCCCTTTCTTGGTCTATTTGCATTTCAAGAGAGAAGCATCTGAATTCAAGCATGTATCCATGGATACCCAACCACTTCTCCTTAAACCAAGTAACTTCAGCTTGCTGTCCATGGCAAGCATCCTTCTCCAGGGCTGCCAGGGACCGTGCTGGCCATGGGCACGGGCACACCTGTGCTGATTCACTGCTGGGGGCACCCACTGAGCCTTGCTGCAGCCCAAGAGAACTTCCACTTTGATGGTGTGACCTCCTTGGCTGCTGCCCCTCGTGTGGGACAACAGCAGAGAGGCATGGACTTGGCAGACACCTCTGCTTGGCTCCCTGATCCTGGAGAAAGGGAGCCACTGCCAGCAATTACAGGTAATTAACACTTGCCTGGTTATTAACACTGCCAGTTATCTCTGCATATGGAAAAGCCAAGCTGATGCTTTCCCATCTGAGCAGAGGCCCAGGAGGGACCTCATCACTCTCTACAATTCCCTGATGAGGTTGTAGCCAGGTGAGAGTTGGCCTCTTCTCCCAAATGACCTCAAACTGTGCCAGGGGAGGGACAGGCTGGACATCAGGGAGAATTCCTTCACTGAAAAGGTGGTCAAGCATTGGAAGAGGCTGTCCAGGGAGGTTTGGAGTCCCTATCCCTGGAGGCGTCCAAGGAAGGATGTGGCACTCAGAGCTCTGGGCTGGGTGACAAGGTGGGGATCAGGCACAGCTTGGACTCAATGGCCTTGCAGGGCTTTTCCCAGGTCGTTGTCCACATGGACTTTATTAATTCTTGTGTGAGGCTGATCTTCTTGCATTTTGCATTTATAGAGTAATGGAATGGTTTGGGTTGGAAGGGACCTTAAAAATCATTCAGCTCCACCCACCCTGCCGTGGGCAGAGGTGCTGCTCACTAGGTCAGGCTGCTCAGGGCCCCATCCAATCTGGCCTTCAGCACTTCCAGGGATTTATCCCTGGAGTCCTAACATTTGGATTATCCTCTCAGTTTTCAAGCCCTCTGCCAAAGGAAGCAAAAATAAACCTCCCAAAAGAAGCCAAGCAAAGCATTCCATTAACTCGGTTTTTGCATTTTTGATTATTATATTTTGCATTGTATCTCTTTTGAGTGATTCTTTTCTCTGTTGGGAATTAGTCCAGGTCTCTTTTCTCCTCTTAACATTGATGTCTGCTGTCATTTCTGGTGGCAGTGTCTGAATCCTGTGAAAGTTATGTAATTTTACAGCTCATGGTGGTCAGCTGACTTCAACCAGCTGCCTTTTCCTGCCCTGTTTAAGGAGATTCTCACTTGATGAAAAGCTGTCTTAATAGTTTCTAAAGCTGTTTCCTCAAAACTCCACTGTGTGGGGTATTAGTAGGATAAAAATAGTGAGATTGGGGCATTCCTTGCCCTAATTGGAGCTGACTGCCAGGGTTAGCTGAGGGTCAGCCAGCTATCTCTAATTCCCAGCTGTAGGACGATATTGAAGCCTTCATCTCAGCACACTGGGGAACACACCAGAGCCAGGATGCATCAGACCTTCACAAATGTAGAACTGGATCTGTAAATGATCATGATTTTAAATGACACCATGATGCTATTAGCATCTGCCAGTGGTGAGTGCAAAAAGCAGACAAGCAAAAAAAAAAAAAAAAAAAAGCAATTTGAGGAGGATGCAAATGGAGCTGGTTTGCTCTTCTGAACAGAGAGATGTACAATTCACTGTGCTTTTATAAACCTGGCTACTCAGCCCTACTCTCTCATTTGGTAATGTAACAGCAAATACAAGAATAGGTAAACACCCATACAGCTGTGTACACTGTGATCTTATTGAAGGAATACAGGCACTCACAAATATTTATGTACATTAATTCAATTTAGATGGGATCCCTAATTGCAACCACAGTGCATTATCTAGCAAATGACCCTGCACAAGGGATGACAGGTCTAAATGACACCAAATACATTTCCACTTCCCTGGGATGCCTCTGTTCCCACACATATCTCATGCCAGCAGGAGAGGGTTTGCTCAGCCACCCTGGGGTGAAGCATCCCTAGGCTGGGGTCACCACAGGCTGATGACCTGGCTGCTGTGGGGCTGTGGTGGCTTGGGAATAAGGAACATCATCTCATTCCTCATCAGCTCCTGATGGGAGCAGCCAAGGAGCATCATCTCCCCAGTCTTGCATCCACATCTAGCTGCTGCTTTGGCTCCCACACCCAGGGTGCAGATAATCATGGGCAGAATTCTGTGCAAGCTGGAGGAGCCTTTGAGCAGCTGAGAGGAGGGAGATGCAGCTCAGGGTAACCAAGAGGAGCTGTGACAGAGCCACGTGGACACAGCACCAAAGTGATGCTGAGCAGAGCGGGAGCAGCTGTGAGTGTGAGCTCAGAGCAAGCCAGGGTGGGTGTCTGTGCCCAGCTGAGCCCACTCCCATCGTTACCACAGCTTTCCAGCCTCACACCCCGTGCTGATCTCTGGCTGTTGGAGCCTGTCACATCTCAGCACCAGCCCTCGGTGAAGGTGACACCCCAGCTGGAGCTGCCTGCACTGAGCAGATGGAACACCCCCCATTCCAGCTTGTCTTGTTAACAGGTTGTTGTTTAGACCACAAAATATAGATTGGAAGGTGACAGGAACTGGGATGGGAGTTAGTCATGGCTGCTGGGACAGTCTCGTACTTCCTGACGTGGTGTGGTGGCAAATGAGTGAACACAAACTTGCTATAACTTCTTTTTTGGGACCTAATTCCCTGTCCACCTGAGCATCACTGTTCATCATCCTCACTGTGCATCACTGCTCAGCTCTGCCAGCTCCCTACTATAGCTGAAGGAAAGACACATGGGCACACACATTTCTCACATCACACCCAGCACAAATCAGCACACATGCTCTTGCATTTGCTGCCAACATGGGCTTGGATTTTTCTAATGAGATTTCTCCACACACCCCAAAAAGAAATGATCCAAGTGACAGGGCAGACTGCATTCCACCCTGCTGGGATAAATCTGAGGCACACATCTGAGGTTAATAATGTTATTCTGCGTTTATGCTAATATGACAGCTGAATTTGGCCTTGGACTTCATGGGAATGAATTATCATTGTGCCTCCTGACATATCTGGATGGCAACATTTATAAAAACGAGTGATTATAAAGCCTGAATCTTTTAGCACATTTCCCATCACCCTCAGTAGGAAACAGTTTTGATTAAGGGTCAGACAATTTGACCCCGAGACTGTCAAGACAGCATAGTTACATTTGTGGAGAAAAATCCCCTTCACCCACATTTTGAGCAGCATGGTATGTTCCTCTCCAGCAACCTTCCCAGGAGTATTCCCAATCTCAGAGTGAGGATTTGTTCGTCCTAGTGGGGCACTTCAGTGACACAGGGGGTGTTTTCCAGCTGAGACCACGCACAGTACAAAATGCAGTTTTTTCTGCTGCTGTTTTAATTACAGCAAAACTGAACTTCACCATCACAACGAGCCCTTGCATTAGAATGTAAATTCCCAGTTTCTCATTGAATTTGGAATGGATGATTTATAATAGCATGAGATCATAATTAGAGGAGCTGCTACATATTTATTTGGTAATTTCCCAGAATATACTGGAGCTGATTTGAGTGCTAACTGGTTCCCAACCAAAGGCTGCACTGTGCAGAAGTTCTTTTCCCATTCTCTCTCTCTCCCAGTAAATCTGGATGAAGAATTCCCATTCTGTATGATGACAAATAACTCCCAAGACCTTTTTCTCTATTCCCATGGCTCAAGCTAATTTAACTGGTGAATGGCTATAAATCTTCAAATGGTAAATTAAAGCCACTGTCCTTGATGGTTATTGGTTTCCTTGCTCTTTTACTTCTAAGCCCAGGAGATAATTCTGTGGAAATGTTGCATTAGGGTTTGAAACCAGACACTCCTGTGGTTAGGTGCCAAGCAGAACTTACCTGCTGCTCCTTGCTGCCATTTCCTCCCTCATCTTTTTAATGTCACGCTTGCATTTCTCGATCTCCACCACTTTCAGGCCTTCCACTGTCAACAAAGGGAAACAACAGGGCTGTTACCATGGCGAAAAGTCGCAGGGTCTCATTTCACAAAAACGAAATGCAAAATTTCAGCGAGCTCTGCCAGTGGGGTTGTCCAGCGAGGAGCCAGCTCCCACAGGCTGCCTGGGCTCTCCCACGTGCCGCTGCTGCCAAAGCCAGGCGCGATCTTGGAAACCCACGGGAATTCTCTGCTGCCAATGCAGATAACAGCCCCAGCGCTTTAATTCACTCCACGGCTACAACATCTCGGCTTTTCCTCAGCAGCAGGCAGCTCTTCTGGTGCCTTCACTTCTCGGCTCAGAGCAGGAATCAGAGGAAATCCTGAGCAGGAAAAAGCCCCACTCCCGTGATGGGATGATAAGCGCGGCTATGCAAACGCGTCCCAGTAGGATTAGAATTCCCATTAAGATAAAAGGTTTTAATTCGGAAGTTCATGCAGAGCATTAAGGAGCTCTGAGAGGCATTGCTGGATACAGAAAAAACCAAAGTGAGAATGCAGGAGGGAGAGAAAAAATGTTGAAAATTCGGCTCTAATGATGTATTTTTTTTTAACTATTGAAATCCTGTCACATCTTTTTGCCGATCAATTCTGTAATCAAAGGTTATTTCTACATGCAGCACAGAAAATCCTATATTTCCCTTCTGCATGTAATTGTGAGAGCCACGAGGCAAAAAGTTTGATTGCCTTTTTATGCAGCAGGGCACTTTATTCCCCATAGCTGAGAGAGCCCAACGCAGTGAGAGTGTGAGAATAATTCTCCCTTTTCTTTCCCCCTCGCTGAACTGTCAGTGTGATCAAGGACACAGCACCATTTATTACCTCCATGTCGTTCACATGCAATCATTTCACAGCTCATTTGTTTACTGAACTCCTTGTTTGCATGGATGAGCCATGGCTCGGGGAACGTGCCATCGGGGAACGTGCCATCGGGAAAATCAGTATTCAGCAACTTTCTTAGAAAATCACAGTCTGGATCACACTTATCTTGAGAGCAAGTGATAAAACCCTGCCTTGAAGGGCACAGCTCTGGAGATAAGCAGAGAGCTCAGTTTTGTTTACCTTTATGAGAGTAACAACAAAGATTGCAGCTGGAACTGGGAAAAGGGAAAGAGATGTGTATGAACTAAGCCCAGAATGCCACATATTAGGAGAGGAAAGGGAAAAGGGGGTTAGTTTATGTTTGCTTACAGGGATGCCCTCCTCCTAAAAATCCCATTTAGGCATTTATATTTTTTTTGTCTGTCATTGTTACAGGCAATTTCTTTGGGTGATCACAATGTGGTGATGCAGGCAAGCTGCTGTGCTGCTCATTGGATATCTTAGTTCTGGATACCTGCCTGCACTTTTTTGGGTGCTTTGTTCAACAGCTGATGGTCAGCTGTAGCTGACCTGCAGGCCCTGTGCTGCTCTGTACCACACTGGTGCATTCACCTGCGAGAAATTCCATTTGCCAAGATGCCTAATTGGTGGCCAGTGCCTATTTGAAGCAGTGGGAGCCAAGCAGAGTTATCAGTGACAGGGAAGTGGGGCAGGCAACTGCAGGGAGAAGAGGAGTTCTGGTGCAAAATGGCAGCCCTGAGCTTTTTTTTTTTGTGTTGCATCTCTTTGGTTTTCATCCCAAATCTCTCTAGGGGAGCAGAGAATTTACATAATTATTTTCTTAAGATAGATGTGAAGTGCTTACAAATTGCAAAGGGTTTTTTGCCAGCTTCCTTATTCTTGTGAGGGCTGCTGTGCAGAGTAAGTCAAGGCACAGGACAAAGCATTCCCAGTGCTAGCTCTGCATGGGCTCATTTTCCAAGGGGAAGTGACAAGCTTTAGCTGGCATTTAAAAATCAGCTAAAAGATTTGGCTCCCTGAAAACACATCTCTGGTGCAGTCTCTGGGCAGGAATGGGAAGGAAGCTGAGAACATTTCATGTGAGGTGCAGATGTAGTGCTGTCATGAGCACTTATCCCCACACACATGTCCCCTCTGGGGAAGAAATCCTGGAGAGCACATGTGAAAGTGGTGGAAAAGGGATCTCTGAAGGAGGCAGGAGAAAAGGCAAAATAAAAGCACAATTCTTTCCACATTTGGCTTGCAAATGATAAATGGCCATGTCATGTGCATTGATTAAGGGCCCACTACATTATTCTGCAGCAAGAAATACCTTCTGAAAAGACCCTGTGCTGTCTAAAGAAATCCTTGGGCTGAATCCAGCAGTGAAACACGGCTCTTGGAGCAACCTCTGGGAGCCCAGCTCAAGCAGGGAGGTTGGACACTCCCTCTCTCCCACGGTTTTGCTTCTTAAGACATGACAGCCTGGGGAATTATTTCAGAATGCTGCAGACTGGGCTCTGTTGCAAACTCTGGAAGTCTGACTTTGAGCCGACAGGCAGCCCAGGGAGCTCCTTCCCACAGAGTGCTCCATCAGCTGCTGGTTCCACCAGCAGTGGGACCCACTCAGGGAGAGAACCCTCCTTTGGGGAGCAGGGAATTCAGTCCTCCTGCATGGCCCAGCAGCTCTGGGCATGCTGCCTTCCCTAAACCAGCAATAAAGTCCTGGAATGGGCAGGTGCTCAGTCTTTTCCTGCCAGGAAAAGCATGAATGCCTTGGTTATCTCCCTCCTGTGCCATGAGCTGCCAGTGTTGAGAGGCAGAGTGTGTGCCAGGGATCCCAGGGGCTCACCAGAGGCCAAAAGCAGCCCCTAGCTGGCTGGGATAGTTGCTTTCTTGGGCTGCCAAGGGGATACAAAGACCCACAGCTTACCTCATTTGCTCTAATCCATGGCATTTAGCCCTGAGGAGTGGAGCTGGGCAGAAGTTCCACTGAAAATGCAGAGTGACTGAGCTCATTTTTCTTTTCTCTTTTTTTTTTTTTGGGGGGGGGTCAAAGAATAAACCAGCAGAGCCTTGGGAGAAGCAGCAGCCAAACAGACAGGGAGGAAATCATACTTAGGCTCCTTTCTGGGGGGTAGGCAAGCTGCAGGTTGCCCCCTCAGCACCAGGAGCTGAGGCTGGGGAGAGGCTTCCCTGCAGCTGCTTTTCAAATAAGGACATTTCTTCCTCTTAATTTTTCCACATGGGAATGGGATTGGTAATGGAATTGGTAATGGGATTGGGAAAAAATGGGAAAAAAACTGAGAAAGGGGAATGGGAAACTGGGCTGGGAGATGTTCTCCATCAGGCACACCGGCGTGGTGGCTTCTCTTGGGGATGGGGGTTCCACTGGGAACACTGAGACCACCGGGATTCCTGGGTGGGAAAATGGGAAAAATGGGAAAATGGGATTGGAAAAATGGGAAAAGTGGGAGAAATAGGAAAATGGGATTGGGAAACGTGGGAAAATGGAGAAATGGGAAATCCCCAGCCCCTCTTTGTCAGCAGAGAGCTGACAAAGGGATCAGTCTCCCTGAGCAGCTGCAGGGTCAAGGTAGCTTCTGGTCAGGGGATGTTTCAGGAACCAGAGACTCTTTTTTTTTTTTTTTTTCCCAGCCAGCCCTAGTGGGAAAGTTCTTTGTGCAGCTGTAGTGCTGGGAAGGGCTCTCCCTGCTCCTGACTTCAACGCTGAGCATCCTCAAGGATGTGGCAGCACCTCATTCATACCCCTTCCCTGCCTCTCTGGGACCTGTGTTCTGCCTAATGTACTGAAACAACTCAGAAACTGCACAAGGGGAAACAAAACCACCCAAAAAAACCCAGAAAAGGAGCTCATTGACCGGGTGAATTGAATTTGGCTGTTGCACTGTAACAATGTGGTCGTGTTACTGTGCAAAAAACAACTGAGGGAGCTGGGGGTGCTCAGCCTGGAGAAAAGGAGACTCAGGGGTGACCTCAGCACTCTCCACAACTCCTGAGAGGTGCCTGTGGCTAGCTAGGCTTGGGCTCTTTCTCCAGGCAGCACTGACAGAACCAGAAGTCACAGTCTCAAGCTGCACCAAGGGAAATACAGGTTGGATATCAGGAAAAAGTTCCTCACAGAAAGAGTGATAAAGTTCTGGAATGGCTGCCCGGGGAGGTGGTGCAGTCACCATCCCTGGATGTGTTTAAAAAAGCCTGGATGTGGCACTGGGTGCCAGGGTTGAGTTGAGGTGTTGGGGCTGGGTTGGACTCAATGATCTTGGAGGTCTCTTCCACCCCAGTGATTCTGGGATTCTGTGGGGGATGGCACTGACAGCAGAAGGAGGGTGTTACCCCCTGGAATTACAGACCAAATGCCCCAGTGAGGGTGGGATCAGGTTCCCCAGTGTTAGAGGGTCAGGGAGTGCAGAAGGATGCACTGCTGGGTGCAGGGGGGTGACAGACACCTGGGCCATGGGGGACACAGGAAGGCTGGCCAGGGGCTGGGAGGTGCAGATGGAGAGGTGGGTGGTGGAGACCCTCTCCCACAGAGGCATGGGAACAGCAGGACATGGCCCCAGCCCCACAGCTCAGTGGAGGGCTCAGCAGCCCCTCAAAGGGAGGACAGGAGGAGCTCTGGATGCTGGCAGCACCAGCCAGCCCACCCTGGTCCCCACACCAGTGCCACCACAGGCTCCCACCATCCCCACGCCTCACCAAGGGCTGACCTGTGGCCTCTGGGGCTCAAAGTTGGCCAAATTACAAGGGATTAGAGAAAGTGGAGGAGCAGGACAGGTCACAGGTCACAAGGCACCCGTTCCCACTGTGATAGGAATAAAGGGACACTCACATTCAACCTTTTTCTCCAGCATTGCCAAGTGATTAGCTACTTCCGTTTTCAGTTCATTGATTTTAAAAACCCTGGAAAGAAAACCCTCATGTATTAATGTTATACATTTAATGCTCTCCCTACCCTAGGTGCTAAGAACTTCTGTCCATATTTGTGTCTCTATGATTGATCTGTCCAGCCCAGGTTTGTCATAAGGAAAAGAAAATTTTCCATGGAAATGCTAACATTGGGGCAGAAAATACACCCAGGTTTAATTTTCAGAAAAATTAACAGGAGATTTTTTTTTTTTTTTATGGCCCTGGGAATGTCCTGCGGCTCTACAACACTTCACCTCCCCCTCTCTCAGCAGTGACTTGCTACTGTATCCCCCAGGGCAGCAAAGTTAAATTGATAATTGTTAAATTGATAATTCATAATTGTCCAAGAGCAGCGTCTTGGTGTCTGCACACTCTGAAACCTCCTCCCCTCCTGTCGAGTTGCACTGGTGATTTGCTGGGCCGTGGTGGGACTGATCTGTCTTATTGAAACCAGCTGGGATTAAATAAGCAGCTACACAGATGTTGAGAAATCCTCTCTGAGGAGAGACATTTTTGGGTGATAAAGGGGAAAATGAAACAAATCTGACGATTTGACTGCTCAACAAAGAAGCATTTCTTTTGCTTCCTAAGAGGGAAGGAGCATTTACTACTTGATCTCCTTTTTAGATCAAAGTTAATCACTGAAATTGCTTTTGGTTTGAGCTACTGTATTGCTGTCAGCAGGAAATAATGTGTCCCAGACCTAAATTTGGCAGGCAGAGTGGGATTTGAAAGATGTCTTAAATGCCCCTCTGCCTCCTGTGAAAATTTCACTTCAGGCTGATAAAAGAAATAGCATTTTAAATTAATAATGATGTTCAGTTTCTTACCTCGAGAACTGCTCAGCAATCTGTCCCAGTAAATTCTGGAACAATTCTTCTTTCTCTGAAAAAAAAAAAAAATAGAAGGAAGACATGATAGAAAAAAAAAAAAAAAAAAGAAAGAAGACACCCTCAGCCCTTCTGCAAAGTGGCGTCCCCAGGCTTCCAGCTCTGATGGTGAGGCCAAAAAATAGTTTAGGTCCTTTGAAGAGTGACAGGGTTTGGGAATGACTCCTTGTCTCACCTGCCTTCCTCTTCCTGCAGATTACAGCCAGGGTTTCTCAGAAGTTTTCTTTTTGGGAGGCTGGGTCTCTGAGAGGTGGCTTGTTTGAAGGCAGCACTTTCTGCAGAGGAGATCTTTCCCAGACCTTGGGTGGCACACCCAGAATCCCAACTGGCTTTTGAAAGTCCCTGCTCACAGTCAGCACCTCTACACTGTGACACAGTGCCCATGGACAACACCACAGCTCATGAACACAAAATAAAACCCAGCTTGCCTGGCAGTTTTATCCTGGAGACCATTTTTTTTTTTTTTTCTGGTGCAAATGCCTAAGGATTGTGCTGCCTTGCGTAAACTCCAGGCAAACACGAGATGACAAAGTGCTGTCCCTGCAGAACGAGGTCTGCCCTTCCTGGTTTGTGGGATGGACACAGCAGGGTACAAGTTTCCCAGCCCCTTTTCCCTTGAGAACACAGCTTGGACGGAGCTGCCACAGGGATCCTGTCAAGATCCCATTGTTCCCTCAGTTCCTGCAGCAGTGGCCACACTGGGAGCCCTCGTGGGCTCTCAGGATCTTCTGCTGGCTCAGGAAACTCAGCCTGATGAAGCCCCAGCCTCTTCCCAAGATAATCACAGGATTGCAATTCCCAACACAAGGAAAAGCAAACAATCCCTCAAAGCAGGACCCTGGATTTCAAGGGACAGCACACTTTAGGCAGGAAGAAGTATGACAGCAATGCTTTCCCATCTTTTAGCATGTCCACACAGAGAGGGGAAGCACAAATCCCCTTTGCTGAGCCCTGAGATGCTGTTTGGGGATTGTTCCCTCTTTCCACCAGCAGCTAATGCAAACTGCCCCGAAGTGCTGCAGTGATTCCTGCACTGGGGATTTGCTCAAGGAAAGGAAGCACTGAGTGCACTCATAAACACACTGCAGATTGCAGAACACCTATTTATACCCCACACAGAAACACCCCATGGCATTTCTGCAGACACTTCTTGTCCTTCCCCGAGGGAACACGATGCCTCACAAGTGCAATCACCCAGGCAGAACACATCAGACAGAAATACAGCCCAGCATTTACCAATTATTTCTAAATAATAGCTCTTGTACCTGTTGAAAGGATTTGCAATTCCTCGGGTATTAGAGACCTCGGCAATACTTGTCAAGAGCATTCACATCACTGGCCAAAACAATTTGCCTGTTACCCCCTGTGTCTCAAAACTGGGGCAAGCACTCTGAAAGTCTCAGATCTAATTCCCTCTTTTTTTTTTTTCCCTTTTTTTCCCCCCAGCAGAGTGGCTAGCAGAGAAAACAGAGATTGCTTTTTCTCACAAAACCCAAGCACTGAAACAAAGCAAACGCTGTGCCCTATTTAAGAGAGGAGGAAAACTTACCGTGGGCAGCACCTGGGATGGCACAGAGTCCAACAGGGAAAATAAGCAGAGAAAGCAGAGAAACCCGTGTCCTCTCCCTTCGATGCTGCTCAGCCCTCTGACAGTGGCTGGAGCGTGCCAGAGACTGACAAGTTCCCTATAAACACTGCTCCAGTAAAAAAAAAAAAAAAAAAAAAAAATAGAAACCCAACAATCTTACTTTCACTCCCTCCCCCTGTCAAAACTCACTCGGAGTACTAAGAAATTCCCATCCAGGGAACAGTCAGCTGCAATCTGATGTTTATGGATGTAATAAAAGACTTTCCAAATGAAGATGTATGTTTTTATAACCCTAGGGTGCAGTAAAGATATATGACTAAGAGTGGCAGTTCGCCTCATCTTAAAGAGACAAAGATCCATTTCTCTGCCCTGTTCCTTTCCGAGGGGAAGACCTCTGGTAACCCTGGTTTCTCAAGAAAATGAGACATTGCTCCGACATAATTTAGTCTTGTTTGTCCTCTCCTTTGTAAAACAGGAGGGTTAAGTGTGCTTTTGCTCCCTTCATTACCCTCTGCCTTCTTTTTTTTTTACACCTCTGGGCAGGGCTGAAGCCCCAGGTGCACACAGACACCTTTTCCCTTGGATTGCTTCCTTTGATTTGCTGTGATTCCCTCTCTGAAAAGGAAACCCTGCTGCAAGCAGCACTGGCAGCAGTTCTGGGTGCTATGCTGAGGGTCCTGTTGCAGCATCCCCAAAAAACCCCTTTCTTCTCCCCTCACCTCCGACCGGCACTGCAAATGTGCAACATTTACAAATGCAGGTGTTCAGCAAGCCAGGGCTTTGCACAACACTCTGAGTGTGTTGCAGCTTGACAAATGACAATTAGAACCCCCCAGAAGATGCTGCAATGGTTAATGCTGGGCAGGGACAGGCCAGCTCAGGCTTCCCCAGGCTCCCCAAGGCTCATTCCCCAGCTCGCTGCGGGCACAGGCACTCCTGCTCTTTGCCCTATGGCCTCTGCCAAGCTCAGCAGGGAGCTTGGCCAGCACACCGTGGAGAAAGGAGCTGCTCTGCCTCGTCTCCAGCATGTTCTGGGAAGAAAGCAGGTGCAGGGGGAACACGGCAGCAGCATTTTTTCCTGTGACTCCCGCCGCGGCCGGGTGGGAGGCTGGCAGGGAGAGCACACCTTCCCTGCCAGACTGGCACCTGGTGCACGCTGAGCAGCTCAGGTGAGCTGCCCTGGCACAGATGGTTTATCACCCACTGGCAGGCACCCTCTGCCTCGCACCACCCTGCTCAGCTGTACCTCTTCCTGTACCCTCTCACCCTCTGGGATCACTGCCAGGGAGCCACCTCCATCCTCCCACTCTCGTGGCTCCCTTTGCCACCCTGCCAGCCTCAACAGGCTGTGGGCAGGGAGTCTGTGGGGTTGGGGGGGTGGCTTGGCTTCACCCTGGCTTTTCTGCTTTGGCCAAGCAAGGCTGGGAGGGCACGGGCATCTCCCTTTCCTTGCCAGCATCAGGCTGGTGAATCCCTGCCCTGTTCCTCACAAATGCTTCTGCCTCTGGCTCAGGCTTCTGTCTGCATTTCACTTTGTGTGGTTTGCTTGGATCAGGGCAGTCAGAGTAATTAAAAAAAACCCACAAAAGCCTCGGGAAGGGGTGAATTTAAAGCCCAAGCCCACACGCATGAATCTGTCATATGGAGATTCATGTAATTCACAGCTCAGGTTAATTTAGGCTGTGGCATGCAAATTCCCCATCAGGTGAGCAATCCCGAAGGAGTTGGCCACATCCCAGTGCACGCATCCATGTGGGATGCACGTAAGGAGCAGCAGTGGGAGGAGGATTTTTCTCTCCCAGTCTCTGCCTCCTCAGTCTTGCCTGAGCTGAAAGCATGAACAAGACTCTGAAAGGAGAAGAGAGAGATGCCAGAATAAGAAGATTCAGACACAGTGACAAGCTTCTGTTGTTTTACCAATGCCAAACCACACTGGGGTATTGAATCATCCAGGGGGAAAATCATCCCTGCAGATCTCTAGTGCAGCCACTGCTGGGCTTTGCTGCCCTAACTTTGGAGCAGTAGGAAAGTCCCTGGCCTGTCAGGACCACAGTGGGTCAGGCTCACTTCTGACCTCCACAACAGCTCCTTTCCCTGCACTGTCAGAAACGCAACAGACTTCAATTTTATCCCTCAAGAGGGTGCTGCTAATAGGCTTTGCTCATTTAATTGTCACCCCTGTCAAATCGATAAGTGCCTGAACCCTACTAATTAGAGCAACAACACAGCCACCAATTTGTGAGCTGTGAGCCAGTTTCACCAGGAGGACACAGACCAGAGCCCTTCTGCTGGTGGGAGGGCGAGGATGCTCACTCAATGGGCTTGGAAATTAAAATAACACAGACAAAAGAGTTTGCCACAGGGGTTTTGATGCTCTGCAAGGATAGCCACGAATCTTCTGGTCCAGGGCCATAGGAGGAGGGACAGGATGTGATCCAGCAGCTTCACAGGCTCAGAGCCAGCCAGCTCAGGCCTCCCCTAACCCTGACCCTGATCCTGACCCTCACCCTGACCCTCACCCTAATCCTAACACTTGCAGTCAGCTGACCTCTGACACATCGATGGCTGCTGCATCCAACACTCTCTGGAATAATAATTTTTATTTATTTACAACCCTGTCCTCTGACTATGGCCAGGAAATGAAGAACTGTTTCTCAGCAGGACTCCAGTGGATATCTCCTCTGCTGGATAGAAGCCACTGCTTATGTTTTTCCTCCCTAAGGATTATATTTCCCAGTCCCACCTTTTACAGCCTCTGTTCCCTGTGTCATTCTCCTGCAGCTGCCTGGGAGGCTGCTGAAAGAGGTGCATTACCTCCCACCACTGGGAAAATTGGGGTGACCTCCTTTTTGGCACCTATTTGGATGAGCTGCTTTGGGAAGCAGAATGATGCAGGCAGAGTTGTGTGAGAAGTGAAGAATAGAACAGAGCTGTTTTGTTTTTTTTTTTTTTTCTTTTCTTTTAATGAAAAGGAACAATTTCTCACTCTGTTTATTCTTCCTACTGTCAGCAAAATGTCAGGAATGCTTAAGATTAATGACAAGCCATGTGAAAGAGAAAAAGATACCAAGGAACATTAGTTCCATCACACTCCGCTCAACTTTCTTCCTCTTTCCATAGCAGACTCTGTCTTATGTTTTGACAATCTATGGCCCAAATTTTTCTTGCCCTTTTCAGCTCAGATCTTTGGAAATCCTTGTTTTATGAAATGCAGGGAGTGAAGAGAGATCTTGCTGACACAGTGAGCTGTGCTCTGCACAAAGCAGAGCCATGTGCTGTCAGCTGGGGATGAAAAATGAGGGCCTTGGGAGAGTGTGAAAAGTCATCCATGGTCCTATAAAAATATACTGTTAGCTTCATGTTAGGGGAATAAAAAAAATACATTCAAAAAGGGGTATATTTTCTAGAAAGCCCCTCAATCTGCTTCCCAGCTGGTATAACTCAGTGGCATTCCCTGCTGGAGCCATGCTGGCCCCATTGCTCTGTCATGGGGCAGTTGGAGACTGGTTACTCACAGCAGCTGGGACACAGAGCCACATGCCCCACCCCACCTTTTCTGGTGTGATAATGCAAACAGTAACCCCAGACCAGGAGAGTGATGCTGCTGCAGCAGGGTTTGCCACAATAAGGAAATAGTTTGGCAAGACAGCTTCTTCCCCTTTGCAGTCACATGTGTCCCTTGGCTGTGACTACCTCCTTCTGGCAATCACTGACATGGGATTTGCTTATGGCTTGTTACAAATCTCACTGTGGGTGGGTTCTTCCCTGTTCCCTACCCTCTGTGTTCTCTTTGCTCTTTGTTCACCTTTGCTCCCTGCATGCACAATGTCCCTGCTGTTGCCTTTCTGTGTTCCCCACATCCTCCTTTCCAGATGTTTCTGCCAAGGCAGATGCCTCAGAGAACAGCCTCAGTTCCCTGTGCTTCCCCTTCTAGAAGACACAGTGCTGTCAGACACTCTGTTTCCATCCATCATTCAGGACCCCAAGCCAGAAGACGAGGGTGGGACCACCAAAACATCATCTCTCCTATCCCAACAAACTCACCTGCTCCTGCACACCACTTTTTCCAGCCCCAGGCTTTCTGTCTCACACCTGTTCTGCATGTGCACTCTGTGTTTCCAGGACAATCATAACCTCTTGCCCTTTGTCTCTCCTATCTTCCCATTTGACTGCTCCAAGGAGTGTCCCCAGCTGATGTCTCCTCTCCTGCTGCAGCCCTGCCAGCCTCTCCCTGTGGCTCCAGGGTGTTCAGGCTGCCCTGATATGAGTGGCAGGAGACTCTGCAGCTGCACAGATGAGAGAAACCATGAGCCAGATGCTCACAGGAATTGCCCCAAGCCAATGTTCTGCTCCAGTGTCTGAGGGCATGATACTGACAGCAAAGAGAAGTGGGAGGAGTGGCACTCCAGCCCTGCCTGTGGCTGGGGAATGTGCTCCAGATGTGTTCTTTCACCCAGGCCCTCTTTAATCTTGTCAGGTGAATTTAAATATTTATCACACTTAGAGCTACCATGCCCACAACAGAAATGATGTTCTCTCCTCAGCCATTTGGAAATAACATGAGGCTCAAATGTTGTGCTCAGCTTTCCAGCAGAGGAATGGGCAGGTTAACAAAACACTGCAGGACAGGCTGTCATTTGTCTTGCCTGAAGAAACCTCACTGCTCCATGCAAGGCTTTCCCCAGGGCATCAGGAGTGCTGAGTCAGACCAGAGCCAGGCACAGGGAAAGTCCCCTGGACTTGGACATTCGCCCGATCCTCAAATTCATGGAAATTCAGGCACATTTTTTAAGCTTTCCTGCAGAACACTGTCATCAAACACTTCTTATTCTGCTGCAGCTACAACCATGACACCGACAACTTTGGGTTTTTGTGTCATGGCCACATAATTTCTACATGCAAATGTTTGCAAATTCAGCTTTACTTAATTCAGTTTTAGTAGATTCAGTTCAAAAAGGTCATTTTACCTGAGAGCTGCTCAGTCATAACTGGTATCACTTTGTATGGAGACCTGGAAGAGCCACAGAGGGTTGATGTTAGCAACACTCAAAATGCAGTTTGCATTTCACATCTGTACTCCCTGAGAGGTACAAAGAAGTATCTGAAGATATTCTAAGATTCCTTAAAACCTGTGAGTAAGCAATGGGCACTTTTTCTGAACACACAACCCTCTGATTAACAGAGAATTTAGAAACAGAATGATTAGATTTTCTGATTTAGAAGCAGAATCATAGAACCGTAGAATGGTTTGGGTTGGAAGGGACTTTAAAAATCATCCAGTTCCAGCCCCTTGCTATAGGAAGGGACACCTTCCACCATCCCAGGCTGCACAGAGCCCTGGCCTTGAACACTTCCAGGGATGGGGCAGCCACAACCTCTTTTTGCTCTGTGTTTGTGCACTGTCCTGTGCAGGAGCTGCTGGGATTGCACCACACAGTATCAATAAGAGCAATGGCACTGAAATGTCATAATGAAATATGGGCCAAAGCCAGCAATGAAGAGACCTAAACTCATCACAGGCTTTTCAAGTAATCTGCTGGTTGTGCCCTAGCAGAGCAATCAGGAATGGGGGAACAACAGAGCTTTGACAGCAAACAGGGAGAGATGGGAACAGATGTTGTACATTAAACACCTAAAAGCAGTATTTGTTTTCCTCTCAGACAATTACTCCTGCTTTAACAAGTAAAAATCTTCCAAACCAGCACTCGTGTTACAGGCCAGCACACATTTCTCCCTGCCATCCCCCTCCCTCTGCTCACCTCCCACTGCACACAAAAGGCTTCTGCAGGCAACCACCTCCCTTGCCCTTGGGCCTGAGCCTGTTCTGGAGGAGCAGGTGGCAGCAGGGCTCACCTCTCTGTGTTTGCAGGCATCGTGGGATCAATGGACACCATGCAGTTGTCTGCTGTCAAAAGGGAGATGGTTGTGTTCCTGAAAAGCAAGTTCCAAAGAGGGTTATTTGACCTAGAAATGCCAGCTGGAATTCTGAGCAGCTGCATGTGATGCAGAGCCCTCTTCCCTCCTGCAGATGCATCTTTTCTCCTTGCTCCTGGCCTGGCACCTCTGGTACCTCAGAGCAGAAAGAGTCAAAGCCCAGGGCAGGGTAGGCTTGATGCTTGACCCATGTAAAATGTGAAGTGTGATAATTTTTGATCTCAGAGCAGACCTTGCTCCTTGCTAATTCCTTTATTCTCTTCACTCACTGAATAATAAATTGTGTTTAAAAATTTGTGTATTTTGTGATACATTGACTCAGCAGCTATGTATTGACTCATACCATACAAATGACTTTTGGTGCTATGAATGTCTTGAAATTATTTAGTTACTCATTTACCAAAACAAACAAAACAAATATCTTTCTGAATATGGGGTATTTTTCTTTTTTAATTACTGTGCTAAAGGTGATCTCATAGACTCAGATGTAAACCTTGAAGGTTTACTTTGGCTCCAGGATCCTGGTTGAAATGCAATTTTCCTTTGAAAATCTTCTGATGAAAATAAAATGCCAAATATGCAGTGAACACCCTGACTGTGAATGATTAAAACTGCTGAACAAAGTTTCCTGGGTGATGGAGTGGAAGTCTTTGACATCATAGGAAAATGAGAGTTATTAACCTCTCTAATGTCAAATGGGAAGAAATAGAGCAAACAGCAAAGGGCATTAATTCTGTCCAGCAGCTTATGCAAATTCAATTTTATCTTTCAATCCCCAGAGCTGGAGTCATGCAATAAAACCATGATTAAAAGACTGGCTTATTTTTCTCCTGCACTTTTCCTGTATTGTAAAGTTGTGTGTCCAGAGATAAAGACTTTGCCTTATTGCATGCAGCCTGTGCTGCATGAGGTCCTTATGGAGACAGCAGATTCCCCCTTCCAGAGGTGATTTAGGGTTCTAGAGATGATTTAGGGGCTTCCCTCCCCCTGCTCCACTGCCTGGAGGTGTTGCAGAGGTGGATGGATGGATGGATGGATGGATGGATGGATGGATGGATGATGGATGGATGGATGGATGGATGGATGGATGGATGGATGGATGGATGGATGGATGATGGATGATGGATGGATGATGGATGATGGATGGATGGAGGATGGATGGATGGATGGACGGATGGATGATGGATGGATGGATGGATGGATGGATGGATGGATGGATGATGGATGGATGGAGGATGGATGGATGGATGGATGATGGATGGATGGATGGATGGATGGATGGATGGATGGATGGATGATGGATGGATGGAGGATGGATGGATGGATGATGGATGGATGGATGATGGATGGATGATGCATGGATGGATGGATGGATGGATGAATGATGGATGATGGATGATGGATGGATGATGGATGATGGATGGATGGATGGATGGATGATGGATGGATGGAGGATGGATGGATGGATGATGGATGGATGGATGGATGGATGGATGGATGATGGATGGATGGATGGATGATGGATGGATGATGCATGGATGGATGGATGGATGGATGAATGATGGATGATGGATGATGGATGGATGATGGATGATGGATGGATGATGGATGGATGATGGATGGATGGATGATGGATGGATGATAGATGGATGGATGGATGGATGGATGGATGGATGATGGATGGATGGATGGATGGATGGATGGATGATGGCTGGATGGCTGGATGGATGGATGGATGGATGGAGGATGGATGGATGGATGGATGGATGATGGATGGATGGATGGATGGATAGATGCATGCATGGATGGATGGATGATGGATGATGGATGGATGGATGGATGGATGGATGGATGGATGGATGATGGATGATGGATGGATGGAGGATGGATGGATGGATGGATGGATGGATGGATGGATGATGGATGATGGATGGATGGATGGATGGATGGATGGATGGATGGATGGATGATAGATGGATGGATGGATGGATGTTCTCCCACACACCCTCCCATGACCTTGGACCCCTCTCAACACTGAGGTTTCAGCTGGATACTGCTCTTGAGGTTGAAGGGAACAAATCCTATTTGGATTTTCCCCAAATGGAAAATTACAGCAGGAGGGATACAGGGACTTTGTGAGACAACATAAATTAGGAAATACATGGCCTGGGCAATGGATTTGGAGACATTTATGCTCTATAAAATTGTTCAGCTGGGGTGCTTTGTGTTTGACTATCCCATACCGGGGATTAGATTTTAAAACACCTAAAGAGAAAGCTTATTACCTGGTGGGAATGCTTCTTGTTGCCCTCATTTTTTTTCCCTAAAAAACAGGTTCTAAACATGTGCCTGCATTTCACTCGATATGGGCAAAAATGTAGTACTGAGATATAAGTGGTAGGTGTGCCCAACCTGTGTATACTCAGGGCTGGGCTTCTTCACTTGCTTTTATTTTAGATTATTTCTTCTCTGTTCTATTCTATTCCACTCTGTCCCTCATGTGCAGCCAACACTGAGGTGGCTCAGTTCCCTGCCTCCACATTTTCCAGCTCTTGATTGCCCCAGTTTCTTCTTCCAGCAGACTGGAACGAGAGACAAGCCTGAATAGCAGCTAAATAAATCATTTGGGGCCTGTCTTTGAATTGTTCCCAAAGGAAAGAAACAAAAGTGAAATGAATGTCAAAAATTACAGACCTACCTCGGTAAACCTGTTGCAATGCAGAAAAGGTCCATAATATCTTTGGAATTGCAGTATTTACTGAAGATCACCTTCCAAAGGAAACAGCAGCAGAGGGAAAAGAAATGAAGAAAAGGAGAAAAGATGGTTAGTTCCCAGAGAGATATGAATCCTGTTCAGGCATGCACTGGGCTAATTTTAAGGCACAGTCTGTGATTTCAGTTATCTGATTTGATTTGTGAGCTGGAATATTTCTCTTCTCCTGTGTAATACCTGTGTCTTCATTGATAAAGGAAGCCAGCTCTGGAGACCTAAGTGCTGTTCAGCAGTGGAGCAATAACATGTGTGAACTGAGAGCAGGGGGTTCCTCAAAATGCAGTGTTGCTGTGGCATGATAACAACTGTAAATTAAAGAGTAAAAGAGACTGGATTTAGGAAGAAAGCTGCCCAGATTTGAGCAGGTCATGGGATGGTATAAAAGGGCACTGCTTTTTGGACCACACCAGCTTATACTAGGTTGAAAGTGAGCAGAGCTTGTGCCAAAATTCCTACTGACTGACAGATGTTCCTGTTGTTAGGTCCGAAGCCAGACCTGGAATTGCAAAATTTGCCACTGTTACTTTCCTATCTCCCCAGACACCTCTTCACTCTCCCACCCTTCCACACACAGCAGGCAACCCCAGTGCAGGGAAGACTGAGCAGCACATCCCCTGATCCCATTTTCTATTCCCACTACTCCTGTGGCACAATTTGTGGCACATCTTGGCACAATCCCATGCCAGTTTTCCCCAAGACTCCCGTGTCCATCAGAACTTGTAGGTCATGGTCCTCTCAGCTTCTTCTGCAGTCAGAAAACACTTTAATAATACCATTGTAGCACTTCCCATCAGTCTCGCTATGCCCCTGTGCAATACTTAAACTCTGAAATCTGAAGCTTGTTTATGTTAAATTACTTGCCCTGTATCTTATCATGGGTGAGTGGCAGGCCAGAAACAGAACCCAGGAGTCCTAATTTGATGTCTTGTTGGATTCAGAGACAGCACACTGCCTCTGAAAGAAAAACACTCAAGAATTCAACAGCAGCACTCTGCATGAGGAGTGTCCCATTTCAATAAATATGTATTTATAGGATGTCTGTCCTTGTGACTCAGGTCCCTGAGGTTGCTTCCAATCCAAACCCACATCTCCTCTGTTGGGTTGCACTATTGAATCTTCCAGTGTTCTAAATCAAAATCTTGTTCCTAGTGGACTTATTGGGGAAAACAGCCATTGAAAAGGATCTCTGCTGCCAGTGAAAAAAAGCAAATGTGGGTGGAATAAAAAGAAAGTGTAGACATGAGAATGAAGGATGGGGTTTGAATGCTTCTGCCAGTGTTGTGCCCCTTTCCTCAGAGCAACTCTGAGCTCCTCTGAGTGACTATGGTGGAGGCTTTGAACCTGCCATAAAAATTAAGTGCCTCATTGCAGCCAGCCTCTCCTTAAAGCCAGGAACAGCAACAAGCACTGGGGGTGGTTTGTCCAGTGGGGATGGTTTGTCCACTGGGGATGGTTTGTCCACTGGGGATGGTTTGAGCAGAGGCTGCTGGTGTTGATGGGATGGCTGCAGGGGCTGGCAGGGGGGGAAGCAGTCGTGTGGGGAGGGGCAGCTTCCCTGCCCAGCACTGCAGCCCTCTCCTCTCATGTCCCACAGGAAAGAGCCACAGAGCCTCTGGGCTCAGGATGCAGCAGCTCAAAGGCACTTGTGGGGATTGACCTAATGGCAAAACTCAGGAGGAACAAGAAACTTGCATTTCGCAGATGAACAGGGACATCAAGATCAAAGTTCTGCTCTCCTTGCGCGTGTTGGAAATGTGATTTTCCACCCCCCACAACCACCCCACGTTCTCAGGCAAGGTTTGTGTTGACACCCATCGCTGGCATGAGGGGCCACAGATCAGCCTGGAGGCCGGGGACCCAGGAAAGAAGGAATGTGTCACCTGGGATGACAGCTGGGAGGACAGGGAGGCTGCAGCCACCCTCCCCAGATGGAGCAGGCCCTGTGTGTTCAGTGAGGTGAGGACCACTTGAAAAACAAGTCATCATCTAATTAAGGACTCCTCTGAAAGGTGTAGGTGCCAGGAGGTAATTAAGCCTGCAGCTTCACTTTGTCAGCCTCGACTTTCAAGTGCTTTAATCCCTAAATTGTCACAGCACTGGTGTGACATGGCTCCTCTTCACCTCCAAGGTGCCTTTCAGACTGCAGGGGAAGTCCCTCACCTGGAGGTGTCACACGGTGCCAGCCAGAGCTCTGCCACTGGAAATGGGGAAGCCATGGGAGATCCCAGGGTGTGCTCTGCTGCTGGTGCCTGCTCAGAGCTCAGGGATGCCAGAGTGGAGTACCAGGACAGTCTGGACAGCACAGCAAGGCCTGCTTTGCCCTGGTGGTGCACAGACACTTCAGTAAAGCTCCAGCTTTAAGTTTTCACTGGGGGTGAGGAGCCTTCTTACTCCTGAGCAAAGCACCAGGGGTTTTGTGGCAGAGAGGAGGACGATGGTGGTCACTTCAAGAGGTGGGTGTCACCCACAGCTACACTCACACCCATCTTCCCTCTGTTCTGCCCCTGATGAAATCACTCCAGGCGGGATCTTCACAAAACCTGCAGGCACTTGATTGCTGAGGGAGTAACTGATGCTGGGGAAATGGGTGTGTTTTGAAAGTCAAGATTGACCCTTGGCTATTAAAGCACAGAAGCAATCAAAGCAATAAAACATAGCCAGTGGAGCTCAGATAGGGCTGAAATCCTGCTCCCAGCAGAACCCAGCATCCTGACAGACTGATAGCTGCTAAAATTGGCTGGAAGAATATTGGAGTACAATTGGTACATGCAGTAACTGGGCAGATGATGTTAATTGTGGCTGAACAGAGGCCAAAGGCTTGTGATGTGCCAGGAGTGCTATTTCACGTATTGAGGTTTCTTATTCTGGAAATCAATTATTATTGACCAGGACAGACAAGAGAGGACAAGATAAAAAAAATATTAGGGAACATTAAAGGTAAGAAAGTTGGCCTGACTCACAGAACTCAGCAGGAGCTTTCACCACACTCAGGATGAATTTTAATGTTTCCTTTTACTCCATGCAGTAGTGAAAGAGTGGGAAGCGAAACAAAGGCTGTGATACTAGATGATCATGAGCTATCTCCATACATGCCTTTCAGTTTCCCATACTTGGCATTTTTACTTAGGTTTGCTAAAACTGGATTTGTGAATCACCCACTGCAGTTTCGTACTCATCTCAGGATGCTTGTCCTCAGCTGGTTGGTTTTTTTTTTTTTTTTTAATCAAAAAGCACATGCTATTAAAATTTCCTTCTTTTGCAGCCTGCTGAGCTTTTCTGAGCATCTCCCTTCTGCTCTAAAGCACAGCAGCCAGCCTCAGATGCTCTGTAGCAAGTTGTGCAGTTGTTCCTGTCATTGCCCACAGGTCTGTGCTCCCAGCAAAGTCGATGCCAGTTGTGCACAGATGGAACACAAGTGGAATGTGGTTTAGAGGATGGGAGGACAGCACTGGGTACTATTGATGGCTCCAGCACACAATAGGAATCCTGTGTGCCTGGAGTCCATTATCCCTGGGGGGACATCAGCAGCAGGAAGGTGATGTGGGGACACTTGGCTGGTGGCCACACTTTGGTGGCACCCATGTGGGGCACGTGGGTTGTCCTGTGACCTGCAGCTTTGAGGACAGGCAGCCCTGGCACTGGCTGCAGGACAGAACATCTCCATCTCACCCAGCCTGTGGAGATGTCCCTGCTTGGGCATGTGTCCCAAAACCTTTGGTGCTCAGCCTGAGTCTCCATGACCATACATTTCTGGCATTGTCTGGGGGTGTCATCCACAAATTTTGTCTCCCTTCAGACCTGTCTCAGTTGTTTCTGATCCACATCTTGCTTAGGTCCCTGTGGGTGACAAGCCACTGCTGAGATGTATCTCACAGCACCTCATTCCCTGCATTAATGGGAAGATATCCTTGCTTAGGAGAAGACTGAGATCTTGCTTAACAGAGGCCAAAGTTGGGAGACCACTGCAGTTCCTCCAGCTCTGGTAGTGGGCTAAGATCATGCATGAATAGGGTTTCCTGTAATGAAATTCAAGGTTTCCTCATAGTACACATTTAAAAAGTGCATAGTCATGCAAGTCAGCCCAAAAAAATCTAGGGATTAACCTCCAGGGATGAAGAAAAAGAGGAGACAGGGACTCTGATACTGCCTGGTGGCATGAAAGACCAGTCAACACCCAAGACACTCAGCTTCTGAAAGCAAAGGCAGAAGCAAAATCATGTCTGAGCAGTCACAGCAGTGACAAACCACGTGGGGAAGGGAAACACAGGCCTCTGCTTCAGCTTGCAGATTGATGACTAATTGCCAAGAAAAAAATCAGCCACATATAAACCCTGTTAACTGCATTTCCCTTGGATTTGTGCCAGGAGGAAAAGGCTGTATTCCTGAAAAGTCATACAGCATCTGCAAATAGGTTTTTTTTCCTCCCCTGAGAGTTAACATGATTTTGTATTTCTGTCTTTGGTGTTGTTATCAAAACCTCTGAGATGGTGGATATCCCTGGGAACATTCAAGGCCAGGTTGGATGGGTCTCTGAGGAACCTGATCAATCTGAAAATGTCCCTGCTCATTGCAGAGGGTTGAACTAGACCCTTAAGGGTCCCTTCCAACCCAATTCTATGATTCTACCACATGTAGGAAAAAAAAAAATGACAGGAAAAGCAGCCTTCTCTGAATGCTTAACTTGTTTGTGCCAAGGAGTTTCCATCAAGACAAAGGAGCAGCCATGCAATTTAAGTGGGCAACATCCTGTGTGCCTTGGAAAGCAACGTGATGCAACTGGGGGAAAAGCAGAATGAATAATAACTGAGGCTTTTTGGAGTGGAAATAACATTTTGATGAGGCATGCAGGGACTGCAAAGTAGGACAGCAGTGGTTTGATGGGGTTGCCTGGTTCCTGGCCTGGCCCTCAATTCTGTGGGACTGGTTTCTTTCCTGGAAAGAGTTCTGCTGGTTTTTTTAAAAACATTTTCTTCTGAAATAAGGAGCTATTGTCTCTTAATCCACAGTATCCACCTCTGGTCTAGGACAAGGATTCAAACCCCCCCTTGGGAAAAGCAGGGATTAAGAGCCCTGGTGCTCTGGGCTGGCTTTCCCACTTGGTGAGGAGTTCAGATTAAGGACTGTGATAGGGATTTTACTAAAGGACCATTGTGCACAGACTCTGCAGCCTACCAGTTCACAGCTAATCACATTATATTTTGCTTTCAGATAGGATAGGTAAAAACACAGCTTACAAATCCAATTTCTGTTCTATATTTGATCCTCAGGAGAGCTAATCCTCTCTGTAAACAGCAAACTATGTCCAGAACATTATCCTGTTCTGATCTGCTGTCTGTAATTGGGTATTCTTCCAAGAATTTAACTTCTGTTTGATTATTTTTATTTTACCCTAGTAAAATTACTAAATAATAATGTAAAAATATTTTTTGAAGCCAGTGTACCCTCAAGTTTCCAGTTCCACTTCTTTTCTTCTGGTTTCAACCTGCTGTCTTCAATACTTTAGCACTTGCTCATGCCTTTCATTCAGCTCAGTGAGCAATGTTCAGAGTGAGGGCTAAAATTGCAGGCTTTAAACAATCTAAATTACAATCTTTCACTAATGAGAATGGAGGATACTATGTCAGAAAAGATTATAGTAAAACTCAGTTATGTATCTTGCATGGACTGTGAAAATTGCTGCTGCTTCTGTAAGAGCAGCTTCCATGGAGGATTTCTGAACTATTAAGGCAGAAGGTTCATGTGAAATTTTTCATTGTGATTTTCCCTGTCTTTCCAGAGGTGTTTGTCGTCCATAACAAAATGAAGAACGATCCAGAAATTTTAGGTATCCCTCTGTAGGAATCACTGGAAGTAATTCATATTTCTTGACCCATAAGCAAATAGGTCTTCCTCAAAAAATATCCATAAATGTCCTCTCTGTCAAGTCCCCAATATCCAAAATAAGCTTTACCTAAAATCCCATATTTAAAAACATTCCATCTTTCTCATTCTTTAAACTCAGATACAAACATAGCATCAGCCCAACTATACCCAAACTCTCTGTCTCCTCTTTTATTTCTGGCACTAATTAACAGTTGATATTCAGAAAACCATTCATTTATCTGAGCTTTGAATGTTAGGAGCATTAAAAATAGCCTGCCAGATTTGCCATCTGTTTGATACAGTGGGAGCTTCTCTAAGAGAAGAACAGAAAAGCAGAGCATGTGTGCATGTCCATGTGTGGGGGAGAAAACACGAGAGCCCTCAGCTGAGGGTCTGAGGAAAAATGAAAACTCCCCCGAGCTCTTCAAACACTGACTCTGATAGAGGATGAGAAGTGTGGCAGATATTTTATCCCAAAAGCCACAGCTCTGTAGTCCAGCTGATTCACACAGTTTTGGGCAGGGACGTGGCTTAAGAATGTTCATTTCAACATGAAATGTACGTGTGGGGTTTGCCTGATGTAATTTTAACCATCCACAGGCTCAGCATCTCTCGAGTGCCTCTCTGCCAGGTGCCCTCAGCTGCCAGCAGATAAGGAGGACAATCTCCAAATCAGCCCACATGTCTCCAAAACCCCCTTTAGGCTGGGATGAATCATCCCCTGGAGATGCCACCTCCCTCCCCAGTGACTACAGGGGAACCTGCCTGACTCTCCAGGAGCAGCCAGCACTCCCGTTGGGATGCCTGTGGTTAACTGGGGTGAATCCCATTAGTTTCCCTATACGTTGCCCTAAATGAAGAAACAGGAGCTGCCAGACAGAGCTGACGTGCCAGGATCCTGAGGCATGTGGTAAGTCACAATTCCCACCCCTGTAACATCCCTGAAAAGAGAGCTGTGGGAAAAGAGATTTTCCTCTTTTTAGGAAAGAAAAACGTCCACGACGCACCCATAGGTGTGTGAGCCCAGGCAGCATGACAGAGGTTGGCTCTTCCACTACGAGCAAAGTAGGATCTCAGTAATTTTTAGAGTCATTGGATGTTGCCCTGATTTTCAGAAGTGTTAAGTTTTCTTTTATAGTTCTTCTGAAAGTTTTAAAGTTCTCATAAAACTTCTTTAGCCTTCTCATAACATCTACATATTTCTCATGCATGTTCATGTAAATATTGTTTTGCATTCTTCTTTGTGGGAGGAGAGAGTTGATGGACTGTTGGTTTGACCAGTGTGGTTGGAGAGGTGGCAGTTTCATCCTCCAATCCACTGTCAATTTTGGAATTCTATATATTGAGAGGTCAGAAATAAAATTGGCTCTTTTTCCCTCTTGAACTCACCAAACTTCTGTGTACTCATTTCATGTCCAATAGCGACAATTAGGGCTCATAGAAAAAGGGAGATGACATTCAAGAGAGACTTGTGCAGCCTACTGTCTATACGAAGGGACATATTGCAAATATTTCATCTGTCAGTACTAATTATTAATGGCAGAACACAACCAGGAACCAGCAAGGCTGATTGTGAGGCTGAAAGTTTCCTATCTTCTGTAGCAGAAATAAAAACATTTCATAAAAGTATTTCAACCTTTAACAAACAACACAAATGTCGATATTCTGGCTTTTCTTAACGCAAGAAGGGCACACATTTGCTGCTAATGGAGTACTAAGTGCAATTAACCCTGCAGCACACAAATGCATGAGGCTTTAAATGTTTTGTAAACTGGATAATAGGGATGCTTTAGCACCAAATGTTCTCAGTAGTTGTGAGTGAAGCTGGTTGTTTCCAAGCTGCTCACACAACTAAAATCTGACATTAGAACTGGCTTGGTAATAGAGGACTGTTAGAAGGAAAATGTTAATTAATGGAGTGAGGAAAAGCAGGTTTGAGGAGAGACCAGCAAACGGCTGACCTGAATTTATATAAGCAAATTCATGAGGAAGGCTCTGATGCCTTGAGAGACTGCCTAGAACAGAGGCTGGACAATGTTAAAGGAATAAAGTAGGGATTTATTAAAAAGGCCTTCAAAGGATACACCTTGGGCAGTACAAGAGCCTGGCCAAAGCTACACCCAAGATGGGCTCCTGGGTCACACCTTTTCACACTTCAATGAGTTTTGGTCCATTTCCATATTGGGGTTAATTGTCCAATTACAGCTTCAGCTTATGAGGTCCCATCCTCCCAGATTGCTCTCCTCAATTTGCTGTTGTTTGCACTTTTTGGGCCTGAAGCTGTAACAGTGTCCCTGGTTCTGGGCTGGAAAAGGATTGTTTTGTCTGACTAAACTGTGAGGATAACTTGTTAACACTTTATATGAAGTTCAGAGTTATACACTAATGCAGTACAGAACCTGGAAAATATGAAAGTTAAAACTTAAGGCATCAGTTCTAGAAACAGAATGATTTTTGTCTTGTTTGTGAGGAACCAGAATAGTTGTATATGAGGAGAATAAGCTATATTTGGCTGGTCTGAACCCATAGGTAACATCAGAGTTACCTATGAGAAAAGTGTTAGACTGAGAGTGTTAAACTTACACTTTGTCTGGACTAGTGTGAACGTAAACTGTAATGAATACAATATATTGAGTGTGACTTCACAAAGGTAAACAGCAGAAAACAAGCCTTGCTGGATGTTGGATGTGGAAGAATTCTGGAGCTGTGCTGGAATTACAGAGCTGTGCTGGGATTCTGGTTTGGTCCCCTAAATGTTCTGAGGAGCCCCCACTGGGGAGGAAGGAGAAGGGGGAGTAGGGGAGAGAGAGGTCCATGTGTGACATTATCTTTCATGTTTTTAAAAGCATGGGTTTAAGCCATTTCTACTCCTTAAAATGTTTATGTGCCGCAATGTGACAGAGTTCAAGGAACCCGCTGCTCATTTCGTGCTGCTTTACAACAAGAACAAGCAGCCACCTCGAATTCACCAGGGCCAGCTAAAGAGAGAAAGCCAAGCTTAGCCAAGACCTGGCCAGACTCAAGCTGTTCCACCTTTTCCCTCCCACACCCACAGAGCTCTGCCAGCATTAAGAAAATGGCCTTGATCCCTCAAAAACATTCCTATGCCTCACCGTGCTAAAGCAGGATGTGGCACAGAGCAGCCCCCAGGGGTGCCCATGTCCTGACTGCCATGAACACCCATCCTGTGCACTCCTTTGGTGTTTGGCAGCTGGAAGGGTGTCCCCCTAAATCCTCAGTCCAAACAGACACAGCATGGGGTCCGTGAGCTTGCCATGCTGTGTTGAAAGAGTCATGGGGATGCAAAAATACTTCATTGCCTCGAAGGAATCATCACGCCATTATTTTTTCTGCTGTGTTTTGTTTTTCATCTGAATCCAGTTTTGCAGGTTAAAAAATAGCCTGGTGAGCCTTGGAAAAATCTGTTGGCTTTGCTGGAATCTGGGCATTTATACCACAGATGCTGCTGCTGTAATTGAAAAGAAGAGCTCACGTGACAGAAGCGATTCCTGCGCGCTGATGTTTCAATGGAACAACCACGGCACCAAAGCTCAGTCTGAGCCTCGTCCTGCTGTTTGGGGACCTTGGGCCAAGAGGAACAATGGCTGTGGATGGCTCAGTGTCCTGCAACACAAGTCAGGTCAGTAGACACCCAGAAAACTTGAACTCAATGCACTTCTTTGAGGGAAAAAAAAAAAAAGAAGAAAAGAGGCAAATTTTCTGGTAAACATCCAGAATGACTCAATAAACCAGCAAAATGGCTCCAAAATTCTTTACTTGTTTTCTGAGGAAAATACCATTGAGTGATTTCATAGATTCCTTGACAAAGACAACAGTCCTCTTCTTTTTTTCCAGTTACTTCAGGCTCTGTAGCCCTCTGATTTTCCATACATGTTACAAATATGATGTCGATTAAGATACTGGAAACAGAAATCCTCTTGAAACAAGCATTTTTCTCAGATGAATTCCTTAAAACTCTGCAAGCAAAGCCACTACCCTGTGACATTTGAAAAGCAGAGCCATGAAGCCATCCTGCTGGGAATCAGGCCACTGGCTGGTTCTGCTCTGCTACCATTTAAATTTCAAAGGTCAAAAGAAAATGTTCCCAGTAGTTTCTCCATGGAAAAAAAATGATTGGGCATGAGCTGGGGAACGTTTTTTTTGGTGTTTTTTTTTTTCCTGGTGGGTTTTTAATGAAAAGCAGATTCAATAGGAATTTTTCTTCAAAATGCAGCCAAAGGGTTAATAACAGTGTGAAGGAAAATAAGACTCCAGATCTAGCTTAAATTTGGCACTTCTCCACTCATGTTGGGGGTTTGGGTGCTTGACCCCATCTAGTGGCACTCCAGGAGCCAGGAGAAATCCCAGTCCATGGTTTGTCGAGATCACCTCCTCCTACCTGAAGCACAGCCAGGGCTTCCCCTTGCCCTGCTGTCTTCTCCTGTGCCTGGCAGCAGAGCAAGCTGTGGCAGGGCTGGCACACGGAGGTGATTCCCTGTGTGCTCAGCCCCAGGTGCTCCTGAGAAGTGCAGAGGGAGGGCTGTGTCCAATCAAGTGGGTGCTGGACTGCTGGCTGAGAAGATCCTTTAGAAATAAATAAACCGAGCAGCACTTGTTTCCCCCAGGTGTGCGTTCCTTGACATGGGTGCTGGATAGGAAGAGGGTTACACTGGAATTTAATTTTTCCCTCAGCTCCAAGAACAAGTGACCTCCTTGAAGCTGGTTTGTGCAGAGCCCTGGATCTGGAGCACGGCTGTAATCCCACAGCCTTTGATCTTCCCCATCCCACAGCCCCTGCATGACCATACCTCTGCCAGCCTGGGGTCCCACTGATGGACTCTGCCGGGCTGGGCCACCTCAGGTCCCTCCTAAAGCTGGCCCAGCTTGGAGAGGTGTTCAGCCAATTAATTCTGCCCACTGGAGAAGAGCCCAACGCTGTGGTCATCTTTGGTGAAGACAATTCTGTGGCTGGCTGTGCCTCTGGAAGGTCAGTTTGCCTCAGTCCCCTCTTCTCCAGTCTGAATAGACCAGGTGGCCTCAGCTGCTCCTCATACAGCTTTCCCTCAAGGCCTTGACCAGCCTCATGGCCCTCCTTGGGACACTCTCTAATAGTTTAATTATTTTTTTCCATTGTGGTGCCCAAAACTGTCCCCAGCACTCGAGGTGGGGCTGCCCCAGCCCAGAGCAGAGCAGGACAATCCCTTCCCTTGCCAGGCTGGTGATGCTGGGCCTGATGGCCCCAGGACTGGGATGTCCCTCCTGGCTGCCAAGGCACTGCTGATTCATATTCAAATTTCTATCAACCAGGACTCCCAGGTTCCATTCCTGGGTGCTGGTCTTCAGCATCTCACTCTCCAGTCTTTGCACACAGCCAGGGTTACCCCATCCCAGGTGCAGAATCCTTCATTTTCCCTTGTTGAACTTCACACAGCTGGTGATTGCTCAGCCCTCAAATTTGTCAAGGTCTCTCTGCAGGGCCTCCCTGGCCTTGAGGGAGCCAACAGCTCCTCCCAATTTAGTGTGATCACCAAACTTATTTAGTATTCATTAGAGTCTTGTGCCCAGGTTGCTGATGAGGGTGCTGAAAAGCACAGGAGCCCTCCAGAACCCCACCAGTGACCAGACACCAGCCTGATGTCACCCCCTTCACTACCAGCCTTTGTGCCTGTGAGCCAGTTGCTCATCCACCACTCCACACAGTTATCCAGCTGTTGGCTGGACATTCTGGACATTTTGTCCAGAAGATACTGTGAGAGCCAGATACGGACTCAGCCCTTCCTCTGGGACGTGCTGGCACCGGCGTGGTCCTGCTTTCAAGCGGGCTGATGGTGCCTCATTTTTTTTAATAACTCCTGGGAAGGATTTCAGAGCCAGCCAACTCTTCTTTCGTAACCACCAGGTCCCTCTGCCCTCTCTGCTGTGCCCCTCTGGACCTGCCAACACACAAACCTACTTAGTTTAATTCCACTCTCCTGCTGCAGAGCACTTTGCAGGGCGCAGGGTCCCGGGGGAGGCGGCGTGCGGCTCCCTGGGCCGGCCTCGTCCCTTCCTTTAGCCCGGCGCCGAGGTAAAACCGCTTCTCCCAAAGTCAACAGCACACCCTACGGCAGCACCGGTGGAAATTCAGGATGAGGCCATGGAAGCACAAGAATTGCCTCTGAACAAGTGCAACCACAAGCGGTGCTGGGGTAGGATGCTCACGATGCCCAGCAGGGCCGGCTGGAGCTGAGCCCTTTCAAACTCAACAAGTGCTGTCATAATGAAGCTCGTTCCTCGTTATTGGTTGACAAGAAGCTTAGCATTGACTTAATGAGTTCCCTTTAGAAGCCTCCACTGCTGCATTCCTTGGAAGATTAAGGGCTGCTGCTTCCCCCCCTCCCTTCTGCTTCTTTCTAATGATGTTACTGAGAAGGCAGGAGAATCTGAGCTGTGCCCTGCTTACCGCTGGGTGAACCCCATTTACACGGCATTTTTACATCAGGAATCCTTGCAAACATTACACGGGCGGGATTTTACATCTGACAAAAGAAACGGTTAACATTCACCGAGATTAAACCCCCTTAACGCTGCTGCCCGAGTTTGCATTTGCTTGCTCATGTGACTGTGCCTCTCCTGTGCCTTTAGTGTTAAAAGTACTCTCCAGAGGCTGGCTGGAGAAATGCTGTATTTTTTTTTTTTTTAATCCAACATAGATGACAACCACTGTGCATTACCGACATCTATGGAAACACTCACCACCCTTTCAAAATGCCAAAACATTTTTTTGTACTGAACTGTACAGGTACCAGGAGGCTCCATTCCATCCATCCTTTGGGGGGCCACCAGGCAACCAGTTTATTAAACCCTGGGAAAAGAGAATCAGAGCCCTCAGCTCAGCAGAGCCGGCAGGGAGAATCTCACGGCAGCAGAGGGACCATCATTACGACCGAGCTACGTCTAAGAGGGATCAAGAGGAGCAGCTTTCTCTGGGGAACCCGGCACAGATCTGGATTCTCCAAGGTCTCGTTCCTGAGGACGCGACTTTGAGCGGTCGTCGTGGGTCTCCAGGGCGGTGGTGGAGGGGGCTGGAGGCGTGGTGGGATGGGACTGTGAGTACCAGTTCTCCATTCACTCACACAGTAGAGGGAAAGGAAGGGACAGGGCATTTTTCGTGGCTGTTTCTTTACAAAATTAAAAACAAAAGGCGAGACTGGGTGAACCGAAAATTTAGAGCTGGAAGACGAGAGTGATCTGAATTTTGCAAATCAGAGTTTGCTTGCTCTGGAGCCTCTCAGCAGCTCTCTGTTACAGAAAAGGCACTTGGTTTGCGGCCAAAGAACTGCTGACAAAGAGAAGGGGGAAAAAAAAAGCTTGCAGAAAGGCGCCGGCATGGTTTCTGTTTAAAAGCAGTGGGCTGTCAGCTCGACAGCGTGCGAGCTCTCCCTTTTAGCCAGGACACATTTCTCCCGCAGCTCTCCCTGCGCTGTGAACCGTGCTTAACCAAACAAGGCAGGCGAGCAGCAGGGAAAGTTTTAATTATCGGCATTTCCCAGCAACTTTGGCAGAGGCGGCGGGGACCCCGCAGCCCCCGCAGGCATCGCACAAAGAGCCGGGCACCTGCCTGACCTTCGGCTCGGCCGGAGCGAGATGCCCGCGGGCAGAACCCTCGGGCAGGCAGTCTCCAAGGAGCTCGGCACGCTGTATTCCCTGCTCCCAGTGCCTGGAGGGGGGAAACCTCGCCCCAAGCTAAACTTTGTAAACACGGCGCGACGCTGCTCCGGGAGCGGAAGCCAGGGCGGCTGCGAAACCGAGGATCCCCACGCCGGCAGGGAGAGCTGGCAGCGACTTAGTGTTGGCAGCGCCCAGCCCTCCCCTGTGCCAGCCTCCCCTTCCCCTTTAAATAAACATCCGTGTACAAAGCAGAAGGCACGCAGCATCCCCCCCCCTTCCCCTCGAAAAGGGATTCGGAACCCGCTGGGTGCGCGCCTGGGATCGGCCGTGCAGCAAACACCGCCCGCAGCCGCCGCCGCGTCCGGAGACGCCACTTGGTGAAAAACAGCAAAAGTACCTTTTGAATTCTTCCATCAATGTCCAAATAAATACATTTGGGCCGGTAAGTGGAGGAGGCAGATCCCATCTTGCTACAGCTGGGCTCTCACCGGACTTGTTTCCAGTGTCAATCAGAGCAGAAAATCAGGTTTATGCTACCCAGCCGAGCCACCGCTGCCTGACAGTTTGGTGTCCCCGCTCTTCTGTATCCCACTGTACTCTCATTCTGGGAAGGTCCCTCCTCTAACATGCATGCATTTTGCTGTGCCTCTGTCTCTCTCTGCCACCTCCTTTTAGTTTTGCTTCCCTCCGAATCCAGCTGCTTTGGACAGGGAAAGACACGGGCTCCAGATGCTGCCTGCAAGCCCCCTCTCCATTCCCATAGCAACAACCCCTCGTGGCTTTAAGGCTGAGAGTTGCTGGGCATCCGCATTCGGGCTCTGACCCTGGGACTGACCAGCTCCTGTTATGCACAAGATCAGGTGGCATTTATCCCCCGGGAGGGGCTGCGGAGGAGGAAAAACCCCCTCCGTCAGGGTGATGAGAGATATAATTTGATTTTACGCTGAAATAGGACCGTAATTATTAGTTGGTGCCTCTCCTGGCGAGCTGCTTGCAGTGACAGGCTCCCGTCTGGAAGTGCCCTGTGCTGGAAGTGTCCTTTCAGACACCCACTGCCAGCCAGGGCTTGGACCGTCTCAATCCAAACTCAGCAGCTCCATTTCCACATCCCTCCCGTTATCTTTACAAGGACAGAAGGAAAAAGCAGAAGCTTCCCCCCCCCCCCCCCCCCCGTAAGCTCCAGCAGCACAAAGAAAGCACAAACCCCGTGCTCTCGCCCACCGCCATCCGTGCCACCCCCGGAGTGAAGGCATTTATTATTTAGGGGAACGTGAAGTCTCCTGGCAAAGGCATCTCTCATGAGGAAGGCAGGAGGGAGCGCAGCCCCGGCGGTGTTCCCGGAGCAGATGCCGAATGCCATCTGCCGTGCCCGGGCTGAGCCGCGCTGCGGTGCCCGCGGGCGGAGCCGGAGCGGCCGCGGGCACGGCGGGCACCGAGTTCGGAGGCAGCAGAGAGGCTGCACAGCCAGCACACTGCCCGTCCTGCCAGCACACTGCCCGTCCTGCCAGCACACTGCCCGTCCTGCCAGCATGAGCTCTCTGGGCTTTCTGGGGCTTTTGATGGAGGGGCTGCAAAAGCTTTTCCTGGCCTCTTTTGTGCTGTGCGGGCTGGGAGAGCAGGGCTTGGGGCAGCGCGGTCGGTGCTGCTCACCCTGCCCACCCCAAGCCCCTCTCTGCAGCCAGAGCGAGACAAAAGTGACCTCAGCAGAGGCCAAGGGGCTTGGCTGTGGCTTGTCCTTGGCTGTGGCTTGTCCTTGGCTGTGGTTTGCTGCCCCTGGAAATGCAGACAGGGCTCTGCTGCTCTGCAAAGGGGATTTGTAGGGCCGGAGGGCTGAGTGGGTCCCAGAGCTACCTGGGAGTCAGAGCTGGGCCGACCTTCCAGGCTGAAGCCAGTGATGCTTCTAAAGCTCTCAGCAAGGCAGTTGGTTCTTTTGGGAAGTGCAAGCCTTTGCTTCACATCCTTCCTGTGCCAGCTTGGAGCAGGCACTGGGAGTCTCTCAGGAGAGAGCCCTGGCCACTGCAGGGGTATCCTGAGGGCTGTCCTGTTATCCTTTTATCCTGTGGGCTGTCCCCTCAGCTGTGCCACAGCCTGTCCCATACCCCACTGCCCACTCCACTATCCTCTAGGCTGTATTGCAGTCTGTCCCACAAACTATCCCATAAACTATCCCAGAGCCTATCCCTCAGATTACTCCACAGGTGATCCCCATGGCTATTTCTGAGCTACAGCTTCTTCCACTTCAACAGCCCTTCCACACCAGCCCCACTGCTTCTGTACACCAGTCAGGACCTCTGTGACCCACCATTCCATACCCTGCTCTGCTAAGCACTGCCTTAATCCTGTTTTGCTGAGTGACTTGATTGACCCAGCAGGTTCCTGAGGAAGATAGCCACGATGACAAAAATGCAGCCATTTGGAAAGAGACAACAAGAACACTCTCTCTGGGGGATGCACATGGGACATTTGGGATTGTAGAGGAAGATACTGAGCTCTCCCACTGTGATCGCCCACTCCAGGAGTGGTCAGACAACATCACTGGTGCATTTCAGGATTTGATCACACCTCACTGAGATGTCTAATGATCAGAGTCTCATACTGGTGAGAATCTACTTTTCAATATTTAAAAAAAAAAAAAAAGTGACCAGCTTCTCCAGCCAGCAAAAGGACAAGCTCTGAAATCCAGGTGATGATCCTAGTCCTGCCTCTCCACTGTCCTTGTCCTATCTACTCTCCCTGTGTATTTAAAATTGTGTTTGTTAAGCTCCAGCACACATCCCCCTCTCCCTAATTACATTAATACTTGTTGGAAACACTGCTTTGCTGTAAAACTGCTGACTATTGCTCTTTTCAAGAACTTCATGTAGAAGTGAATCTTGAAAAGCTGAGCACTCAGAAATTACAACAAAAGCCTGATGTGATCGAAGAAGGCTCAGTTCAAGCCCATGCCTGAAAGGAGAGGACAGATAACATTCATCAAAGAGAGTGTGCAGCTCCAGCAGATCACTGCCTTGAGTTGGTTTAACCTTCCAGAGTCTCCTCATTTCAGTACACACTGGGCAATGTGGGGCAAAAATTATTGGGAAGCATTATCCTAGCTCATCAAATCCTTCAAATCCAAGCAGTACAGTGCCAGAGAATGATTTTCCATCATTTGCCTTAGAGGAATGTTTTGCCCAGCTCAGGGCAGTACCAGGCTCTTGTGCCCCTGACCACATCAAGTGTTGCACAGCTCTGCTTTGCCTCCCCATGGTTGTTTACTGAGGCCATCACTCTTCCCTCTGTACACTCCAACCCTGGAATGTGCCTTTCGGAGAGCTGCAGGGTCAAGCCTTGGGCCCAGGGATGTGGCAGTGCCCCAGCCAGGTGTCACTTACCCCAGGGGTGCTCCCAAGGAGTGAAAAAGGCACTTCTGTCTCCAGCCCTGGCGTCAGTTCTGTGTGGGGGGTGCAGAGGCAGCTTTATTAGGGCTTCCAAGGAGTAACCAGAGATGTTCAGATCCCATATTGCCCTGGGACTCGCTGCTGTCGAGGCACAGCTCGGCCAGGCTGGCTTTGCACGGGCTGAGATCTCCCCCTGCTGCAAACCCTGCTCAGAGGGCGAGGGAGAAGCTTTAAGGATGAAAAGGGGCTGCTCAAGTCACTCTCCATGCAGGCCTGGGGTGGGGTGGCACAATTCCTGTCTCCTCCCATCTGTGTCTTTCTCTAGCCCAGAGGTCGCTGTGCTGACACAACCCCCAGCCTCTCTCAAACCTGGTTTTCTTGCTGCAGTCGAGAAATTCAGTGCCCCTTGCAACCCACTGTGTGCACATCCAGACCTGGGGACTGCACAGCAGGGATCTTCCGAGGGATTGAAATGGGGGGAAAAGAGCCAGAAAATGTAAAACTTCCAGTGAAAGATTTTGTACTTTGAAAAAGGTTTGCCTAGAATTAAAAACAGATAATAGTATTTCTGTGAAATCAGCTTTTTTCCTTACCAGTTCCATATCTAAGCCTTCAAGTGCTTTCTTTGCCCGTTAATCCCTTCTGCTGCAGGTCCCTTGTGTGTGTCTGTCTGTCTCCATGCCCCCACAGGGCCCTGATCTGCTGCTTTACCTCTCCATGCTCCAACCTGCCAAGATTCCAGATTGCTCCCACAGCTCCTCTTCTCCCTACTTCACTCCCTCTTCTCTCTCTCTTTTCACCCTCTTTGGTGTTTTGCCATTTTTGCTTCTCAGTGTTTTTTTTTTCCCCACAGACCTGAAGTCATGCAGGCTTTCTGCAGGAATTAACTTTCTGATTTATGCTGTTAACAGCCAAATGATGGCTGTGGCAGTGGGAGCTCCTCCATGCAGAGCACCACTGACCTTTGCAGCCCAGCTCTCACTCCTCTCCATAAACCCACGGAAAGAACATGGCATGCTGCACATGGAGATTTTACCTCACTTCTTTGCACATTTCTTTTACACTCTGCCAGATTTCCACAGGCCCAGTCCTGGAAGTGATCATATTGAACGTTAATTAGAGAATGACTGATTATTAGTATTGGGACCTTTATAGGATTTGTCCACACAGGCCCTGAACATCCTGAAAGTGGTGTTTGGCCTCTCCCCAGTCAGCAGCACAGCTCTCCACCTCACTCCTGGCTCCAGCCCCGTTTTTGGGTCCTGTTGCTCACCCCAGCCCCATCCCCAGTCCACGCAGTACAGCCACACTCGCCGTCATCCTGGTTTCCATGGCAAACCCCCAGGAACGTGGGCTGGAAGGGAGCTGTGACATCTGACGTGGCTGGTCTGGGGCACTGGGGTGCAGCAGCAGAGCTCTGTGGGCGGGAGATGTGGGATTACTCACCCGGGAACCAGCTTTGCTCTTCAATCCAGCAGCGTTGGCCACCCCGGTGATAATACTGCCTTCATTCTCTTTACAGCTGTAGGGAAAATCCTGGTGCCTACCAGTAATTCCTGCTGTGTCTCAACACTCAGAGACACTTAACAGAGTCAAATCTTGTGGAAGTGAGAACAGCCATCCCTCACAAATATCTGTGTGTGCAGTGCTGGCTTGGAGAAGAGCAGACTCAAGCCATGGGCAATCCTTCCATTTTATAAAGCACTTGTCCAACACAACATCTGGCATTTCTTGGCTTTTCTCTTTTGTCTATTGAGGGAAAAAAACCCCTTTTCTCCTGCTCTATGTTAGCAGTTTTTTCAATGATCTGTTTTCTACAACACTTGCGATACCTGGTAGGTGCCAGGCTGCTTTCCTGAAGGTCTCCCAGTGGTGCAGACCCACTGCCTTTCCCTGCTGGGTGTGGAAGGAGCTCACTCTCCACAAGCATTTCCTTTCACTACAGCAGAGGCACCAGGTCCTTGGCACAGCCCACCCTCCATCCTGATTCCACTTTCCATCACCTCCAGGAGCCACAGGACCCCAGGAACTTCCATGCCCCGTGCCATGCTGTGCCTGCAGAGAGCCCTGGCTGCCCTCCTTTCCATTGCAACCTCTCTGCTTGGTTTTCAGCCTCCCTTCCCTCTCTGCTTTCCATTTCCTACCTCTGTTTCCCACTGCCATCTCCTCAATCCAGCTGTCTGTACCTAGTCTTTCATTTAAAGTAGGAGAGAGCCAAGAATCCTGTCCCAGGCAGCTCTGCAGGACGTGGAGCTCGCAGGGCAAAGCACACACACACACACACACAGGGGCCCCAGCTGGCTGCTAATGACCCTGCTGCATCCCTGGAGCAGAGCTGCTGGGAAAGCCCAGCTCTCAGAGCTGTGTTTTCATAAGGTTGTGGAAGAAATTGAGAGACCCAAGTGGAACTTTCAAGAGCTGATGAGAAAAATATAAATGAAATTAAGTGTGCCTGGAGTCACCCAGTAGATCATTTAGAAGGATGATGGCCAAGAAGTGGAAAAATCAATTTCTTCCACTGGGCAAGGTTGGCTCAAGCTCTTGGCAGCAAAGTCTGAGCAGGGGCTGCAGCCCAGACTGGAGGGAAGGGATAGATGGCTCGACTTGAAGAAAGCTGCCTGGCATTTTATGTGGTGCAGGAGAGTGAAGTTACTTCAGATGCCTGTTTTGGGAGGCTGCCATGTGAGCAGCTCGGAGCTGTGCAGTGACTCACTGTAAATCAGCTCCTCCATCTCCCTGACAAGCAGATCTCAGACATCCTAAAGTCTTGGCAACCCAAAGATTAACCCAAAGGCTGAGGGGTGCTGATCCTGGTGCCAGCCTGATGCAATCTGTTCACAGAGGTGGGGACAGGGGGTGTCTGGGCCAGAGACCTGGCATGGGCAGAGCACGAGGTGATCATTGCTGCATGCCTGACTCATCCCTGGGAGCCTCCTTGTCTGCTGATCACCCCCTCCAACAACATCAGCACAGCAGCAGGAATGTCTGCAAAGGGTTTCACTGCTTTTCAGTGGGTGGGAGATTGTCCCTCAGCTGCATCACTTCAGAGCCAGTCATGTGGAATTCCTGGAGGGTCAAGCAGACTTTGCACAATTCTTTGCAGTACATTAAGAATTAGACTTTCCATGTTAACATTTTCAATAGACCAGTCTTCATAAATAGCTAGATAATCTCTCAGACATGTGACATTTTTTTCTGTGAGGTAGGCATTTTCTCATTTTCGTTCTGTTTGTGCAGGGCTGTTTCCATTAACGGGCAGAAGAACATTTTCTCAATAGAAGAGATGAAAGAGTCTCTCAGCTTTCAGGGAGGGAGGCCAAAAAACCGTCACAGAATCCATGTGAAAAAGATGACAAAAGCCTCCAGTAGCACTGAAACTGTCTGATCTGCTCTGCCAGAACATTTGAAGCCAACATGAAATGGGGATGTTTTTAACTAAGTTCTCAAAATTACGAGTACTTGAGTGTCGCTTTTCCTGGGAGCCACAGAACTCTCCAGAGCATTCCTACCATCTCCAAAAATCACAGGTCATGACCAAAGGAACTCAAAAGTTTGGATGACAAATCATTACTAGTCTGCCTTCAAATAACACGCTTGTGGCTCTTCTTTTTGGTTGTCTTCTCTTCACTGAACCTGACTGTTCATCCATGTCAGGTACATAAAATTCCCTCTAGAATTTTGAGAGCCAGAAACTCTCGCTGAGGGAAATTGAACTGAGATTTTCATGCAATAAGACAATCCAATTTCCTGAGGAAACAGTAAACATCATGGATTAATGGTGTGGTCAGGAGAGAGGGCAGCGCTGAAGTAATGCAGAAAATGAAAGGGAAGTAGCTTCTGGGGGGAAGGAGTGCCTCATACAGAACTTGAATTCTATTTTATTTTTGGATTACTTTTCGCTCCGCTTTCTCCAGCCTCCATTTAACTGGACACAGCCCAGATTTTCACCCAGTGCTGGGTTTCAGCCCATGCCTCCCCTTCCCTCAGGCACCCTCCTTTTCTTAGAGGTGGCCCCAGGCAAACCTTTTAGTGAGAAGCTTCTTTCAGAGGGGCTTTGTTAGAGGCTGGACCCTCTCCAGTCACAACACAGCTGAAGCCATGACTCCTTCCTGGTCCTTCATCATCTTCTTTCTCCTTTTCCTTCATCTTTGAATGGATTTGACTGGATTCACACAAATTAATTTTCTTTTCCCCTAAATCCTATCCTTTCACCTTCAGCTGCTTTCCCACAACCTGGACACTGGATGTGAAGGCTTTCCTCTGCTTGGACCTTAGCCCCTGCCTAGAAGATTCCAGTAGGCAGGAAGGAGATTTTCAGACAAGAAACTGAGATCAGGAACAAGAAACTGAGATCAAGGAACTGAGATCAAGGACGTACAGAAATAAACACACAGAAATAAAGTGAAAACCCAGGAGCCCTCCACTAAAAGGGGCACAGCATTGTGCCCAGCTCTTTTCTCCAACCCCACACCTTTTCCCTGCACTTTTGCTCATTTGTTTTCCACTGCTGCTGTTTCATCATCACCATCATCTCCTCTGGGCAGTGCTCTGCTCCCCACTCTCTGCCTGGCTGTCTTCACCTGCCAGGGAGGAAGGGGCTCCACGCTCTTCCCCTGCCCCACTTCATCCAAGGGGTGCAATCTCCCTTCAGTTTGCCATCCAGCCCTTGTGCCAGCAGAACCACCAGCTCTCTGCCTCCCTCTGCCCAAGGAATTGTGCCCTGGGGCAGCAGCAAAGCCTCAGAGCCAGAATCAATCACTCAGCAGCCAAGAAGGATTCCTGCAGAGGAACCCAAGCCCTGCTTCCTTTGGAGTGTGTGCCTGATGCTGGCGCTAGGGAGAAAGCCAAAGGCAACACACCACTTTGTTTCTCTTACTAAAATGCTGCTTTTGGTCTGTTTTATTTCTCCACACTGCTCTTCCCTCCCCCCACCCGAGCACAGCACATTCCCAGGGTGAGTGGCTGAGGCTGGGGTTGTGTTTGGAGAAGAGGAGCTGCTGTTCAGTGGAGTGCCTGGGTTGTGTGCTGGTCTGTGAGCACAGCCATGGCTGGGAGAGTCTCTGCAAAGCTTGAAGGCATAACCTGCACCATGAACAGGCTTCCTTCCCCCTCAAACAGACACACACACACTGAGCCTGGTGGTGGCTCCATTAATTAAATATTGCCAGCGTGTTACACGATCGCCTTGCAACAAACATCGCCATTAGCATTGCTGAATATTAATTTTAGGAATTCCTACCGAGTCCTCTGCAAGGATACACAAACCTCCAACGAGATCAAGATATCCCAGCGCTACCCAAGAGGAGCCCCACACTCTCCTCATGTCTTTGGGATCCAGTTTCTCCCCAGTGCTGCCTCTGCTGCTCCCTGGGTGCATCCACTTTATGATCCCTTGGGAGCCTACTGGCTTCAGAAACCAGCTCTGCCTCTCCCTCCAAAGCTGAGGAGGTTTCAACTCGATCAAATCCTGCCGAGACAAAAAACCCATCAGTCAGGACCATTTTCTGAAAGCATCTCACCCTTAGCATCCCAGTCCAGCCGCCAGCACAAGCAGGAGCTGCTGCAAGGCAGCTCAGATATCTGCACAGGCAGAGCCCAGCAAAGGCTGCTCCAAAACAACCCAGGATTTGACTCTGGGTGAATCAAACTGTAATTCACAAAGTAATTGCTTGGGAAAACTTGCTTGAAAACAGACTTACGCCACAGAATACTAAACTTGCATGGAAGGCACCCAGCACTACATCCTTTTTTTTTTTTTTTTCCCCTCAAAAATAAGACCAGCAAGGCAGTTTTTCATGGGGATGTTTTTTGCTGCTGTTCCAAGCAGAACCCATTTAAGTGGACAATTCCAATTGTGCTTGAAAAACAGAGACAGCAAAAACAATGCAGAAGGCAGCTCCTGATGTTTACAGAGATGCATGAGGTGAATGTACCAGAGCTGCTAATCATACCTTTTGACTGCTTTTATGGGTCTGGGGAGCCTGAAAAAACCCTGTGTATGGGAACCAGTCTGCATTTTGGAATAACATTTCCCTTTTGATGACACAGAGGAATGACATTTAGATGCTGCTTTGACAGATGCATTATTTCATTAGAGGATTTCAAGCAGGCAAACAGGGGAGCTTTGTTTTCCCTGTTACTGTAAGGCTTACATCATCTGCAACCTTGCTACCAGGAGGTCTCATCTCAAATGACAGTGAAAATTGTTCTGAGAAATGAATGTGTTAGTTCTGCTTCAGATGTTCACGGGATTTCATCCATTCCAGCTCCATTTCTAGGTGCTTTGCTGCTGATGGATTTCACCCTCCTCAGAAGATTATTTCCTGACACCTGGGGTAAGTTTAGAGCTTCATGCTATGCCTGACAGAGATTGGTATAGGAATTTAATCTATCTAATTTAGCTGTAACACAGGTATCTGTCCTAAACCAAACATCCTTGGGCTTCTCTGCCTGCACCCCAGATTTGTCAGTCACCCTGGCTCTGCCTTCTTGGGCTGGGGACATCTATTTTGAGAACTGCCACTGTGAAAATCAGAGCAAGGAAACCCAAAGGTTTCTATTTTTCTCTGCTTTCAGCAACTGCGCAGATTTACAGGCAGACACACAAACCAGCTGTGAGAGTGGATCTCCCTTGGTGCCAAGCAAGTGTGCAGAATTTGGAAGAAAGGGTATGCTTTTGAGATTTTTTTTTTTACCTCTTTTGTTCTTTTTTACCACACTGTCTTTCTTTCAAGTAACTGAAAAGCTGCAGCTAGAGGGAGAGGGGGAGCAAGATTTATAAAGACTTTTAACAGCAATGACTAAATTGAATCCCATTGTCACCTCTTGGTATAAAACTAAACCTGCAGATTCTGCCACAGAAGGACACAACATTCAGCTGCTTCTAATCAGATGATTTGAGCAATTTAAGAATAAAATTCAGAACCTGCTGTACTTACTAAGCTGAAGCCTCGTGTGGCCTGTGGTGAAATCGGGTGACTCAGACTCAAATATAATACTCTGTCCTGGCAGCAGAAATAACAGCAGCGTGGTTGGTGGAAGATTCAGAGGGAACTCACCCCTTCCAAAGGTTTTGCCTGTGTCATTCAGCTGTGAGGGGCTGCCCACACCAACCACCCTCCACATCACAGGGAGGAGAAGGGGAGAACTGAGACATTATTGATGACTTTGTTTCAACATACGAACTCAGGCGGCTGCTTCCAGTTCTGGCCCCAAGGCTGGAAGCAGCTGCTGGTTTTGAATAACCCATGAAATTCAGACCACCTGTTCAGGGTTTAGGTACCAGATAAACTGAGAATAACCCCAGCCTTGTAACAGCATTCCAAAGTTCATTCCTACATGGCAGCACTTGTGAAGTTGGTTTAGTGTCCTCTGCTGAAACAAACAACTGGACCAAAGGGAATATTGTGGAAATGTGGGTATTTGTCAGCTGCTTTGTAAGAGAAGGAGGGAGAGAAATCCTACTCCAGTATCATCATGAGGTGAAGAAAACATCCTTAAAATCCTCAACATTAAGTACAGCATCAAGAGACTTGGCACACATTTTTGTAGCTGATCTCCTGATGCAGGAGTTGAACAGGATCCTGAAATATGCTGAAGAAAGTTTGGCTCTTGTATTCCCAGTTTACAGAGCAGTCAGTGTTTCACTGCAGCCAAAGGGGAACTGGTAGATAAAGGAATTGCAGAGGAAAAAACAAACAAACAAACAAACAAACAAACAACCACCCCAAGCATCAACTAATTATCTCCTTATTCCAAACTGGAAAATAACCAAAAGAAGGGAGACAAAGGAGGAAACAACTAACACTTTATAACAACCCAGTTTATTAACCTCTTGGGCAGTGAGACATAACCCAGCACTTAAGGTCACTGAGCAGTTAAACCCTCCTCTTCCCTCTCCCAGCCATAAGGATGACAGCCACATTTTTAACTCAGCATGGCAGCAAATGCAGTTCAAGGTCCCCAGAGCAGCAGACACAACCCCCAGGAGTGTCTGTAGTCCCTGCAGGCTGTGACAGCAGGGCAGGACATGTCCCCACCAGGCCCTGCAGGCTGTGACAGCAGGGCAGGACATGTCCCCACCAGGCCCTGCAGGCTGTGACAGCAGGGCAGGACATGTCCCCACCAGCCCCTGGCTGGCTCAGCAGAGAGCAAAACAAAACCCAGCCAGCCTCGCTCCAAGGTGAGAAAGGCGTAGGTCAGCAATCAGAACATCCTGTCAGAGGTTGGGACAAACCATGACACAATCTAATCTAACATTTACATAATACACAGGCCATAAATTTAGTTCAGACCAGAGAAGGCCACCATTGCCAATCCTGGGCCATGTCATTTGATGGAATTGTGATCAGTCTTCCCCAAATTAATTCTGTACGAAATCCATTGGCATCCAACAGCTCTAAACACCCTCTGATTTAATTTACACCATCTTGCACCTGCCTAATCCTGAGCAGCACAAACCACCCCAGGCATCAGTTGCTGCAGAAACCTTCCAGCAGCAACCAAAGAACCCGAGCCTAAACACGAGTTCAGCCAGAGTCTGAGGCAGCAGAGCATTGGCACAGCACATGTGGAGGATTCCCACTGTTATTCTAAGGATGTTATGCCAGAAGCACATGCAAAAATCTCCTTAAAGGAATGGCAGAATCCCTTCTGGAATTTTCCTTACTAGCAAAACACTAGGATTAAGTCTTGGTGCACGGAGTGGGTTTGTAGAACTTAAGAGGCAAAAGGAGTCTCAAAGCAAATTATGAACACAACACTGCTGTCCCTGCTACTTCTTTACCTTCTTCCCACCCTATAAACCCTTCCTACACACAGAGACAAACCCCCCCTGCAGTGTGTCCAGCGACAGCCAGGGCTCTGATGAAGATTTTCACAAGGGAAGCTCCCGCTCCCCATCAGGCAGAACTGAAACTGGGATTTGAGTCTCCCTTCTTTCATAAGGCACCCCAGCTATCATTTGCCTTTTCCTAGGAGGCACCTCGGGCACATTTGGATCAGAATTTCTGTAACCAGAAGTTGTTTTCCTTTCCAATCAGTTTTTCCCCAGTGCATCTGTGGTTTGGACATTGTATGTCAGGCAGAGGCACAGAAAACTCCCCAAGCATTTTAACAGAATCAAGACAATAAATGTTGGAGATGATCAGTGCTAGAGAGAAAGGATGAAGCTTTTCCATGTCAATTCCATAAACACTGAAAAGCAAGCAAAGCAGACAATAAAGAAAATCACCTTAAAAGTCATCTGCCTGTCCTTCCAGCCAATAAATGGAGCATTTCTTCATGGAGATGGTAAAAGATAAAGTACTCAACACTTCTCTGTTTAGAACAGAATCTATTTTTATTCAACACAGGAAGGTGAATGGATAAAATTCACAATAATCAGCATTTAAAAAAACCCAACAAACCAACCCTGCAGTCACATTTAAATTTGGCTGTACCTACTGGTCACTCACATTTTTACATACAAAATTTTGTCAGTCTTGCTCATTTCCAAATGTAACACCTGATACTAACAAAACACAGTTTATTCACTATCTGGGGGACCTTTAGGGTTTTCTAAAATAGAAAAACAAATCTTTTTGTCCAACAAATTTGTAGCTTGGAGGAACTGAAATGTAATCTGTCATTACCCCAAAAACGAGTCACTGCAGTGCAAAAGCTATTCAAATAAATAAATAAATAACAGCAGCAGCAGCCCCAACAAGTAAAACCCAAAACACACTTAAATATCTTCAGAAACACAACCAAAAGCTTTTTAACATCAGACTTCAGCCCACAGGGCACAGCTTCTCAAAATCTGAGCACAGCAGAGCTTGAACTGTTTCAGTAAAGTAGTATAAAGCTCTACACATATTTTTGGGGAAGGGACTGGGATCCCCAGCTGAAGTGGTCCTCCATCCATCTCTCCCTCCCCACACAGGCACTGAAGTTGTGCCAGGACAGCTGTTTTGGGGTTGCAATGTTATTTTTGCCCCATCAGAGGCTGTTTCAGCAGTGCCCCAGGTTCAGCCTGGAGGACAGAGGAGCAGTTTGACATTCCAGGAGCAGTTTCCCACTCCAGGAGGATGGAAATCCTTTCAAGTAACATTGCTGCACAATTCTGCCACATTTAACCACAACCCAAGCACAGCACAGATTTTTGAGTTCAGCTGTTGAGAATCTCCCCTGGTTTACTCAAAATGTGTGAGGTCAACCTTCCACCCAGGTAAGGGCAAGCACAGGATCCTCCTAGAGCTCCCTGCAAGGACCTGGCACCTTCCCTAAGTCCCTGTGGGGTCATCCCTGCACCTCTGCTCAGCAAAGCAGCTAAAAATGAGCCCATTCTGACCTTGCTCAGGTCAAGCATGAAGCACTGTGCTGGATCAAACCAGTGAAGCAACTCAAAGACTGAGGAGGTACAAAACAGCCCTGGAAATTAAGTGTTAGCAGCAGCTGATGGGACATTCCTGAATATTTTGCAGGGCTTTTAAAGTGTTTTGCTAATCAAGTGTAAAGACTCTTGCACTGTCTCACAAAACTTAAGAGCATAGAGCAAGACAAAGGCCTAGAGCTTTAATAAATACAGTTAAGGATAACACACAGTTTAAATTACCTAACCTTTGTGATCTAAGTATAAACACCCCATACAAAAAAAGATTTCTTTTCACTTTGTAGAGCTTAAAAAAAAATAAAATCACAGAAACATTCTGTTTGCAAAGCAGACAGCTGTACAAAGAAATGATATGTTCTGAAGATATTAAACCATCTATTTTCTGGGTAGCACTAGGTACTCAAATGTTCTCTTCCAAACTACCACCCACACAGGTAATTTTTCTTCGATATTCTGGCTCCAAATCTGAAACCCAGAGCCACTTGAGAGAGATTTCTGGATAAGAAGGCTCAGATCTGACAATGACTTCCACGTGCACACACCAGCACTGGAACCCAACAGTTTGGTGCCCCTGTGCACCAAAGCAGCTCCCCCTGCTCAGTCCTGTGGTGCTGAACACGGGACAGCTCACAGCTCTCTGCCACCCCAAAGAAACCCCTCTCATGTCAGCCCAGCCTGGCAGAGCAGCACAATTCCATGATGTTTGCACAACCAATTTACAATGCCCTGAAAAATCATTAGAGCCCTCACTGGAAATTCTGACTCATAAACTGCTTTTTGTTGCTTAGGACTATTTTTTTTTTTTTTTTTTTTTTTTTTTTTTTTTTTTTTTTTTTTTTGCATAATCCTAATGGAGGACTAGCATTCATCCAGAGGATCTGTAAAAACTGCTAACTGCAGTACACAGCAAGAGTAAATTCTTTTTTATAACCTACCAAAAGGCTGGCTGCTGTCCTTGGGAAGTAGCACTAAAGCTAAAAACTAATAATACAGCCAGGTGATTATTGTCTGAGCAGCTTCAAATCCTAATAGCAGCACATCTTAACAACCAGCTGATATTGTCCTCTATAAAGTGATGCTCTCAGTGTACACGAGATGACATAAGAGACACATTGCTCACTGACCCTGGGACAGTCACTCACAGGCTGTTACAATTTCAACTTCCTCCTGCTCTAGCTTTGCCTTGATTGTTGGCAAATACAGAGTTCATGGTTTCAATTAAAAACATCCTATCAAAAGAAATAAAAAAGGCACTTGGTATTCCTCTTTGGCTCAGTTGAGGCGTGCTGCTGAAACCTTCCCCAAGTCCCCATCTCTTCTCTGATGAACAGTGGCCATCCTGAGGTACTTAATCATGTGCAAAAATCAGAGCTTCAGGGATCTACCGTGTCTCACACTGCTCCCAGGAAAGCTGCAAGGCTCTTCACACACAGAGACTCTTTAAGTACAGAATAAGGTGTCCATGGAGTTTTCAGGGAGCAGCTCCATCCACTGGCACACTCCTCATCCCAGCTCTGGTAGCTCAGTGCTCTTTGAACCTGGGGGAGAAAAGCAACCAGGCAGGAAAGGCTGAGGTGTGGGGCAGAGCAGACACCAAAAGGCAGGATGGTCCAGCCCCTGCTGTGCATTTTTCTATTCTCTCCATTTTACTTCTCCAAAATTCTACAATCAAGGGGCTCAATTTAGATTTTGTGTACGGATTCAGTGGATTTTTTTTTTTCCTCAATTCAAAATACCGTAAATTCAGAGTCACCCTTTTCATTAAGAACAACTTTTGGAAAAAGTTACATTTTAAACTATTATTAAACACAGGGCAGGCAATTCCCCACCTGCACAATGAAACCCATGGAGGATTAAATATTTGGGAAAAAAAAATCCCACAAACAAGAGACTGTGACAGAGGTGTATTTTCAGATATTTTTTAAAAGAAGATATTCTAAAGGAAAATCTCCATGGTTTGAAAACATCAAACTGAGGTTACTCTTTTGAAGCAGAATTAAACCAGACAGAAATGGATCTACACAAACCTTAACATGTCCAGTCTACATTGGGAAAAAAGGCTGGAATTGATCTTGGAGGTCTTTTCCACCCTTAATGATCATTTGTGGCTATATATGGAAGGCTTAGAAATGTGTTTTCAAGGTGTTATTAAAGAGCAGCAGCCATAGAAAACACTTACAGGGTGTGATCTGCATGACACTGAAGTTCCTTCTGGATAAGACGGAGTAAGAGCTGCAAAAACAATCACAAAATCTCCTTTAGTATCATCCAGGTAAACAAGAAGCAGAATTATTCATTGTTATTTGAAGACTTTCTCATTTGAAACATTACCCTGTAATGCTGAACTTGTTTTAAAAAAAAATTAAGATTTACAGATGCTCAGTAATGTTTGGTAGAGGAGCTTCCACAATAAGCAGGCAAGAGGAAAATAATTTCCTTTTTGTATCTGAGAGATCAATTTCTTCATAAAAACCACAACGGTTTTCTGTTTTTACTTTACCAACAAATGTGTAAAGAAACCAGCAGAGGGACCCCGAGGCTTCAAGAACAAGTGTCAAAAAGAAATTTTGGAGCATGGAAGTATTTTAGCTGCTATTTGCAAAAACAACTGTGTGTGAAAAGCTTTAATCCCACAATTAGTCAAGGTGAGCACAGACAGTCACATCTGCTTGTCTGTGCAGCATCAGGGATTTCAAGTGCACTTTAAAAGGGTTATTGAGATAGCAGCAGGAAAGTGATTTTACAAATACAATTTGATGGTTCTCACGTATATTAAAGACTCAATTGGAGCTTTCAGGGTTCCCTCACCATTTCAGGTTATGTTGTCCTCAGAATCTCACAATTATATATATAAGTTTGTTCACTGCTGTAAGTATGAATGTTTTGAGAAGTTAAACATTTTCAGAGGCACAGAAGCAGCCAAGAATGACAGAACTGAATGCCACATAAGAGGATAAAGCTCCCTCCAGGTATCCTTGGAGAAATAACATTTGAACCCAGGTATCCATATGCTGCACTGCAACAACCAGGAAAAGCAGAACAGTTATGCAAAAGAGGATTTACTGCAACTGCAGAGTCAAACCTCTCAAAACCAGAGCTTTGCAAAGGTATTTTAAATGATTCCTCAAAGAAATGTGGCTTTTTAAAATTTCAATCAATAACTGTAAGAGAAAAACAATGAGAACTTTATCTAGGAAAAATATGACAACCTCCCAAGCCTCACTCTTCAGCATGAAATACCAAATATTGAAAGAAGCTGCTCACTACCAGTGGCAACACACTTCAGCTATTAACTTATCTAATTTATTTCATTTCCAGACAATTACTCCTAAACATGAAAAAATTACTTTTAAAGTTGGTGTTTAAATTGAATTTAGAAAAAAAAAAAAGCCTCAGTTGTAACTCAAAGGCTTTCTGATTTTCTAGTGTCAGGAAGGGAATGGTCTGACACTCTCAGCTCCTCTGCAGGAGCCCAGAGCTCAGTGCTTAGGACCAAGCCACCACCTGTGTGCTCTTCTTTCCCCAAACATCTGCTCCTGGTTACTGTCAAAAGCCAGGATTGCTACTTCTTCATCTAACTCAGTACAGCTGTTTCAGGGCCCATCTGGAAAATGCAATGTATTAACTTTCAACAGCTTCATTATCAGGGTGATTTTGGTGATACAGCAATGTAGGAAAACATTTTTTATGGCTTTGATAAACTGGCTTTAAAAAGTGATCCTTCTGTGAGTGGAGTCTGAGGCAATTTCTAGGTCTAAATGTGAAGGTTTACTTGCAATTATGCCTGCTCTAAGCTGCTCAGCCAGCAATCAACAGCTGGGTATTTGCTCAGGAATTGAAGTTCATCAGAACTGATCTGCACATTTGATTAAAATTAGATGAGAATTTCAAAACAAGCACATTTGCTGTTAGACTGAAAATCTCCTACACCACTGGAAGTCCAACACAACACAGAATATTGAAATGGCAAAAGGACAATTTGCATTTTGGGATAGTTTAGCACAGAGGAAATACACATCATCTAAATTTTTAGACTTACTAGCAAGGCACATGCATCTGCCACCATGAGCATGTAAAACACGTTGTTCCAACCAGAAGGGGAAATAAGGCCAGCCAGGAGAGGCCCCAAAGCTGCACCTAAAACATAATACTGGCATTATATTTTGGTATTTTATATTGCATACTGTCAGAACTGTGCAATGTAAGATTCACTGTACTGAAATGGAGTTACTCTGAATCAGAGTATCCATTTTTCCACCTAGTTAACTCAGGATTACCTGATGGATTAAAAAGTCCCAGTAAGTGCAAAACATTACTGGTACAGATGGGAAGCTGGAAGACTCAGATGTGTGATAAACATCTGCCTTTGGCTCAACAAAATGCTCATCCTATATTAAGCTGAATTTTACTCCATTTTCCCTTCTACATGGAGGGCATAAATAAAATATCCCTGACCCCAGGACAGCCCAGTGCCATCTCCTCTTGCTGTCTGTGCCCAGAATCAACTGGTGCCTAGAGAGGCTACCTGGAACAGAGGCTGGACAATGTTAAAGGAATAAAGCAGGGATTTATTAAAAAGGCATTAAAAGGATACACCTTGGGCAGTACAAGAGCCTGGCCAAAAAGCTACACCCAAGATGGTCAGAAGTTTTCACACTTTTATAGAAGTTTTGGTCCATTTCCATATTGGGGTTAATTGTCCAATTGCAGCTTCAGGTTATGCAGCCCCACCCTCCCAGATTGCTCTCTTCAATTTGCTGTTGTTTACAGCTTTTTGGGCCTGAAGCTGTAACAGTGTCCCTGGTTCTGGGCTGGAAAAGGATTGTTCTGTCTGACTAAACTGTGAGGATAACTTGTTAACACTTTATATGAAGTTCAGAGTTCTATACTAATGCAGTACAGAATCTGGAAAATATGAAAACTAAAACTTTTAGCATCACAGTGATCCCCCCCTCCCCTTCCTCCCACCCTCAGGTACGGGACCACTGGAGGTTTCAGGTGACGTTTGTGCTATTCCCCATTTCCAAAACTGTTCTGAGTCCTGGCAAAATGAGACCTGAAGAGCCCATTTTTTTGGAAAATGCTTTGTTTTAACCTGTTAGAGCTGGGGCAGGTGGCCTTGGCTTACCCACAGATCCCGTGCCGTCGATGATCGCCGTCACTGTGGACAAGGCCCTGGCGTTCCCTTTCAGGCTTTTATGGGTACCCTGGAGGGACAGAGATGGCTGAGACCCAGCCTGAGCTGAGCTCTGAAAGAGCCCTGCCAGCACCATCCCTCTGCCAGCACCATCCCTCTGCCAGCACCATCCCTCTGCCACCTCTCCACATGGGATCTGTGCTGGGGAGATGCCTCAAGCACCTTGCAGTGCCAAGGCCAAGGATGAAATGGGCATTGCCTGGTGGTCACCTTGGTCTTGCCAACCTCCAGGCCAAGGACAGGGCTCCAGAGGATGTTTGGAGATTTCTACCCTGCTTCTTGTCCTGTATTTCAAACATTCCTGCATTTAAGACAGTAAGAGGACTTTTGTCTCTTGCTTGGTGCCCTAAAGAACCAACACATTACAAAACAAACTTCCCAAGTCTCCCTCCTGAGCAATGCTGATTTTTCACATGGCATTTGTGACTCGGCTGACCTGATCCTGCTGGAAGTGCTGGCAGCTTAAGTACCTGGACTTTTTATTTTCACATACCTTTACTTGTGCTAAGGTCTGTGCCAGATATAACTTTCTGATGGGAATTAAATTACCAGCTCATGTCTCACACAGGTACAGCTCCTCCAATCATTTAAAAATGCAAAATATAAATGGGGACAAGGCACTTGTACAGAGGCCTGGCTTTGCATGCAACCTTCAGATTCAATCTGGGCTGTCACCCAGTCTTGTGAGTGGTCAAGAATAATTTAGAAGCCTCTCACAAGCATGGCACTCACTCATACTAAAACACAAATTCTAAAACAAATCTCAGTGGCCGAGTTCAGCACTGCTTTTTTCCTGCTCCTTACTCCTCTGCTCTGGGGCAATGCAGCCCCTTCCCTGGTGACCTGCAGAAGTCAAAGGGCTCTCTCTGGAGGCCAAATGTCACAGGGAAAGCCAAACTCACCAAGTCAGCAGAGACAGCAGTGGTGATCAGGGCATAAGGGCCATTCACCAGGGCACCACTGATAAGCAGCATCACTGTTCCAAGTTAAAATAAAAAAGGGAAATGTGAGTTGCATGAGAAACTGTTCACCATAACAACAGGAGACATCACAGCCCATGACTCCCAAGTGGTTTAATCCTTCCTTGGCTCCCCTGACCCAATACAGAATTGGGAAAGGAAGAAAACCAACATCCATTCCTCTCTTTTCGATGCTCACTCCGTGATGTGAATTCTCAAACATACCAGAAGATGGGGCTGAGACAAAAAGCACTTCCCAGGGTCTTTACTGATCCTGGGAGGTCACAGAAAGGGGAACATTTGACCAAACTGACCATGAGGGCAGGGGTTGCTCACAAGATACACCCACAAGTCCCTTCTCTCCTTGTACAGCAGCAGGGGACCCTAAAAGTGAAGGAGGCCTTCAGGCACTGCCAGCACTCCTGTTTCCATTTCTGGTTTGAGGTCACACACAGAAAGCCACAGGTGAATTCTGCCTATTCAAGTAAAGTTAATGCTGCTGTCAGAAGTGCTACAGGCAATATTTGAGCATCTCTGACATTTGGCACAAGGGATATTAAAAAAGCCTGTGCTGACACAACAAGCTCCAGCAAGACTAATGATATTAACTGGATCTGCTCTTTGCCACTCTTTACTCATCTCCTACCTTTCCACTTCAACCTGTAAAAAGCCTGAAAGACCAGATTTAAAGAATTTGATTCCATACTTCCTCCTCTAAGGAAAAGATAAAATAGAAAAACAAAGGAAAAAAAAAGGAAAGCGCATCAAAGGTCATAAATGCAAAGTTCATGGAAAGCTAGGCAGAATAATTTAAAAATACTCACCTACAGTAGCCTCAAGGCCCATTTTACTGACTGCAGAGAACATGTATAGCTGTAAAGAGAATAAATAAGCACTGAGAATGCCAACATATGGACTAATCCTGGTTCCCCATTTGCCCCATGTTAAGTACAAGATATCTCAGCTGCTATTACATGAAAGTTCCAGGTTTTACTAAACCCTTTCAGGCCACAGTAGAATGACTGTTTGATTGGACACAGAAGGGAGATAAGGGGTAGGATCCCATTCCTCTATGTCCTTCCAGAAGGGCTGTGTTATGAGACCGCTCAATTTTAAACTCTTCAACTGCAGCTTCAACACAGCACAGAATACAGCTCATGAAAAAAATCAAATAAAAATGTCTCTCTCATGTTCATCTGCTGGTCTTCCAACAGTTACTTCTCAGAAATTTTAGCCTTTGAGCAGCTAAAATTCTGGCTAACAACTGAACATCAACTTTTAAAAGAGAGTGAAACTTTCCATATATTCTGTAACAAAAAAAAACACATTAGACTTGTTTATTAAACAAGCTTGTTAGCTTGTTTAGCCCCAATCTCTGTACTTGCTCATCTTTTCATGCCAGTTTTTAATCTGGCCTGGACTCTGTACATGCAGGCTGGGAGATGCTGCCTGCACAAGTGTCCAGGGAATGGTGTCACAGCTGTGGGAGAGGGGCAGGCTCTTACTGTGGGAGCTGCAAGCAGCAACATCATCCCGCAGGTTGATGCCCTCTTCTCCAGCCTGTCTGAAATCAGACCTGCCAAGATCCCACCTGAAAGAACACACAGGTGTGAGGAAAACATTCAGTGTGTGCTTTGCAGAAAACACACACTGCATTTAATTTAATGCAACTGAACCCAATGGATTTTACTGCATAGTTACACAATTCACACAGCAACATCCTCATGAACCCAACCAGTTTTGACCTGAAGACAACAGAAGCAGACACTTGTTCCTCCTCATTATTTATTCCAAATATCCAAGGCAAAAAGCCTTTTACCAGGTGCCACATGGCCCTATTGCTGGAGCTCTGGTCTCTTAATTCCTCACATTCAATAAAAAACTTGGTTCTCTGCCCATGTGCCACTGCAACCAGGGAAATGAACTAAACTGTCTGCACTGGCATGAAATTTTATTCAGTGGTCACCTTGAAAATTAGAAAGGAATAGCCTCGTCCTTATTATTATGAACTCCCAATTTTATCACACACAGTTATATAAGGCATCAAGAAAAAAACAAACCAAAACACCTGTGGCCATTAACCTTTGTGCCCAGGAAACCCACACCCCTGAACAAACAGAGACAGTTCTCTTAAGTTAGACTGACAAAAGGAAGTATTTTGATGAGTGGTGACCAAGATTCATGGGCCAGAGCTGATGGAGATAAAAGATTCCATAATTTGTCTATTCTGATCTGTACTGGACAGCAGCAGTGGCTGTGAAGGTATTTTACTAGATTTTCACATTTCAGCACAACTCTGAGTTCAGTACCTTTACTGCTACTCTTCTTCAGTAGAAATAATGAATATGAACTCTAAAATATGTAAGCTGTGTACACCAGAGCCTTTCCTGAGCTGGTGTGATCAGGAGTGAAATAACATTAAAACTTACCAAAGATCCCACCCACATCAAACAGTGTAGAAAGGTCCCCAGCTCTTTTGGCATCAAGATGCTCTGGTGAGAGAAGCAAAACATTTGTTTCATTTCTGGATTATAAAACATGGAAATCTCAGCAGTCTTGTAATGCCAGGGCAAAGGCATCTTACAGCAGAATTCTTTATTTAGATAATCCACAATAAGGTGACGTTGTATAAAAGAAGTAAGAACAAAAAGTAGGTATTCAGCAATACAGACTTTTGAATGCAATTACTCTCACTGGAAGAGACATTTTACCACTTTTATAATCACAGAATGGTCTGGGTTGGAAGGGATCTTCAAAGGTCATCCAGTCCAACCCCTCTGCCATGAGCAGGGACATCTTCAATGAGATCAGGCTGCTCAGAGCTCCATCCAGCCTGAGCCTGAACACTCCCAGGGATGGGGCATCCACAGGTTCTATGGGCAGCCTGTCCTGTTGTAGCATTTCACCACCCTCATTGCAAAAGATTTCCTTTTTATATCTAATCTAAATCTACCCTCTTTTAGTCTAAAATCATTACCCCTTATACCACAACAGACCTTGCTAAAAAGTTGGTCCATCTTGCACTCTAAAAGTATAAAAAAAATTCAAAAACATCAGTACTGAACAGATAAAGAAACTCATTTACATTATTTTGTATATGTTTTAATAGGACACTTCAATCTTGAAAAATATTGTTAGAAAGTAAAACTTTTTGATTTGTTTGCAAGAGCCAAAGAGACATCATTTATGCCTGGAATTACTGAAGATAAGCCAGAGACTTCTGTTTGTTTTGAAAATGCCCTCTCATAACACTGGATTCATAAACCTGCTTGGTGACTTACAACTCCCCTGCTACTGCAGCAGAGAAAGCCTCTTTCAGAAGCAGTAATGTTTATTTTCTTATTTATTCCAAGCTCATATTTGCAGAGACTGTGCAGCCATAATTCTGTACCCCCTTCCTGTAATACTCACCTACATTTGTGATGTAGAGGGGAAGCCAGAAGAGGAAAGTGTAGCTCACCAGCTTTGCAAACAGGAGACAAAGGGAGAACTCCACAACTCCCTGAGAGAACAATGAAAACAGAGTTAGTATCTTAGAGCTATTTGTTTTCACAGACCATTATGAAAATGGTTTCAAGGAAGCATTTAGGCTTTTCTTTTTCTCTCATGAATTTCCAGGAAGCATTCTTCCCCTAAGAGCACAAAGCTTGCACTCTGAGCAGACTGTGGTATTTTGCTTAGATGCTTCCTTTCAATTGTACTGAACTGCCTGAAGAGAGAACACTAAAATGGTACTGAATAACCTAAGCAGAGGACACAGAAATGAATGTGAAGGATTTTACACTGTTTGGGAGCACCTGCATCACTTATTTCCCTTAAATAAAGTTGTTATACAGCATTATAGCAGGTTTGGAGTGTGTTCCAGAGAAACTGGCATCTTGTTGTGCTCTTTATCTCCTTCCTTCAGATGGATTCAGGATTCTTCCCTTATTGTCAGCTCCATAAAAAGCCAATAAACCAGTCTGATACAGTTCAGATCAGAACGTGCTAAGAGCACATCACAGACTGAGCAATGACCTGTTTAAAGCTCCAACTTGCTCCATCCTCTTTCCTGGTGAGCACATAAAAGTGCATTTACTGCACAGAGCTGCAACTAAACTGCCAAATTAACCCATCTTCATTCTCTTCACCATCTGATAACTTCTTGCTTGAAACCAGGTTTCTTAAATCCCTGGTATGGACGGCTGCAGCTCCCCTGAGGAACAGCACACACACTCCAAATGCAGCTGTGACCCTTCCCAACAACACACAGGATAAATCCCACAGGGTTCCAGAGATTCCAGGTGGCAGCAGCAGCACTTTTTCACCCAGTACTTCCACTTTGCCACAGGAAAAACAGTAGAGGACCAGACTGAACACGATGAGAAGATGCAGGAATACAGTGGTTGGGTGCAGGAATTTTTTTTATTCTACACATGGTCCAAATCAATCTGCAAATAATCCTACTTCTGCATTCAGGCTTCAGGTTAAGAGGAAAATCAAAAATGACAGGTTCTGACCTTGAGGAAGCCTTTCCTTTACCAGCAGTCCAAATGTTTGGGCTGCCTGAAACTTCTCAGACAAGAGATTTTAAGATTAACGTTTTTTAAAACAATGCTGAAGAATGTAAGAAGGGGAGCCATAGAAGGAAGTTCTGACACACAGAAGTGCTTATGGACTCAGTTTGCTATTCCACCCTTAACAACTACATGTCATTAGGTTCAGTCAACTTTTAGAACAGACTTTAGGACAGAATAAACTATTTCAGTCAGAAGGGACATACAGCAACCACCCTGTCCCACTGCCAGACCCCTTCAGGGCTGACACAAGTTGAAGCATGCTGATCAAGTCATTATCCAAATGCCTCTTGAACATTATGAGAGAGATCAGCATCTCTCCCTCCACCTTCCCTCCTCAGGAGGCTGCAGGGAGCAGTGAGGTCCCCTCTCAGCCTCCTTTCCTCCAAATGAATCAACCCCAAAGTCCCCTGCGTAACTTTGTAACACCCACTACTGCTGCACCTAGAACTTCATGGAAATATGAATTCTGAGGCAAAACTTCATTCTGAAGAGGAGCAGCACAGGCACTCACAGGAATCTTCAGGGCCCCAAGGAAGCTGATGGCTGATGTCCCATGCCTGCCTTCCCCAGTGGAGCTCAGTGACACGCTGCAGTTCTCACTGTCTGTGAGTAAATGCTGCAGCTCTGGATCCTGCAACGTCCCCCAGCAACAGAAAAGAGAGAGAAGAAAAGAGAACAAAGAAAGTACATATCAAGAAATCAAACAACTCCAAAATAAATTTTAAAAACAAATACCTGATTTGTCACAGAAAGTTACAGCTTTTAAAAATGTCTTGGTGTGGACAGCCAGAGTATACAGAGAGAGCAGAGACTATATTCAGAATATCAGGTGGTATCTGTCTTTATGGCACACAGTCCATAATAGAACCAAGTTTCTGTTCTATTGAACAACAATTTCAAGTTGCAAAACCCCCGCAATATTAAGAGTACACTCAATGGAATAAAACAGTTTCCAATCTTCCCTCACCCCACCACATAAATGTGGTCTAATTAAAGCTGAGTCCTACAACATTGTGTACAAGAAATTTCTACACGGATACATTTCCGTATAAAATCATGTATTATCTTCTTTTTGTACAAATACTAAGCCAGTTTTTCAGGCTCTCTAACATCATCTTACTGACTGATCTAAGTACAGGCCATCTTTCCACATGAATTTTGGACAGTGAGTGCTTTATGTTAAGCAATCACTTTTTTTTTTTTTTCAAATCTGTTCCATTTGAGCATTGCAATCCCCAGATTAAAAAAGCCTGGAGTTCACCAGCATTGCCTAAGTTGTGAATTCTGAGTTATTTTCTAGTACTAGGAAGGATTTTATTCCAAGAACTCCACTGGCTGCTAAGAATACTTGTGGAGCAAGCTACCACTGCACAAGAACAAGCCATCCCAGTGTAGCCAGGAGGGTTTATGTTATTTTTAATCCTCTACCAGACTGAAGTGAACTCTCAGAATAGAACTGGAACTTTACATCTTACAGCTGTAAACAGAAAAAAAAAAAAAATAAATCAGGTATAAATAGACCTCAGCACTTCTTTTCCAGCTTGGAAAAAGGATGGGATGCAGCTATCCTCCCTTTCAGCTGCTTGCTGAGAGGCTTTACCAAGCTGTGCACTTCCCCTATTTATGTATCCTACACACTGTCTTCCTTCTCCTAATTCTTCAGCATCTGAACAAAGCCTCAGTGAAGAATTAAGCCTCAAATATGTATTTGACTGTAGGCTAGAAAGGATATAACAGCAGGCTGTTCCATTTCCAGTGCTTACTGCCAAGATGAAAACTTGGATTAATATTTGCTAAGCTGATGGGGGAAGAAAAAAAAATAAGTGCTGAAAAAATTCAATTCTGCTATTTTGCATTCAGTGATTCTAAATAAATTCGGTTTTTAAATAACATCATTTAGAAGAGGGCACCAGGGAACCATCTGGACACCTGAGCCCAGACACTCAGCACAGTTTTAGAAGCTGCCATGCAGCATCCAAAATTCTAGACATGATTGTTAGATGGGATGCAGGACTTAGAGGAGTCCAGTGTCTGGGCTCAGGTGATAAAGCATTAACCAGAAGACAGAAAATACATCTAGGGACCTTTGACATGGCCCTGCAAACCTATGTCATGGCCCAGGAGTCACTCCATCAGCATAAAAAAATATTTCTCTTCTGAATTACTGGAGCAATTTCAAAACTTGAACTATTTTAACAGCACCAATTCAAACTATAAGTTATTAAATTTTTTTAAAATACGAGAGAGAGAGGAGAAAAAGGGGGGAAAAAAGAAGGGTTTAAGCAGTGAAGCTCCCCAGTGGATTCTAGATGGTGTCTGAGTATCTCCTGCACAATCAGCACAGCAAAGCCAGCCAGGACTGTCTGAGGCAATGCTGCTCATTTCTCAGACAAGCAGCTCTCAACCTGTTTCAGAAGAGTGGGTAAATATTGCAGCAGAGGTGACCAAAGTCCATATAACTTATTTAAACTCATGCTGGGAAATTTTGTCGATGATTTGGGGGTTTTTATGCTGCACACAGCTGAAGGATAAATAAACCCAGCAGTTTGTGCTTGGCAGAGATGACTTGTACAGCCTTGCCAGCTTGTCTCAGAGCATGATTAGGCATATGGCACATTCTTGATCTCTGGGGAAGGATTCATTATCCCACAATTTTGTGTCATTTTTAAGAGGCCAACCTAACATAAGCAGCAATGAAGGCACAGAGGTATTCAGCTCACGCAGCCAAAAACACATTCTGCTTTCAATCACTGCAGATCCTGAGTATTTGCTTCCTTTTTACAGTAATTGCAGAGGTCAATGAAAACCCAGTAAAAGCTGCCATTCCAGTGTGCTTGGAGACCAACCCATAAATGCAAAACATCTGCTGTTTGTGGAGGCTCAAAAGCTGACTGTGAAAATCCGCTCCCAATAACTGCACCACAACCCCTGTGAACAGGGGAAGATGTTCAGCTTGGCTCAGACAGGAGAAACTTGTTCTTCTGTCACTGGCAGAAAATCAGGAAGGCCCAGAAAGCGACAAAGAAGGGGCTTTGATGACTTTTTTTTTTCTTTTTAAACCTTGTTGAGACGCTGTATTACAAACATACCCCAGCTGGCAGGGTGGAGAGAGAAGGGGGGATGTTCCCAGGATTGCCAGCAATTCCCCCAGCTCATTGTCCATGCTGTCCCTCTGTCCTGCTGCCAAGGGACACCAGTCAGTGGGACAGGGGTACATTTTCCTCACCCTTTGCTAGGCAGACCCTTCACAAGGTGGCAGTAGCAGAGTTAAAAAGGAAATCTCTGTCTGCTGATTTCTGTGTTTTTTTAGCTCTGTCATCATGATTTAGAATCACAGATTGGTTGAGGTTGGAAAGGACTTGAAGATCATCCAATTCCAACTCCTTTCCACAATCCCAGGTTGCTCCAAGCCCCATCCAGCCTGGCCTTGGACACTTCCAGGGATGGGACAGCCACAGCTTCTCTGGGCCACTTGTTCCAGTGCCTCACCACCCTTTCTTCCACACATTTTAAAGAATTTCTTCCATAAATTCCATCCTGTCTAAGGACACCTGCTGATATTTTTACATCTCCACTTACCTTCCAGCTGGCTGTGAAATAGCACTGACAAATGTTTCTGGGCTGAAGACTGTTGTTGGGCAGCTCAAAACTAAAATAATTTACTCAGTACAGAGGGGGGTTTAAGGTGTATTGAAGTGTTTCCTTAGCAAAAATTTCAAAGCTTTTTTTACCAACACTAATTATTCCACCCTGTGAATGCTCATTATTATTCTATGGGCAAAGGATAAAGAGAACAGGAAGTTTCTATTTTCCTGGAAAAGTTCTGAAAGAAGTTAAAAAAAAACTTATCCTGTCAGGATACAATGTGCCAAGTGTACTGAATACAAACACGAAATTTCAAATGGAAATTTTCAGTTCATGTCCATCACAAGATAAAATGGTATTTTGCCCACAAAATGGGCAAGTCCAGAACTCATTTTCTAGTGAGAAATAGCAGCCCTTATGGTTATGAGTTTTAAGCAAGACTTTTGTGAATCATTGTGTATATTTAGAACTCTCCATCCCCACATATAATCTTGTTAAGTACAGACAGCTTTTGAAAGGAAAAGGGAGAGAAGTGAGACTGCAAGGACGGGTCACAATGTACATAATTGAAATATTTCAAGTGGGCTGCCTTTAAAGTATTTTGCAGTGCATTATTTTTGATGGAATGGTATCAAGACCACAAAAAAAACCCAGCAAATTGAGCTAGCACTGCCATCTCACACAGCTTAGTTTGCATTATTTATGGCAGCTAATGCTTAGTTCCCTCCTCTGAAGTTACATTTGTGTGTGAAGTTGGGCAGATTTCAGCATCACAAAAAGAGGAATAATCTTGACAAACAGCAGATGTTTCACGTGAGCCTTAAGAAATCTTCTATGCTATTTTACAGCAATATTTTATATTTTACCTGAGATTTGCCATTTTCCTTAGCATTTAAGGGTGGCATCTGGATTCTGCACCGAGAAGCACCATTCAGGAAGGTTTTAGAACTCTGAAAAAAAGAAAAACTGCATATTTCATATTTTTTCCTTTTTTTTTTTTTTTTTTTTAAGGATTGTATTATTGTCAATCATCTCTCTGGAACAAGTTTTTGTGCATTGCAACATATACATAACCCCAGCTGGAGCATCTTTAATTTGATGACTGTGTTTTTCAAGATTTTCAAGTGCTTACACAGACCTATGGCAATGGACATAAAATGCACTCACAATTTGATCTGAAGGCTTATTTCACACTGGTTTATACAGAAGAAGCTGAATTTAGAGCACAGTCATGCCCCTCTCTTCAGCTGCTTTTTCCTCTACTGAGCTTACTGACATTGCAAACTCAGTTTTTGCTCTTAAGCAACAACTACAGAAGTTGTTTTGTTTCATGAAAACCTTGATTTTTCACCTTCCTAATCCCTTTAAGAGAAAAGTTGATCCCTTTAGCTTATATTCTATAACACTGTATTCTTTTAGCCCATTAATGCACTGAGTGGACAGGAGTATTGATGAGGAGTCCAGCAAGTTCCAGAATTAAAAATGAGACAAAAAGCTACACTTTAGGCACCAGATGGACTTGCTTTTTATCCTTACTTATTAACAAGTACATTCCTTTGTCAGTTCACACCAAAATGCACTGGAAAACACCACTGGAATTCACTGCATTCACTGGAAAACACCTTTCTGAGATCTTTAGTCTAAAAGGATTTATCAGGGACATTGAGGTTTGTCTGCTGAATTAAATATACAGCTCTAAAGCAGGTTTGCAGTCAGGTATGGAAAACCTATTGCTAAATCCAAAAGAAGCACTGTGCATTCCTCAGGGATGAGATGCTGAAGTGTCTAATCACACACTGGACACCACATTAAAAAAAAAAAAAAAGAACAATAAACACCCCTACAAACTCTGCCCCAGAAAACCCATTCCTCAAGCTCACAACCACAACTAAGAATGCAAATCCTCACTGAACAATCCAGATCAAAAATCAATCACTGAGTACTTCTTCCCCCCCCAAAAAAAATCAAGAATATGTATTTCAGTATTTCTTACACAAATTGCCCTTCATCAATCAAATCCTTCTAAGAAGAAAATATACTTTTGAGGATAAACTGGGGTAATTCTGCAGCTCAGTACAGAGCTGAGGCACAAGCAGTTTTGGACATGCATTCCTCAAAATAAACCAACAACACTCGAGCCTCCAGGGTCTGATAGAACAGATTTTTATCTTGCAGAAAATCTGGCTCTTGTCAGAAATGTGATTTACAAGAATCCACAGGGAAGAAAATCCATCACCTAGAGACAAGTCATCTACATTTTTAATCAGCAGCTCAGCAGAGGAAAAATGAATGACTTTTTCATTTGACTGTCAAAAAATAAGATTTACTATGGCAAGGAGAAAATGTCTAGGGAAAAGGACTAGACTGAGAGGCTGCACATTTAATACTTAGGCTTCTTCCCCCTTTTCAGGAGATAAAAATTGCAGACTGGTAATTTTTAAAAGCACAAGCACTTTGCAACAGGAGTTTAAGGGAGGGAAGTTTTCTGGGAATATGAAGTGGAAACAAAGGAAGTACTTAGAGTACAAAGGTTTGTATGAACATCATGGAACTACGGGGGGAAAAAAGGCACAGGGAGGAAAGATGAGAAGCAATAAAACCAGCTCTAAATCACATTTCCCAAAGGGGGGAAAAAAGTTAAATCTCCTCTTTAACTTTCATAAGGGGAGTGCAGGAATTCTGAAGAACACCCACTGACTTCTCACTTGCATTTGTCATAGGTACAGCCCTTCAGAAAGTCAAGATTAAGCCTCCAATGCCAGCATTTAGAAGCACTTTATTGTCCTCAAGTATTTATTTGGAAACAAATTTCAGATGGGTAAATCAGAGCCAAGATGAATTGAGGCAAATGAAGCACAGCCCAGGAAACCAGAGAATAAAGAGAAAGAACCACACGCTCAAGGCTCTGTGCCTGACTCTCCATCTGTGGTTTTGGACAGCTCTATGAAATCAAGATTACTCACCACTACAAACTCTGTGGAAATATTGGGCTCACGACCATGCTGCAAATAAACATGAGACCAAATTCATCCAAGACTGACATCACACAGAGGGGACTGTGATCTCTCAATCTTAATAGAAACCCTAAGTCCTTCCCTCGTGCTGAGCATTTATTTTAGTGCTGCTTAAATTTAACTGGCCTCATTCTTCCACAAGGAGATTTAGTTTTTAGCATCAGCCAGCAGAGCTGCCTGCACCTGCCCAGGACATTCGGCCAAAATTATCACAGCCTTATGAGAAATGCAAGTGTGCACATTTAATGCCTCAAAAAAAAAAAAAAAAAAAAAATTCTATTTGCAAAAGCACATAAGGTTGTTCAGGTTGTTACCAGAATGACTGAACAAAAAAGGACAGCAAGTATTTTACAGCTGCCAAATTCTATCCCTTGTACAACACAGATCAAATATTTTTTCCCTATTTTACTACATCAACCTCCCTTCCATTAGCACTCACTTTTCTTTACAGTCAGAAGCTGTCATCACCACATCTACATCTGGACATCTTGAACTTCTACCTAATTAATTTTCTTAATTTCTAAGGCCACCTTCTGAGGTGAACAGAAGGTGTGAGCCCCTTCCACAAGTGCTTAGAATCCTTGCAGACCACTCAGGAGTGAAGTATTTGGGCAGTTTCAATGACATAAAGCTCCCCAGGACAAGACAAACCTGAATCTGAGAAGGTTCCAAGGCAAGTGGGGAAGCCCTGTGATAAACTCCTCCCAGATTTCCAGATGTGAAATGGGAATAGGGAAGAAGAAACGACGCCTTTTGCTCTGCAGAGCAAGGTTTCCAGGGAAACAGGAGGTCAAATGCATCTCACACAGTGAGAGTGAGCCTGGAGCAGTGACCCTGCTGCTGTACCTGTGAAAACTGATTCAAATGCTCCTCCTTTTCTGCAACTGGGGAAATTTGCTCCTAAAATATTAATTTTTTTGTTAAAAGCATCATGATAAGTAGATATTCCATGTCAGAATTTTCCACACTAGTTCACTGAGACATATGAGCAACAGACTGTGCAGAGCTCTTTAGTTATGCTCTCCAGTTAAAGTGTATTTGAAACAAATAAATATTTATTTCCATAATTCTTAACTGGATATTCTGTAAAAACAATGCTCTGAACTACATAAAATCTAAGGAAAATGGGACTCTTTAACAGCAGGCAATGAGAGTCACTTAAAATACTCTCATATTTGACAGAAGTTACTTCTAAGAAATGAAAGAGAAAAAAAGAAAAATACAGAGCATAGTGTGAGCCCACTTTGTCTCACAGGAATAAAATAAGAATAGGAGTTCCACAGACCATCAAAAGCATTCAGAAGCTTTATCAGAAGTGCTTCATATGAAGATAAAAAAAAACATTAACTGGAAAAGAAGAGAGAACACAGACTAGAAAAGCTGCCTTCAATTCCTGTTCAAGAGCATTTAAAATGTAAAATACCATTGATTTAAAAACATTAGATGGTAAAAAAAAAGAGCAATCAACCCTGTACAATCTACCTGTGAGACTGGAAAAGAGAATGCATAGTTCACCTGAATCCACATGTACAGACAATTTCCATGTGGGATTCCCTTGGGACTTTCACCAACAGCCCTGATTTGCCCTCAGACATGGGAAACCTCATGGCCTGCTCTGCCAATCCCCTCTACTATTCCAAAAAAATACTTGGAAATGTGGCAGACCTGATTGCCCAAGGGCTCCTGGAGCAAGAACTGCTCCAGATTTTGGCTGCACTAGAGACAAACACAGAGCAGAGTCTCAGGGAACGTGAAACAAGATCCTGTGAGCACAATCCTGAACAAAACTGGGCCAGGAATGACAATTCTGTCATGAGAAGTTATACACAGCTGGTCTTCCTAATGCTCTCCTTGTTGCCTTTCCCTGCTTTTTACTTTTCTCCAATTCCATTTGGATTGCCTTCCTCTTGGGTTCACAGCTTTACAAGGCAGAAAAGGAATCATCTCACACAGTAACTCAGGATTTCCTAGGGAAATCTTTCCACCACTGACACCACACTTTCTAAAATGTTTCACTCTGAGCACACAAAACACCCTGTGAAGATGCTCAGGAAGACTGAAGAAAAATAAGAAAACTCAAGAAAAAGAAAAAAAAAAAAAAAGGAGATGAACAGTTTTTACTTGATTTACTGTAAGATCAGCTGTTCCAAAACAAATTAATTCACCTCTTGATTCATTTACTTTGAGAGAAAATAAGCTCCTGGTTTACCAGTGAAGCACACAAGACCAATCATTGCCTCAAGCACAGCATCAGTTGAAACAGCCTGGCACAAAGAGCCACACACACAGTGTGATTGACAGAACCATCTTAATAAACATGTCTATGGCAAAAATCAAAAAAGAAAACACATTTACTTACACTGGACGGTGTGCAGGAGCAACTGACATCTTTAGGATCTGAAATAAAATACCACACATAGCTAAGAGTGAAAACAAGCCTAAGAAATCTCTTAAAACACTTTAAAACAGTGTAACTTACTGCCAATAAACTGACAGTAAAGATAAAAAGTGCTACTCTGGCAGTCCAGCTAGTTACAGAATAATTCTTGTATCTGCCAAAATTTACCTCCTGAGACAGGACAGTAACAGTAAAACAAGCATTCACATCTCTGGGTCTGCAGAGGGACAGGATGGGGCATTCCTCTTCAATTTGAAGTGTCAAAAGCTGCTCCCTGAGCTGCCTGCTGTAGCTGATGGCACAGAGGATGATGGGGTGGGGTGAATGGCAGCACAGAACGTGCCCTGCAGCCACCTGGCACCTTCTGCCAAGGGACACTGAAAGCATTTCCCAACACAGAAAGCATTTCCCAACACAGGGGCTGCAGACACGACAGTGGGCTCAGTTCTGGAGTGTCACTGTCAGGGGCTCTGGGGCACAGACCAGAGGAGGAACAGCTGAGGGGGTTCAGGGGTGTTTTATTGCTGTCTGTAATTCCCTGCCAGGAGGGGACAGACAGGGGGGTCGGGCTCTGCTCCCAAGGAACAGGGAGAGGAGGAGAGGGAACGGCCTCAGGCTGGGCCAGGGCAGGCTCAGGGTGGACACCAGCAGGAATTTCTTCACTGAAAGGTTTGTTAAATAATGGAAGGGGCTGCCCAAAGAGGTTTGGAGTCCCCATGGTGGTGTCCAAGGAAGGCCTGGACGTGGCACTCAGTGCTCTGGGCTGGGGACAAGGTGGACATCAGTCAAAGTTGGACTGGATGACCTTGATGATGATTCCAACCTCGATGATTCTGACTGGATAAGCTCTTTGAAGGCACACAGGCTCTTCTCCACCAAGTGTTCTGGGAAGAAGCTCTCTAAGCAGGGGCACAGCTTGAGGAGTATGAGCCCCCCATGGCTGTGTCCCACTGAAGCACTCACGTTCAATAAGGAACAGGAAACAAACAACCCCCATGACAGCCACGACGACCCCAGGCACCACAAAGGAGAGACCCCAGCACGTGGACACCCAGTAAGCAGCAATCAAGGATCCCAAGATATTCCCCACTGAAGTGTGTGAATTCCAGACTCCCATGATCAAACCTCTCCTGCATTTAAAAACAAAAAACAAAACACACAAACACACAAATATTCATTATGAGCTTTAATCTCTTGAGAAAAGTGTATCAAAATGGCTGTGCAGCTGTGGTGTCAGTGAAATATATCATATGGTTCTTTAACTGATCATTTATTTATGCTACAATCTCCACCTGGCAATTTCAAGGCACTGTTGTAAATACTCTGTGCATGACACAATTTATCCTGCACCTACTGGCATTTAAAAACACCACCAGGGCTTGCATATTTCTGGACAGTTTCTTTGATTAAAACAAACATGCTGATGTTGTGTAGCATGTGGACACCAAGTGTGATGCTTTTGGGAATAAAAATCCTCCTGCAAACACATTGTACTGATAATCTGATGCTTGCAGGACATATCAGACTTGTCATGCAGAAGAAAACAAATTGTGGAGGATATGTGGAGCAAATTCAGTATTTTCTGATCCCATTCTGGACTTGCTGGGCTCTGGTAGAAGATGACACCTGCACCAGCTTGGCTAAAACACACATCAGGTTCCTGTCTGCCTGGAAATCCCACACTGGAGCTGCTGCACATCAGCTCCATCTGAGCTAAGGAAAAGCACAAAAATCCCACTGAACTCATGATAGCAGGGATTTTTTTTTTCCCCTTTTAAGTCATGGGAAAACTGCCTTGCCCTCAGCAGGATTTTACCTGGAGCAGCCTAACTTGAATAAACCCAAATCTTTTCCATGGCCTGGAGACAAAATCTAGGAGTTCTGCTCATGCTTCAGGGAATTAGAGCAGAATGAAAACAAAGACCAGGTAACTGACATTTAAACCAGAGCCCTACTCACCAGCCCACTGTGTGGCATCCTAAAAGTAAAGGATGTTGCTTTTGCACAAAGCAAAGCCTGAATAAATGTATTTATTTTGCACAGACTCCCCAGTCTTGTTCAACATTATACGACAGTTACCATTCTCTGCATTTCCTAATGGAAAATTAGTTTGAGGCTACATATTTTTAAACTATAGTGTGGTTTATATAAAAATCAAATACTGAATTTCAGTACGTCCTTCTCTGGAACTGATTAAAAATAATGCCCTACATATACAAAGGATGGTACCACGGTAGCATTATTATATGCTACATGCATCAACCATTACCAGAGTCAGTGGGTTTGGCATGTAACTCTTGCAAAATTTATGGAAAATTACTGTATGGTGTGACAAAATAAACATAATGAGTGGTCACTGTGCAGGATTAAGAGTAAAAAAAAACAAAACCAAAAAATAAAAACAAAACAAAAAAACCCAATAAAAAAAAAAACAAAAAAAAACAAACAAAAAAAACCCCACAAAAACAAACAAACAAAAAAAGCCAAGCAGATGATTTAAAGAAGGTGATAAAAGAAAGGTTAAATCAGTTGCCATATGTATTTTGCCTTCTAAAATAAGTTTTCAAGTTTATGTAAGTGTGTTAGAAAAAAAGACATTACACAAAGGTATTTTTTACAGTTACGCCCTGACAGAAATCAGTTTTGAATCAGAAATGAAAACACAGGAAATTTCACATTAAAATGGCATAATAACAGCCTTTACTAAGAGTAGTTTTAGACTGTTTATATTTACAAGAATAATTCTAATACAATTCTGAAATAATTCATCTGAAAAAGAGCTATCACAAACACTGTTTTGACACAAGAGAGACAGTTTCAAACCCATATATAAATTAAGCAGCATAACAAAGGAAGCTCCTCTCAAAATTCTAACTGCTTTGTTTCATTAAAAAAAAAAAAACAAAACTGAAACAACACAGCCTAAGAAAGATATTTAAATAGATTATAATATCACAGCCCAGAATTAATTGATCTGTACTTCCAAACCTTTGGATTATGAGTAATTTACCTTCCTTTTCCAAACCAGTTGCCAATACATGTAACGACACTCGGCCAGCCAGTGGTCTGCACCAACCCATTGGCTATCTGAAAGTGTATTAAAAATAATAAATTAACATTTCCTGTCATAAACCAGGCTCCTACACAATTCCTGCTGAGTGCTGCATTGGGAAAAGGAAGTCTACACAAATGCACTGAATTTAGAAATTTAATGGAGGGTTTTGAAAGCATTTTTTTCCCCCACAAGAATAGACAAGTTACAAAGTTTTGCAGAGATTCTTCCCTCTACCTACATCTCTATAATTAGTTTATGATTTAAATCACAGAATACTGTAATTCAGTTACATATTTACCAAAAAAACACACTGCTCTGAGCTGAAAAGAGAAGTGAATTCCCCACACTCACGCAGCAGCATAACACTTAGCTCAGCTTGAGCATATGGCAAAGCATGTTTGCAATCAAATAAAGCAGAAAAAAAGACAACTTTAGGGGAGACTGGATAACTTTAAAATGCTTAACAGACATCTGTAAATAAACTGAGAGGAGGAATTTAATTTAATATATTCAGGGAGAAGTAAGAACTATTTCAGTCTCCACATTGCACAGAACATTAACTCATCTCAACTCCTAAGAAGCTCCCTGTCTACAATTGCACCATAACACAAATATCACGATACAAAACCTCACATGCACCACGAGCATTTGAACATGCAACAAAAGCCAATCTCACTCTACCCAACAAAAACCAATGGGGTTGGTGGTGTGAGAGCCCCCTTGGAGTTACAGGGCTCACTGAGCACATCCCACAGGGCAGAGACAGGCAGCTCTGTCCTGGAAAAGCCCTGATCCCAGAGGGCTGGGCAGTGACAGATTAATTGGTGACAAGGTTACAGCAGTGCTGTGCCAGGTTAGTATCTCTCCATGCCACCTTGCTCACATGCAGATGTGGCAGAGGGGAGAGTGTTACTGCAACAACACAGAAAGCAGCAGTGCAAGGTGCAGACCTGAACAAAATGGTCCCAGTGCCAAGCCTACCCTGGTCCTGAGCTAAATTCCATTCTGGCCAATGGTAAAAAATCTTGTGACACCTGATCAGAGCTCTGAAAAATCTCCCACAGTGAACCTCGTTACATAAGCTGCCTATTCCCAGCCACACCAGTGTGGGAGACTGCTCATCATTAGCAGTGTAAATGGAATTTTCCTGCAGAGAAAGCCAGGATGTGTCACTCAGGTCTTGGCAGACTGACAGAAGTAAACACCGCTTGTTTCAAAACTCACCCGCATTTAAGCTTGCAAAGATCTGATTGCTGATTTGACACAGAGTGAAACACATTAATTTGCTTTCAAAGATTTCTTCCACTAAAAAAAACACAAACCCACCATTTTTCAAAAATCAAGCCTGGGGGTACCCACTCTATCACTTCTGCCTGTCATCAACAAGATATTCCAGCATTTACATCCTCCCACCCAACAACTCATCACTGTGTGCAAGTGAAAAACCCCCAGTATTACCCTAAACAGCACCATGGGAGGAACTCTGAGTGTCTAAATGAACAGTGTGCCTACCTGGGCCATGATGTAAAACCAGAGATTATGCACATTATAGAAATAACCCAATCCAAACATTGCAGTGAAGAGTCCACTGGCGAGCATCCCCCCTGTCAGATAGTAGCGGATGGGCAGCCGCTCTCCGATGAGTCCACTTGGAACAGGGGAGGAAACAGAGAGAAAAGCCATCATTAAAAATGAGATCACACCCCAAAAGCCTTCACAAATGAAGGATATTTTGTGTTGTTTAATTCTGGTTGAGGAGAAGCTCTACTGGTAACTGCTGCTTGCCTTCACAGCAGCAAAAGAGCCATTTTTAGGATGTGACAGGAGGGAAAAAACCCTAACAAAACACTTCAAGTTCATTAATTGCTAAGTTCTGACATCTGCACAAGCATCTTTCAGGGAGATACTCATCTGGAGCATGTTCAAAGTCATTTACTTACAGAGTCATTTTCCAAATTATGCATCTCCAGCCACTGAAAGTCAGACTTGTCTCCCTTGCTAACAATTCAAGTCATGAAGGTTCTGGCTTTAGTCAATGAAAAACATCATCTCCAAAGAGCAGCTAAGACTGCACACTTCAGGATGGGTTTGGTAGTATTTTTAGGAGGTGTCTGCTCCCATTCTTTGACTAAAGAAAGCCAGGACAATAATTTTGACCCAATCAGTGCAATTTGGAGACTGACTGGAGATTCATTGACTGATTAATTTACATTCCAGATGAAAAAAAAAGAAAGGCTAGACTTCAACCTGGAAAATATTCCTGCACAAGGCAGTCAGGATTGGTGCAGGTAAAAAGTTTTCAGTGTATCAGAGATTGATACCACTGGGGCTCAGAATCATGCTGGTTTTTTTTTTTCCCATCAGCAATCAATTTCTCACTCTCCATCAGAACCTCTGCAGTATCAGTATCACAGAAGTCAAACAACCCCATAAATAAATAGCAAAGAGAGTGAGGTTTTACCTTAAATACATCCCAACTGCATATGCACACAAAAATGAGTAATCCAGTGCTCCCAGTAGCTGTTTGTAGTTGCTCTTATCTAAGAATAATTTTCAAAACAAATCATCACTTTAAATGTACTAATTATTTCCCAACCATTTTTACATATAACAAGAAAAATGTCAGTGAATGTGCACTGACATTCAATTTCCAATAGGCACATTTAGACTTCAATAATCATTCTGCCAATATTTTATTTAACAAAAAAAAAAAAAAAATACCCTTCTGCCTCTAACATATTAGGAAAATACTGGTAGGCCCATCCTAAACTCTACCTTATTTAAAACAGCATTTTGACTGTTTTCAATCAGTTATTAACAAGGTTTTTTTTTTTTGTTTTCATTAGTTATTAGCAAGATGCCCTTTTCTTAAAAGACCTCAGGCAACAGAAAATCCATAATCCAATTTAACAGACTTGATTAAAGTGGTAAGATGAGTTGCAAAAGCATGAGGTCCTAAAAGTCAAAATGTCTAAAAAAAATCCATCATCATAGAGGCTTTTAAACAATCAGCCTTATATTTTTAAACATATAAGTTATTTAAATATTTAAAATATTAAGTTATTTTTTAAAAATGGGTAAAGCCTTTTGCATTTCATTTTCCAACTATTCACAAAGCACAGAGAAGTTCTGCTTAAAAAAACCCCACAGCTCTGCCCTGCAGAGCAAACAACCACAATCACACCTAAATGGGAACTGCAGACAGGACAGAGGGAGCAAAGGGGCTCCACCCTGATGGAAACACCAAGTCAGCTCTCAAGGGACCTGAGCTCATACCCAGACAGTTTGTGCATTTATTTTGCAATAAATTGCCACAATTGCTATTGGCTCTGAGCAAGAAGTCGCAGATATTAAAGCAAATTCCTTCCTCCAGTGGTTTTCTATCAAAACTCCCAGCTGTGCCTGAAAAATACCTGAAAGAACAAGTCTCAGTGCCATTCCAAAGGGGCAGCTTGGCAATAACGGCCATGGAAAAAGGAGGACATTTAGGCTGAGAAGTCTCCATTAAAAAAAGTCAATCAATATTTCAGACAAACTCAATCTCCCCTTGGTCAAAGGACAAGAAACACTCCCCAGGTTTAAGTGCATCCCACCTGGGGGATTGAATTTTTTCAGCAGACCCTGAAGCAGGACTTAATACACTGGATTTTGTCCACAGAAACCCCAGAGCTCAGAGCTTTAATTATCTTTGAAGAGAGCAGGACTTTTTTTAAAATTGCTAATTAAAGACTAATTAGAATGTATGGCTACACAGACTGGGGTGGACTGGCACATCCACAGAATGGGATAATCTGTTTCACTGATGTTTCTGGTAGCATTAAAAGTGTCAAGGAATGATTCAAAGTCTCATTTAAAGTCAAATACAATTAAATTAAAATTAAATTGTCCAGTAGGCATTTTTTTTTTCCTATTCAAGTGAAAGGCCAGGTTCATAAACTATCCAGTAAGTTGTCAAGTCTCTCTTGCAATGAAGTCTCCCCTTTTTCTTCATTAAAATGGAGAGAAATATATTCCTTCAGGCAGATAAGGACTCTGCAAAGTTCTAATTTAGATAAGCACCAAGTAATTTCACTTAAAAGATTGCTTGAATTAAACAAGCAGAAAATGATAACGACTGATTTTATTCTTCACCCTTTTTTCCTAAGCAGACCTGCTAAAGACAAAACCCATTTTCTGACTGAAAACTGATCTACTGAAACCATCTCTTAGATATAACAAGTAAAATAATATCACTTGTTTAAGGGACTTTAAGTAGCAAAAAATCATAAGGTAAGTCACAACTTCACTTTCTGTGGAGAAGTCAGTGGGGACATGAAAACAAAACACCCCTTCCATGCACATCCCTGACATGTGAAGAAATAGCTAATTATGAATATATAATAATAATCTAATTATGAATATCAGCTCATTATTAAGAGAAATCAGTGAGGACATGGAAAACAAAACACCCCTTCCATGCACATTCCTCATATGTGAAGAAATAGCTAATTATGAATATATAATAATTAATAATCTAATTATTAATATCAGCTCATTATTAGGAAAGAAAGATACAAAACCAAAAAAAGCCAAGCCTTACCAAATGGCTCCCATCCACACTGAGAGGCATTAAATGGCTTTTTGACAGGCTGGATCTGGGCAGCATATTCTTTGTAGGAGTCAAGTTCAACTTGACTTGCACAATGCTTATGCAGCTCTCCCTGAAACAGAAAGGACATTTGAAAATGGAAAATTCACTTGCAAACTGGGGACTGATAACTCTCCTACAGCAAGAAATTTAACAAATCTGGATTTATATGTACCTGTCAAACCTACCAAAATCAGCAAAATTGTTGGCCCTTTTTAATTGCTTGGTATTTTGCTGGGTGAAGACACCATACCATGGTTAGAAAAAAACATTCTACAGTAAACTGGTGCTTCTGACAGTGAAAATCTTTGAAGTTCTGCAGTAACATCAAGTACTTTGCCCACTGTTACTGCCCAGTTTTATGCAATGCAGCACTGGGGGATTTGGTTTGTGTTTGGCAAGTTATAAACACTGAAGATTAAAGTTACAAACCCAGAATTAGAGAATTTGTGTCATCAGCTCCACTGGGAACAGCCACAAGGGTACAGAAAATGATGACCATGATGCTGAACAGTACTGGGAACACTCTTGTAAATGCCAGTGGAATGTTCAACTCATCAACTTTTCTCAACCATAAGAATGCAAAGCTCTCAAATATCTCTAATTAGATTCATTCACATGAATTAAGTGTAGGCACAGCTGCTTCCAGCCCAAAACCCAGACTTACAGGCAATATTCTAGGTGTGGTCTCACTAAAGTTTATCAAGCAAATATCACTGTGTGCCAGCTTTATCAGTCTCCCATCTTGAAGGCATTTCAAGTTAAAGGTTAACCCTGCCTTTCATAACAGGAAATACTGAAAAAGACAACAACATCCGTGTCTGACAGGAGCAGGAGGATGTTTAAACAAGGACAACACCTCTCTTACCTTCACTATACTGATAGGTTTCCTTGATAGATGGAAGCTGGCATACAGCAGGAAAGTGAGAGAGAAAATGAAAGCTCTATACCTACGATAGAAAAAAAAATGAAAATTATTTTATTTAGATTTTCTTTTAGCACTAAGTCACACAAAACCATCACACAAGTCATTGATAATATTGGAATAGTGGAAGACAAACTTTTTGAGTTCTCCAGCAGCCTGAAGAACCACCCTTCCAGTTATGCTGCTTCCCATCTGCTCTGATGTGGCCTTGGGAGGAGCCTGGTGGCACATGGGAACAAGCAGGACAACGTGGCAGTGCCCTGAGCCCACAGAGCTGACCTGCCTGGTGTGCAGCCCTCCTTTGGGGGCTATTAAATGTCAGCTCAAAATTATTAAACATCAGCTCAACACGCTGAGAGTCAGATTCCACAACTCCCTGTCTCGCTGGGTTTGGTGGTATTGCTGGGACATAAGTGATGGCTCTCTTAATTAACAGTTTGGAGAACTCCTTCTTTTCTTACTGCTTTCAGGATTTTACTTTACTTTTGCCTTCCTCTAACAATAGAAATCAGTCATTTCCAGAGATGGACAATGGGACTGACACTGCAGCACATGAACAGAATTGAGCAGCTTTGGGATTGGGAAGGAATTCTCCTTTGTGCCTCACTGGGATCCTTGGGTCTTTCTCTACAGTTCAGCTGAATTAAAAAGGCATCTTAATTTCACTGTCAGTGCAAGCATTAAACAAAGATAATAATCTGATCTATTCTATTCCCTATCTGTGGTTTCAGTTGTTTAAGGAGAGCATTTTGTGGATTTGTGTTTTTAGAAGTACCCAAAGTGTGTCTCCTGGCTCCTTCTAGCCTTGTTCTTAAAATTAACATCTGTAAATGTAAGTACATATGTACATATAAATATCTGATGTCACACTGCCTACTACAGTCCCTGATTTTTAATTAACCTTTTTCAAGAATGTTTTGCCTTATGAACTTTTACATAACCAGGGTCTCGTTTTATAATTCTGGCATATTCACAGGAAAGAAAGTCATCCCACGAGAAGAGTTATTCACCCTCATGACTGAAGAAATCTTCACAAGGGATAAAACTGCAATTACTTTGTTCCTGCTGCTCAGCTAGTGAAAATGTCATAAAATGGCTCAGATGGAAAGCGCTCTGTCTTTCAATTGTTATTTTTTTTTTGTTATTCACACACAATTGACTCAGTATTCTATCTCAGGAACCACATGAACTGATGCCATAAAACTTCCAAGATTAGTTTTCCTAATGCAAGGAGGATTTGATTTTTGTTTGATTTTGCTGGGGGGCTTTGCTGGTTTTCATTTTTTTTTTTAATATTGCAGTAGCAAGAACTAAAACTGTAATTCTACAAGTCTGTATCACATATCAAATTATCGGGGAGAAAATACACTCTGGCTAAGAAAAGAAAGCTAATCTTGGGCACTCCTCCCACCTAGGATCTTGAAAATGCAATTTATTCTTTCAAATACATACCTTGCACAGAAAAGGACAAAAGGCTTTATTTTCTAGCACGCTTGACTAGTAAGGGTTTTTCTGGGTTTCCCAGCAAAGTATCGCACTTGATAAATGTCAGCAATATTTATTTATCATACAACTGACTGTATGTTCTTCCTGTATGTCTTAAGCAATGACAAAGCAAAAATTCCGAGCAAGGCAGCAGATACAAACTCACACTGTCCACAGCAAGGATCACCAGCACCACTTCCAGACTTACCACTGATCTCGTGAGAATGAAGTGATGAAACGGATCCCAGGAGGAAGCTGAGCCATCTACACTACAGCTACTACCAGACTTCAGGTGACACAATTGTGGACGTGTGGCAGTGCTATTTGTTCTTCTGGAAGTGTAACAAAGATCCCCCAAAGCCGTTGGATTCCACAAGTGTGGAATATCTGCTGCTGGGCTGATCTCCTTGCAGGTTTTTTCCCTTCTTTTACCTTCTGTCACGACGTGGCGAATTCTTCACTCTGCCTTTGTTTACTGCTGATCTTCAAATAAGAGAAGCTGGTAAGTAAATAGTCTGGTTGAGTTATTGGGATACTTTCTAATCAGGACATTTGAATCAGCAATTATCCGTTTCAGAGGTAAGCAATTCACACCAAAAATGCAGTGGAGAATTTTAAGCCTATATAAATTGCAGCTGTCTCCGATTTTTTATAATTTATAATTTATTTTGAGAGCTGGGCAGGGTACAAAGCAGTGGAGACACAAAGGAAAGATGCACTCAGAACTTGATCCAAAGCCAGCTTATATCAGAACACTCAGCTTTTGTCCCAGAATGACTACAAACAGGCAACTCCCCAGCTCACAAAGATCTGTTTGAGCACATCAGAAACATTCATGAGCTTGCAATTTGCTCAGAAACGGCTGTAGTGTTTCCAGCCTGGAATGAGAGACTCCTCCAGCTTGAGAGTGGGTGCTGCTAAACAATGCTGCCAGCAAAGCTTGACCAGCACTCCCTCTTCCATTTCCCTGACACAGCATCAGCACTGCACAAAGCTCCACATCGTCAGAAAGACTTGGAAAAGGAAAAACCAAGTTTTTCCCCCACTTGAGCTCCCTACAGCAGCACAAGGGAGAAGGCAGGACCACGTGTGTCCTCAGAATACAGAGAAGAGCGAGATTGCGGCGGTGTGGTTTAAATTCTCACAAAGTTCCTCCTGTTTGTTCCAACGTGGGCTGAAGCCCCTTGACAATAAAAAAAAAAAACAACCCAGTTTATTCCAGCTGCTGCCACAGGAGCTGGCTGCACTGTTACCTGGCAGCAGCCAAGTCAGGTGGCAAAAGGAGCCGTAGGCAGAAGGTGTGACCGCAACTCAGGCGCGCAAACCCAGCAGGATGCCAGGGACACTCCAGGACCCCACAACCCTCCTGGCAGCCCTCTTCAGTGCCAGCACAAGCCACTGCCATGCTCCTGGTGGGATGCTGGTAGGATTCAGGATGAGCTCTCCTAGTAAATAACGGGAGCTGAGCCAAAGCAAGAAAGCAGAACTGCCAAAGCCACGGCTGGTGTTCACCTGGGAATTTCAGGGGCTGCCACAGGGCAGGTGAAGGTGTGAGACTCTCTCATCTTCACTGACTTACTACACTTCATCTTACTACAGAAATCAAAGCTGCTTGTGTTCAGCCAGGTAAGTGACAACAAACAGGATCTGCCAGGTCCAAGCTGGCAACTTGACAGCTTCACCACCTACACAGGCTTTCTCCCCAGGAATAGAGGAACACGACTCCCTCTTTACATAACTGAGTATCCCACCAAAAGATCAAGGCTCTGCTTCTCAATGCTAACACATTTTTGTCATACCTCTATTTTTTCCTACAGTATCCTGGTTCAGCTTGCCACCTTCCTACCCTAAAAGTGAATTGACTTGCTAATCTCGTTTGGCATGTTCCACCCCCTCCCTGGCCCTGAATCAGATTGTGCAATTAATCAAACCCTATAATCATTCCTGCCCAACACGAGTTTCCTATCTCCTCTCTGAGGTTGCTGAGGTTAGGGAAAGTGCAACTCTACCCCCTCCTCCCTTCTCCCAACTCCAGATAAAGATCCCTGCCTCCCTTGTGTCAGACCTTGTAGTCCTACAGCCATGGCTCAGGTGCCTGATCCATCAGAAATCCTGCCCTGAAATACAGCTGATCCAATAGAGAATATTAACTCATTCCGTGGCCACAGAATAAATCCAAGGCAGCAGGGGCATAAAGACAAGGACTAAAAACTGGGATTGCCCCCTACAGTCACAGCTGGCTAGTTAGGTCAGATTTCAAAATTCCAATTTCAAAACAACTATTTCTCATCAGTAATCTGTGTTTGGTTGAAATGAGACGCAGATAGCTCCAAGTGGGAGGAAAAAAAAGATAAGGAGAAAAAGAGGTCGGCACAAGTAGCTCACAGGAGTGAATTTGTCCTCCAGCAGTAACAGATTCATTTCAGGGTGATCCCAAACCCCATTTCTCCTCTCTCACAGTTCCCTCCAAACACCAAAATGATTTCACCAACCACACCAAGTGAGTTGACAGAAATAGTAAGTGGGAAAAAAAAACCTGAGAAGCCAGTAAAGAACAAACACCTGAGGTCAAACACTTCCTTAAACAGTTCTCTTAGAACAGGCCAGAGCAATTATCATTATAGCAAAGCAATTGTTTAGCAGGTTACTATTTAACAGCTCTAGTGCAAGCAGGGAAAGACTTCACACATCTCACAAAAGGTTTCAGTGCTCAGTGGTCACGCCAGGCTGCACATCTGTGCACCTGCTGCACAGATCATACTCACACCACCTCCCAGCAGTGTATCCTTAGGATAAATCCCATCACAAGGATCCCAGTCATTCCCAGCAAAGATGACTGGGCTATCAGCAGCACAGAGAACTGCAGCCTAACTCTATTTGACAGGGGTTGATTTCATTTTATGTGCTGCAGGCAGAAACACCTGAGTTCTCATTTACATCTCAATAACTTGTTTCTGTCTCCACATATTCCTATGTTCCTCTGACACTCATGTGCATTTTAATAAACATAAAAATATCCTCCAGATGATGTCTTAAATTTTAGCTTTCATATTTTCCAGATTCTGTACTGCATTAGCATAGAACTCTGAACTTCATGTAAAGTGTTAGCAAGTGTTTTGAGACAAAAAAAATCCTTTTCCAGCCCAAGAACCATTGCAGCTTCAGGCCCAAAAAGTATAAACAATGGCAAATTGAGGAGAACAATGTGGGAGAATGGGACTTCATAACCTGAAGCTGTAATTAGACAATTAACCCCAATATGGAAATGGACCAAAACTTATAAAAGTGTTAAAAGTTGTGACCTGTCCTCCGTCTTGGATGTAGCCTTGGCCAGGCTCTTGTACTGCCCAAGGTGTGTCCTTTGAAGGCCTTTATAATAAATCCCTGCTTTATTCCTTTAACACTGTCTAGCCTCTGTTCTATGTGATAGAAGGTTGTAAATTTCACCTTTTACTGTAGATTACAGCAGATTTTAAAAACCAAGCTATACTTCAGAAATCACACTAGTAGGCTACAACACATAGCCAGTAGTTTATCAATACAATTTTTTATATTTCAGTTTTACTGATGAAGCCCAAGGACAATGTCCCATTCAATCGCTCAAATTTGATTTACATTCTTTCATTTTCAGCAACTATTTCTGCCGACAGCGAAACCAACCCCTCCACTTCCTCCTTTGCTGTACTACAACGTACAAAGCCATGTTGTCGTATTTACTTTGAAACCATATTTACCTTCCAAACTTGGTAGTGCTCCTTCGCTGCAGTGGCTGAAGCATACCTTCCTCCCTATTTCAGGAAAGCAGTGACTGGGGAGCGGCTTTTTCCCCCTGCAAACACGGCAAAGCCGGGATCAGCTGCGCTCGACAGGCAGAGGGAAGGTCCTGCCCGGCCACAGAGCAGCTCCCCCGGGGCTGAGATGAATTCTGTGTCCGCAGACACCGGGTAACCAAACCCTCCCCGCCGTGTCCCTAAGGGCTCAGAACGCCTTCGCACACACGCGCATCAAATGCAAATTGTGCTTAATACCCGGCAGCTCCCCACCTGAGCCACAACCTGCCAAATCCATCACCCCGGCGCCTCAAATAGCCGCGTTCCTTCTATTTAATACAAGGCGGGGAAAGGGTTCACCGTGGCTTAGCCACAGAGGAGCACAGCCGCTGTGAGCACCCGGCGCCCCGGGACTCGCAGGACCGACAGGGCGGCTCCGGCCATCCCAAAGGTCAAGGGCAGCGGGAGCCGAGCCGGGGAAGGGACAGGCACCGCCTTCCCCCGGGACCCACCGGCAGGGCAGGTGTCGGGCAGGGCAGGGCTGGGCTGGGCTGGGCTCTGTCTCGGGTCCCAGCGGCAGCCCCGCGGCACCAACCCGCGGTGCCACCCCCGGAACCGAGCAGCGCCTCCCAAACGACCCTCCCCGTCCAGCAGGACGGGGGCTCCGGGGAAAAATAAACGGGAGAAAAGGAGACAAAAGGTGGCGGAGCGCCGGTGGCCGACCCCGCGGCCGCCGCTCCCCGGCCCGGCCCGGCCCGGCCGGCGCTCCCGAGCGGCCCCGCGGCCGAGGAGCCGCCCCCGCTCCGCCCCCGCCGCGGGCTCGGCAGGTGCGCGGCCGCCCCCGCCCGCACAGCCTACCCCGGGCTGCTGCTCCCGGCGCCGCTGCTGCCTCCTGCTTCCCTCTCGCCTTGCTGCCAGCCTGCCGAGCCGAGCGGCCGGGCCGGGCGCGGCTGCGGATCGCCGCCCGCCGCCGGAGCTGCGCGGCGGGACCCGGCGGCCTCGGCCCCTCCCCGCCGCGGAGGAGGAGCCTGCGGAGGGAACCCTTGGCTTTAGGAAGAGCGGTGCCAGCGGGTCAGGGGGGTGATCCTGCTGCTCTGTTTAGACCAGGTGAGGCGCCTCTGGGGTGCTGTGTGCAGGTCTGGGCTCTTAAAGACAAGAGAGGTGAGGAGCTCCTGTAGCGGGTCTAGCGGAGGCGACGAAGATGAAGGGACTGGAGCATGTCTGTGATAAGGAAAGGCTGTGGGAGCTGGGGCTGTTCAGCCTCCAAGATGAAGGGACTGGAGCATCTCTGTGTTGAGGAAAGGCTGTGGGACCAGGGATTGTTCAGCCTATAAGGAGACAACTGTGAGGAGACCTCATTAATGTGTATAAATAGGTAAAGAAGTGTGCCAAGAGGATGGATCCAGGCTCTGTTTTGTTGATGCTGAGCAACAGGACAAGAGGAATGGGCAGTAACTGATGCCCAGGAAGTTCCACCTGAACGGTGACCGAGCACTGGGACAGATTGTCCAGAGAGGCTGTGGACTCTCCCTTACTGGAGATATTCCAGAGCCATCTGGACACATTCCTGTGCCACGTCCTCCAGGGAGGTTGGACCTGTGACTCACTGTGGTCCCTTCCAGCCTGACCATTCTGTGATTGTGAACTGCTGCCCCTGGCCTCTGGCAGGGCACCAGCTCACCCCTGTCCTGCCAGAGAGGGAAAAGATGCTCCCTTGTACCTGCTGTCCCCATCTGTCACCCCTTCCAGCCTCTTCCACTCCACGTGCTCCAGAGTGGTGGCTGGACCCATCTGCACCGCCCAGCTCTGCCAGTGGGATCCCCAGGCAGGCAGCCCCCAGCCTGGCAGGTGTGCACAGGTGCTTCCCTGCAGCACTGTCAGACACACACAAAGGTATTTCTGGTGCCAAACATTCACAGATCATCTGAAAGCCGAGGGAAACAATCAGCAGGACTTCATTAAAGAAGAAAGAATGCATTTACTTCAGTTGTCTCTTGATTTCCTGATCCTACAGTGTTTCAGAAACCCTATAAGAAAGATCAATTTATTTATATAAATGCATACTTCCTGCTGTAGGTGTATTTCTTCATCATGGCCACCTCACCAGAGCAAAAAACCCTGTGCTATTTCCTTCATCCATGACTGAAGAGCTGCTGAAGTTACCTCATAAAGGTTTATCTGTGTAAGTCTGTCCCTTGTAGAGCACCACGTGCCTGACAAGTGACTCCCTTAAGGTGCTCACTGAAGTGTCTGATGTTCTTCTTTTCCTCTCACCTTGTACTGCCTGTGCCGGGAATACCAAGAAAAGAAACTCTGACTCCCAGTGTGTTCCTTAGGCCCCACATGTCAAACACTTAGCCACGTGCTCAGCTTTCCTTCATGATCCCAGGGCATCTTTCCTTCACCTTTTCCCAGGCAGTAAAGGAACCCTTCACCCTATTTTCACATTTGCAGAATCAGGGTCTCAGAGTGGGTGCTGTAAAATCTGCTGCTTTAAAGCTTGTTGATGGCAAATATTGATTCCATCTTTCTTGCTGAGATTTGTAAGTAATGTATCAGAGATTTAAAAAAGAAATAATTTCTCCAAATGCTACAAATGTCCTACTTGGAAAGTTAATGTACTGCTCTTGATTATCACCAGTCTTACATTCTGAGGAGATAATTTGCATGAATCATGTGGCTGCCCTTCCGCACCAGAAGGAACCCAGGCACTGTCTATTCAGACTGGTGCACAGACACACACACAAGAAAAAAGATTTGTCTTCTTACAGCAGAAAAGGTCAGACCCATCACAGTGCATCTGTATACATGGTTTGCCATCCCAAATTATCACAACTATTCTTCATCATGTCAAATCCTCATTTTTAAAAAAATTACTGTTGCCTTGGCCCTTTTTAAATTCCTTAAAGAATTTAACCTTGCTTGATTATCTTACTGTTCTGTTACAAGCAGCTTGCAAAAAGCACGAGCCAAAGAGCCCCAGAAAACCCTGATATTTTTCATACTTAAAGTAGAAACTGCATCTCCCATTCAAATAAATGTTTCCTGTAATCCATTCCCTTGGCATCACTGAAACCTGCTGGCTGCCACACTTGGCACAGCTGCTGTCTCTGCTATGCCAGCGTGGGTCACCAGCAGCTCCAATTCCCAGAAGCCATGAAATAAATAGGAATACAGAGAGAAGCAGCAGCAGGAGCTCGTGCTGCTGGTTGCACAACAACCTCACAGAGGGGCCAGAGGTCGGGCAGAGATAAAAGGAGATCTACATGGTTAAAAAAACAGAACACACACCCACAAGGTTTAAAATAACATGTGTAATCTAGAGCCTCACAGAAAAAAAACAAACAGAAATCACGCTTTGCAAGTTGCTTTCCAGAAGGAAACACAAATGAAGGGTTTGGTCCAGGAAGTTGTTGTGTTGGGTAGAAAGTGTGGCAGTGGTTTGGCTTTTTAAGCCCTGGCAATGTTCGCACCAGAGGAAATAGAAAAGGATGAGTTCTTGTCTGCAAAAGCAAACAGAAGTAAAGATGTATGAGTTGGCAGATGCTTTCATGTGCTTGTGATGGTGATTCTCTCAGAAGAGATAATCTAATTTCCCAGTTGACAGTTAAATTTTACTTTCACAAGTGGCACTCTTAGCTTCTCAAGTCCAGACGAAGCAAAATACTTTGAAGTCAGTGGATGTCAGTGTTGTCTTTCCTTCACTGAATAGGTGACTCAGCAGAGGTCTGGATGCCAACTATTGCATCCCTTAGCTGATAAAAATATTTATTTTCTTTCCAGTAAATTGCATTTAAAAAATCTTTTTTGATTCATCATTTCACAGTTGGAAAAGATTAATCTGTTTGGCCACAGAGTGATCGCTTTGTCTTAAGGGAATAAAAAAATTCATAACTTATTTGCATAATAATGGGTTGTTAAATATTATTTGACTATCGAAAAATTGATATTTACTTAGACTTATTCCTGACAAGTAGCAGGATTCTGAGAACTGATATAAAAATGGTTTTTGGTTGCCTTTATTAGTTTTACATGCTTTGTCTTCCCAACAGAGCAGCTGGAATATTGTATAAGGAATTGACATCAGCACTGGGTGCAATCCAGATATAACCTGCCATTGAGCTTTGGCGGACAAAAAAAAAATATCCAAAGGAGCCAAAAAAAGAGAGGCTTTGAAGGCTGTGCCTGTATGTTTGGGAGTAGATGGGCACTTGGAGGGGCTGGAACCTGTCGAGCTGAGTTAGCACATTATGTCCTGCCTGTTGAGAAAACAGTGCTGGCTCAGTGCCACACTGACGTGACCACAGAATTTCCACACTGGTACTTTCATTGCATGTATCTTGCCAGAAATCCAGGAATCACCAGCTGGTAGCTTTAGGAAGACACCAGCAGACGAGCACTGGGCCAGCACAGGCTTTTCCCCAGGCAGAGCAGGGCAATACCTGAGTACTAAAGATGACTTACAAAGAAAACACCCTGTAACATGTGGAACACGGGCAGGGAGGGGCAGTAAAACTGTATTAAAAAATGCCTACATAGATACTGGTCAGCCTGGAGGAGACAATTAGAAATAACAGCATTTATCTGAAACCTGTGAGTTGTCTATTGGACTCTGCCTGCTCTGACTCTTCCCAAGGCTTTCCAGAGGGCTGGAGAGTGGGATGGTTAAATCACTTCATGCTGTCTAAGGAAGGATCTGTTTAAAAAGTGGCTGTAGCAGCAGTGATGATTTTGGGGATCTGCTGAAGTCAGCCCTGGGCAGAGCTGCTGCTTGTGGCCTGGGATCCATGGCTCCTGTAGCAGGTTCCCTGGAGCAGCTCTCACACCTTCAGCCACCTGCTCACAGAAAAATGAACAAGAATGTTCTGAGAATGAAGAATTTAAAGCAAAACCAACCAAACAACAACAACACAACCAAAGCCAAAACACAACCAAGCTGTATTATTACAGATGGAATCTGTGAAACATCAAGTAGACCATCGTCTGTTAAAAAATGCAAATCTATTTTGAGGAACTTATCTTGAAGAATTTAATTCTGTTTCCTGCAGGAAATGGGATCGTTTTTCTTGTTATTTTGCCCTTATTTCTACTTTTAGATTTCCTGGAGATCTGGGTGGAATACAAGATATGGCTAGAGAAGCAATTGCTGAGGAGTAAACAGAGTGAATTAGGCAGGTAGGCTGCTGGCAGATTTCCTTTCTCCTTGCTTGCAGACTTGATCACTGAAAGGTAGTTAGATGAGGAGGGAGCACTGAGGCATATTGTAGCAGAAATCAAATACCAGAGCCATGGTAAAATAGAAAGGAGACCAGAACAGAGCTTGCACTAAAGCAATTGTCTTGCAAGTCATGAATAAGAAGAGGATGTTTGAAGGTATTCGAGCTGATAGGAATGAGGAGAAAGCAAATTAGTCCCATCTGCCTCAATCATTTCATTATTGTCTATTGAATCAATTCTGAATTATCAGATTAGGACTTCAGGGGGTATAGACAAAAGGATTGGGCTGCTTGAGCTTTATGTCATTACTATCTCTGCCTGAATAAAGAAGCTTAGGCTTGGGGTTTTATTTAATGTAAAAACAAACAAACAAACAAACAAACAAAAAAAAAAAAAAAAAAAAAAAAAAAAAAAAAAAAAAAAAAACAACCAAAAACACTTCCAGAGAAAAACAGAGAAAATTGTAATATTGGTGCTGCTTTATTCTTATACTGACCATAAGATTTTTTTTTTCTCTCATGAGTGCCAACTGCTTTCTTGGTATCACTAGTAACATTGACTGTTGTCAAAGTCTTGAGAAAAGATATCAGCAACAATTTCCTAAATGGAACCAAAGGGATCTCTGTATGTCCCCACTGCACTTTAGTGGAAAGGGAGACCCCTTAGGTAAAAGGAAAAACCTGACAGTTTTCCCAGATGTCTGAAGCATGGAATGCAGCCTGTACTTCAAATTGAGCAGTGAGGTCAGAGAAATGGGAGGCAGGGTGTAAATAAAACAGAACACTTTCCCTTGGATAATCTGCAGGAGGGAAATGAAAGGTCATATTTAGCCAAGAGACTAAAAAAGCATTATCTGTATTTCAAGAATGGCTTTCACACAAACTTAGGTTTTTGAATTGTCCTGCCTTCAGGATATGCAATGTTAATTGTACTTGGAGGAGGCAGTTGTAAACTGAGTGGCTAGAAAGGTCATTTGCTTGTTCTTCTGACTTAATTATGAGCACTTAGCTATCTTTACTTGGCATACACACATAGTAAGCAGATTTCATTTTCCCTGTAAAGAGCTTAAAAAGAGCTGTGTGGAGAGAAGTTCCCATTTTTCAATGGATTTTGACATTTCAGAATCTTGCTTAATTCTCAATTGGATGAAAAAAAAACAGTATATGGAAGTTAGTGACAGTAAATTCCACTTTGTCCGCTGTTTGTTCCCATTATCTCAGAAAATATTGAAAGTGTGCCTGATGATATTGCAGAATATTAAAAAGACCTGAAATGTGTATTCCCAAACAAGAACTCCCCTTAGGATGTTATTTCAATTCCCTAATCCCACACTTTTCCTCCAAAAAGGCTGTTGAAAACAATCTGGTTTATATTTAAGTGTCAGGAGGAACAGATCTCATTTCATTTTTTCCTGACAGCTCCTGTTGACACTTTGCTAATATCTGTTACCAGCCATGCATTACACTTTTATAAGGAGAAAGATGGAAATTACTGTCTTCTAAGAGGGGAAAAAACTAATTCATTGCAGATTTCTGTTCTTTGAAGTCTTGTCAAAAGACATAATCCTGCCCAAGTCTGTCCTACCAAAAGCAATGAAGGATCACCTGCATCTCTAATTGAGCCCAGAGAAAAACTCAAACTGACTTCAGTGCCAAGGACTGGCCCTCCCAGAGTCACCAACTCTGTCAGGAATGGTTGAGTAATGTGTGAAGTGAGGAAACCAACCTGTGAGTCAGGCAAATTATCTCCATTCATCCTGTTAATTTTGATGGCAGAAGATGAAAAGGCAGCTCCCTAGAGCCCCACTGCTGGCAGGGTGGAGAAAAGCTGGCTCAAGAGCCACTGCCCCTGGAAGAAGGATGCATGGTAGGACAGGGGCAGAGATCAGTGAGCTCCTGCAGGGCAGGAATTCCCAAGTGCACTGAGTGGGAATTAAGCAGCATGCTGCCTTTACCACATCAGAGGCTGTGTGTGCACCCTGCTGTATTTTTATCACCCCTTTGAAGCAGGACACTGAGTGTAACACAGAGGTCAACAAATAGTCCTGTAGTTTTGAATGTCCATTGTGTCTTTTCAGAGCTTGGTCAAGGCAGGAAGGAAGTGTTCAGGTTGTTTCACAGGCCTGGCACAGCAGAATTTTCCCTGCAAAATCCCTGAACTGCAAAAGTCTCTCCCTCCTAAGAGAGAGTAAAGTCCAAGGAGAAACAGGAGCATAACTGGCCTTAAAAGTGCTTTTTGACCACTTCTCTCTGCAGAGGAGCTGAAAACCGAAAGAGGAGCTTAAAATCAAAGTGAGGACCTGCAAGGCAGGATAAAAGGACATCCAGGGCTGTCCTCTCCCACAGGAGTCACCTTCTGACATCTTGATTCCAGCAGCTTTTTCCTTCCCTGTGTTGTTGTTCCTTCCCTCCGTTTTTAAGCAGCTCTGGCAGCAATGGCTTTGGGTTTTAGTGGAGCTCTGGCTCCCTGTGGGGCTTCTGTCAAACTCAAACCAGGAGCTTCCTCAGGGCCGCTCACAGCTGTGGCAGTTTCTGCTGTCCCTGCCAGGGTGACTGGCAGGCAGTGCTGGCAGCTGCCAGCTCAGCCAGCAGCAAGGGCAGAGCAAGTAATCAGCACAAATTACCCTCTCAGGACTTTGGACAAATGAAATTTGTATACCAGATCAGCAGGACTTTAGGAATATTGGTTCTCTGACAGAAAAGGGAAAAGAACAGGAAAGTAAGGGTGATAGCAGACCTCCTGAAGCTTAGCTTTAATCTGACATTGAAATACATCCAAATTCAGCTAGAAGACAAGAAACTACAAAATAAATTCTTCCTGTCATTAATTATATAGAAGCTGTAGATGTCCTCACAAGACAGTTTCTAGGTATAGAAAACTTTAAATGATGCCTCCCTCATTTAAGTAAAATGATCCTGTTGTAAAGACATTTATTCTGTCTGCCACTTCTGGATGCTGAGCAGTTTAACTTCTATAAAGAAAGAGTTCTTAGCTGCTTCTCCAGAAAACTGAGCTGCTTCAGACCCTTTTCCTTCTTCAGAACTCTGAAACTAAGCAAGAGCAGTTAATGATCATTATTAGTGGTCATCCTGGGGAGTGGCTCTGATGTCTTGTCACTGATGTCTTGTCACTGCTTCCTGTTTGTGTCACAGCTGTTCCCTGAGCCACGTCACCTTCCAGGCCAAAAGACACGTCTGGTTATTATTGTCATCGAGTTTAGCAGGGAGCACCTCCCTATGCATTCCCAACATGAATTCCCTTGTTACTCTGAGCTTCAGTGTCTGCTTAGAATTAATTTGCCATGACAGATGGAGTGAGCACTTTTATAATTAGAGACATTACCTTATCATAGATAAAAGAATTTAGCCAATCTTAGGTGCAAGGGAGAAACAGAGGCATCATCAAGATGTGCACTCATGTCAGCTCTACAGGAGGTGAGCAGAGCAGTAGTTTGCACATTCTGCAATTGCTTATTAACAGTACATTATGCAAATTAGGCTTCCCTAGTCAAATGCTGGGAGTGTGCAGGAAAGAGAAATAACCATACAGTCTGAAGTCAATAAATGTGTAATGCTCTGCCAGCTAACAAAATTTAATTTCAGCATTCTTAACTGCTTCAAAGGCAAAGTGCTCTCAAATGAGTAACTAGACGTTAACTCAAAAGCTGGAAGGGTTCCTATGAACACAGAGGTATTTAGCAATAGTCTCTTCCTTTTTCTCTTTACCCAACTGAGGACAAAAGAGACTTGCCACAGAAGTGACACCTTATTACTATTCATGCATTATTTAAATACTGGCTATTTCGATTCCTACCTATGAAAAGGAAGAAACCCACCTGAATATGGTGTATCTTTGTATAGTGATGATCCTGTTTTTCTTCTGGTTTGTGTGGTGGAGCTTTGATTTAGGGCATAAGGTGACCACCACCCATTTTCCAGCCACTTGCCAATCCTGTCTACCTCAGGAGCATCACCTGCTTTGCCCAGTGCTTGTCTAGCTCACTGCTTTTCACCAAGCATATCCTTGCCTGGCTCCTCTTGTCAATCTTTGGCCATTAAATTACTGTGCAAAGTGATGGTAAGGTGATTTTCCTGACTCCTGTATGAGAGAAAACAAAAAGTGTACTGGTATTTCTGAACATCAGTAAACCCTCCCAAAAAGGAAAGAACCTAGGTGGAGGAATGGGTTTAAAATCTGAAATGTTGTTTTCAGGCCAGACCAGGTGAACTGCTGGGAGCTCTCAGAAGGCTGAGGGGGTCTCAGGTCACATCCCAGATGTCACCAGTTTCAACACACAAAAGGCACTGGCTGGGAAAAGCTGAGGGTGAGAGGCAGAGGGTTGGAGTGACCTCTGGAGATCACCCAGTCCAGCCCCCTGCCAAGGCAGGGTCACCCAGAGCAGTGACACAGAGCACATCCAGGTGGGTCTGGAATGTCTCCAGAGAGGGACACTCCACACCCTCCCTGGGCAGCTGTTCCAGAGCTCTGCCACCCTCCACGTAAAGAAATTCTTCCCCATGTTGAGGTGGAACTTCTTGTGGTTTATTTGATGGCCATTGCTCCTCATCCCGATGCTGGGCACCACTGAAAAGAGTCTGGCACTGTTTTGAAATGAGCCTGTGCAGCAGTAGTGGGAAATGTTGAGAAGATCTTTAATCTGTGATACAGTTAACAGATAATGGGCAAACTCGGGGTGATGTCCATGTGTTAGAAAAACCAATTAAGAGTTTAGGGCTTGACATACTTTGTGCTCTCAGACCTGGAGAAGGAAGTTAGCAGAGCCTGGGAGGGCAATTTATTGTTGAGAACTGAACAGAATTTATAAACCACATTACATAAAGCAGAGATGTCCTATCTGGGAAAAAGATAATAAAAAGACTGCAAAATGCGAATTAATTAGCATGAGAAGCAAGAAATCAATACCGAATAGAAGACAGAATACTAATTAATGAAGAGAACTATGTGAATTGTAAGCTAATTAACATTAATCTCATTGCCAAAATGTATACATAGATAAGCGTCTTGATGACTGGCATGCATGCTGCGGGGAGCCATCCCCGTGTTCCTTTAACTCTGAATCATTAATGCCGCCTTTCTAACAAACGGCGTGGAGAGTTTATTTTTATTTCCCCGCTGTTCGGCGTTGGGGTGTCCGGGCAGGCCCCGCTGAGGGGCGGCCCCGCCGCGCTCGCTCGGTTGTCACAGCGACGGCGACGCCGCGGCCATGTCGGACCTGAGCTCCGAGAACGCGGACGAGGCCGGGGAGGCCGGGGCAGGCATCGGGGTCCGCGGGGCCCGGGAGGAGCGGGCGGGCAGCGGCGAAGGGAAAGGGAAAGGGAAAGGGAAAGGGAAAGGGAAAGGGAAAGGGAAAGGGAAAGGGAAAGGGAAGGAAAGGGACCAGCCCCGCTCAGTGCCCGCCGGGCCGGGCCGGGCAGAGTTGCCGAGGGCAGCCCCGGCACGGCGGTGTCGGGAGTGCGGCTGTGTCACTGCAGGTGCCACTGCAGGCTCCTGACAGGGGTTGGGAGCAACGCGTCCACGCTTTGCAGCTGTGTGCCAAGAAGGCTGGGGGTGCCGGGGTCTGAAGGCGAGCTGGAGCAGCTTTCCTCAAACACCTGTTTCCCTCTGATGAGGTCGGATTCTGCCAGGCCCAGTCCTTTCACCCTTTTCCCTCCGCGTTTGCCAGGAGTACGAAGGCGATCGCGATGCCGAAGGGCAGCGGCACGGATTTGGGAAGGCGCGGCTGCCCAATGGTGACACCTACGAAGGGGAGTACGAGCATGGTTTGAGGAGTGGACATGTAAGGCACCGACCCTGGTTGTGGTTCTGCTTCTGCAGTTGTGCTGTTTGGGCTCTGTACTGAAACAAGGGTGAGAAGTGACGGGTATTCCATCTGTACCAAATGTGTTTCAGGGGACCTACAGGTTTAAAAACGGTGCTCTCTACACTGGGAACTACCTTCAAAACAAAAAGCATGGCAAAGGTGTCTTTTTTTATCCAGATGGATCAAAATATACAGGTAAAGCAATGAACACAATTGTAGTCAAAAGGACACATCCCCCCCTCGCTTCTCCTCCCCCCACAAATGAAAAGAGGGGGTGAATTGAAGAATGTCTTATTTTAAGAAGATACAAGATATTTTCCAAGATACATTGCTACAAGATATTTTCCTCTTATTCCCTTTTTAGTAACAGTACTGAGAAGCTTGGGGTTTATTTATGGGGTTTTATGTTAGGACATTTATTATGTTTATTGTTAAAAAAATAGGCTTCTTAATAGAGCCCTTATTTAGGGATTGGGACAATTGGAAGTTTGAAGAAGTAATGAAATTTAGAGTTCCCCTGCTTGCTGGAGAGTACCTGAAACAACCAGAATCTATCAGTTAAGTTTCAAAGGACAATATTTCCCCCCTCATTTCTAAGCTAGGAAAGAAAAGACATTCACATTGTGAGGGCAAAAAGAGCAGCCCAATCTTGCCTTACAGGAACATATGCACTGAGTTTTTTGGGTTTAAAAAAAAAATATTTTAAGTTTATTTAGAAGAATAATTAAGATAGAAACCATCTAGCAGCCTTCTGAATAGATGTGCCCCAATAGTGACAGGACAACTTCAGCAAATGAGTCAAATTAAAGTAGCTCCTCTTTAAATTAGTGTGGAAATGTCACATTATCTAATGCAACTCTAATACATTACCCAATTCAAAGATAGGACTGGGTTGTTATGTGTTCATAATGGTAATAGAGAGCGATAATGGAGACAGATAATTACGAAAAAATGGAAAGGGAGGTCAGGCAGCAGCATAAATACATGTGGAGAGGAACAGACTGATGAAAAAAGAGCGAGGGACTCTAGAGTAAGGAGTGATGTAAGGAATAGCGAGGAGTCCCAGCAGTGCCATAGCTTTATTTTCCTTCTCTAACACCTGTATCATAACGTTACAAACTGGCCACTGTATCACACAGTGAAATAAACCAGCTCTCACACTGCTTTTATCCTTTTGTCCTTGAAGGAGACTGGGTGCATGACCAGAGACAGGGCTATGGAGAATATCTGTATGCAAATGGAGACACCTATACTGGAGAATGGGCTGACAACAAGAGGTTTGTTCCATTCTTACTGTTTCATTCTCCCAATGGCATTAAAATGCAAACATTATTTTCAAAGCATGTCTGACTGCAGCAACTGAGGTCCAGGGGTGACCTTGGCAATTTAGTCCAGCTTGAGTAGTTTCAGCTGCTTAATTAATACAGTTTTAATACCTTAATTATAACAACAGCCTTAACTCTTAATATTCACTGGTATAAAGCAAAATTATTATTTTCTCCCTAGGCATGGGCAAGGCACATATGTCTATAAAGACACAGGATCTAAGTATGTTGGTTGTTGGGTAAATGGAATCCAGGATGGACCAGCTGAACTTGTCCACCTAAACTACAGATTTAAGGGCAGGTTTCTCAATGGAAAGGTAAGTGTGCTTTCTATTCATCTGAATTGCCTTAATATGACCTATTTCCAAGTAAAATAAGAAGCTAGGCTTCTGATCTTTTGTAGTATTTCCTGTCCCATAAGTGTAACACATGAAACTGAATTAATCTATAAACACAATGCCAAGTTTCTTTGCAATGTTGCTTTCAAACTGTAGTGTTACTGACTGTTGTATGGGATTTGTAGTAAAGGATATTTTACATTTCTGTGCTTAGAATGGATTAGCTGTTCAGTTCTCCTGATGTTTTTGTGGTTTTATGCAGCCTTTAGGTCGTGGCAAATTCATCTTTGATATTGGATGTGAGCAGCATGGTGAATACATACAACCAGTGCAGGTAAAAGAAATAGTGCAAGAGGACTCAGCAAATCAAATCTATTGTGGAGGAATATATAAAATGCCTTACAAACAGTGATGTTAAAGTAGATCTTACGAGCCAAAAAGGGTGGAAACTCATGCATCTTTAAAAACTAAATGATGTTTCATTTTGCTTTTTTTTTTTTAATGTTTTCTACTGTGTAAGCTTTGAAAAGTACAAGGTGTGATTTTGCACTGCTTGCAGACATGAATCCTTTCTGCTTAAAAAGAGTCAGGACCTTCCCAAAACATTTGAAGCTTCAAACCACAGAGGAATATAAATATATTTGTATACATATTTAGCCTCTATTGGATTTTATTCTGAACACCAGGAAACAATGAGCAATATTTTTTGTGTTTCTGAACTACTTGGTGCTGTGCATTACAAATGGTAATTTCCAGCAGGGTCATGTTTGGGAAATATGTCCTATTGTTGTTCTGGTCATGTTAGGAGATTAATATCCACAGCTTCTAATAATTGTAGGAAGTGGTTGGGATCAAAGTCTGTTTTCCCTTCTCTATGCGTGAATGTTTTGAAACATATCTGTTTGATATGGTGCAAAAATAGCTACAGAAGTAGGAAATATATTTTAATATTACTGTTTGATTTTTTAAAAAAATTGCCACATTTTAGCTTAGAGTTTGCTACCTCTATTGTCTGACACATTAGTTCCTGTTACACACTCTTTGAAAACTCTGTGATGCAGCAATCATTCTGAAGGATAAAATAATAATCATCAAATCCTATCAATTGTGATAGAGATATGCAATGTTTGGAGGCTGTTTTGCTTTTTTCTGGCTAAAAGCAAGAGATCCTGAAATTAAGTATCAGATTTATAGGAGGATCCAGAGTAAGGTATGTTTCCTTAGTTCAGCTGGGAATTCTTAGATGAGATTTTAAAGCAAGAGACAGTGTCACTAAAAAGATTAAATTTTGCCATTTTGCTTTAGCTGAAGCAATTACCAAACAAAGCCCACTAAAAAAAGAGAAGAAATTAGCTAATAATACAGACAATTATTCAATTATTAACTCCTTCATATTTGTAGAAAAACCATGATTTTTAAAAATTTAAAAAATATTTTCACATTTCAAACCCATAAGCCCTGTGCACAACCTTACTCCTTCCTAGATCCTTTCAAATGTCCTCCCTAGGCAAAGATTGAGGCAGAAACAGCTGGTTTTTTTCATTCTGCTTCTGTGTGAGACAGATAGTGCAGCATCTACCAGACAGAGCATCAGGTATCAATCATCAGTAATAGCCAACGGACTTGATCAGGATTCAAAGTGTAGTTCTTGTCCAAGATTTGCAGCTGCTGAGGTTCCTCCACCTGTAAATACTTTCACTGCCATTTTGATCCCAGATAAGGAGGTTTTAGTAAACTAACCCATCATCTTCGTTACTGTCTGTAGGATGAGATACTGGATTTCATGAATTCTTTTCTAGGAAAAAGAGGAGGAAGACGAGGATGAACCACCATTACCTCTTGAACCAATATGGAAAGTATCTGAAATTACCAAATTAACACCCTGGTCTCCCCATGATGACGAGCTACTAGTACCCAGAGAAGCAGCAGGTACAGTAGCTGAAGAGGAGAAAAATCCATCAGTTACAGGTTTGTTCTGGAAACATCTGGAACCTCCATGATTTGAGTATGGTGATCATTGTTTTACATGTTTAATATCAAGTGATGTGAGAGGGTTTTTGTATGATTTTCCATGTATTGAATGTTTGGAACTTCAGAGTCCATTCATAAACTGCACAATATGTATGTATCTGTTTTATTTCACATAGCATGAGATACAACTGTCTTGGGAAGGCTGTGAGTTATTTGACTCTATATCATGGCTTGTTATACAAACTTGATTATAAACAGAGAAGATTTTGTGGGATTTCTCATGTGAACAACGACTGCAGCCTTCAGTAGGAATTAGGAGCTATTACATGAAAACAAAGGCTGAATGCAAATTTCTAAAATTGGTTTTCTTTGCTATTTCTTTCTTTTATTTCAGTCACTGAGGAGGGTGGAGATCACCCAGCAAGTGATGCAGGAGGGGAAGGTGAGGAAAGGAGAGAGGAAGAAGTAAATCAAAGTCAGGAGGATCAAGGTGAGAAATGGGGCATGTGTGCTCATTCTTTAATTAGCAATCAGGGTTTGAAATTGTGGATGTCAATCGGCTGAAGCCATGCTGCTGCTGGGAGACCATGGGAATCTCTGCCTTTCATAAGGAGGGCAGTCCTCTGGAGAAGTAAACTATGAGAAATTAAATTCATATCCTGCTACAGAACAAATTAAAAGTGACACTTCTGTGCATATACACTTGACAGCACTTGCAGAGCTGAATTTGTAAGAGACTGACTTTCCAAACTATTTTTTTAACAAAAATGAGAGAAAATATGTCAGATCCTGAGAAGTTCAGGGAATTCTGAGCACTTCACTTTTCTCAAGAATACAACTGTGTATTCTTAATTCTCACCATTGTAGTTCAAAAGCAGGCAAAACAAATATGAAGAAACAATTTTTTGTGTTGTTTTGCATTCTGATTTGACTAGTTTCTGGTTGGTTTGTTTCTCTACAAACCAAGGAGATTTGAAATTCAGGTGCTCAGGTTTTCTTCCAGGCAGTTCAGAAGCCTGTTTTAAATACACAGTTACAAGAAGCAACAGGGATGCATCCATGTTTACTCATATTTAGCTTATAGGCCTCCAACCAATTGTGTTCTTTGTATTTATTCTTAAAATTTACAATCTATAAAATATCAGATCAATTTATCCATTTTTAATCAGCCCATTTTACAATAAATCCAAACCAACCACTGTATTTAGGGATTAGAAAATCCCCTAAACCATATGAAAATGCCTGGAAGTATACACTAAACATTTAGGTCAGCTCTTGTAGTTTTAAATTTATTTGCTTTTAATTTTCAGCTCTGAAGGTGTTCTCCAGCTTCAGGGCAGAACAAGCAGCTGGCTGACCTGGTGTGTAGGACTGACATCTTACAGGTCCCTGGGCTTGGGTCAAATCCATCAGAAATCTCAGCAGATTATAGCTCTGCTTTGGATTTGGCAAAAGTTCATTGAGCCTGGTTTGTCTCAAAGACCCTTGGACTCAAATAACCATTTGGACCGAACTTGATTCTAATAAATTTTCTGGCCCACCACAACAAAGCAGTTCTGGTTTTCCCAGTGGCTTTTCTAGAGTGTTTTTGAGAACAAATGAGCCCAGGTGTCTGTCAGATATGACACAGAGGCAGATGCCAATGCCTGAAAACACAGCAAAGTGAGAGATTCAAAGTTCCCTCCAACTCTTTATTTCCAGAATCAAGGAGTTGGATGATTTTAAACATTTTTCAGCATAGGTCTCCATCCATAATTAATGAGGCAACATATTGTTCCCCTTGTCTTTAGGTTTAGCAAGATTAAGTTATAGGATAAGGGAATGATTTGAAGAAAATATGCATCCTGTGTAGAGCAGATATAACAAAATCTGGTTTTTTTTTTTGCAGCCTGGTACTCCCTGCCCCTTTACCATCATTCTTTTTCCACACAGAAATTCCCTCTTTTTTGTTCTGCATTCTTTATGACATCATCTAACCAGGAGGCATTTTTTGGCTGTTCAGAGTTACATATGGGCTGGCTGGCAGTCAGTGTGGGTGTACTGAGTCTGTCTGCCAGCTGACAAACAATGTAAACAACTTCAAGTACTGGCATTGCAAGGCAGTGGGTGAGGAGGATTGAGGTGGACAGCAAAGTTCTAGAGTTATGTTTTAGAATACTGGGATTACTTTCCAGTGTTTTGTAATAAAATGCATCTCTATGCCCTGTCTTTCCTTCTACTCCACAGAAATTACTGATTTCGGAGGATGAACCAGAAGAAACAGAGGAGTTGGGTACAACTAAAGGAAAAAACCCAGAAAATGAAATTTCAAAGTAGATTATTTAGTGTGATAAGCCTGCAATATTTTTATTTGTAAAAGGGTGTGTTAAGATGCTTTGAATAAACATTTCTGTCAGTGTTCTGTCTGGAATGTGTACCTTTGGGCCTTTTATAATCTCAGATTCTCACAGCAACTTCCTTTATTCCATGTGGCCAGTAATGAGGTGTTAAATCCAGTGTGGAATTATTCTGGATTCATGAAGCCATGAAGCTGTGTCCTCACAACTTAATCTTCTACTCCTGGTGGTTGCTGTCCTTCTTGAACCCTGCCTCTGGGCACAGAGATCTGGGGGTCTTGCTGATGAAGACAAAGGTAGCAGTGGATTTCCCAGCTCTCTCCATTTTCCCTGTCAGTAGGGCACAATTCCAGGCCTGCAACAAGGTTTTCCTGTTGATTTTGCTGTTGTCCTTGCATCTGTAGAAGCTCTTCTTGTTGCCCTAAATCTTCCCTTGCCAGTTGGAACTCCAATTGAATTTTTTTATCCTAACATAACACACTGGTGCAATGTTTTTAAATTCTTCCTTTTTAGGCTGGTTTTCCTTCTGCTTTCTGTATACTACTTGTTTTGGTTTGGTCTGATTTTGGTGTGTTGCAGCTCAGTCCCAAGATACTTCTTTACCACGTCCCTTCCTTAAGCTGTTTCAAGGACACTCAACTGATCAGGGTGAGGGAGTGGCTCTGTGACAAATTCCTGGCATTGTGCCACATCATCATAATGATCATCACTGATCCACAAGCTCTTAGCAAAAATGTTGTCCATATACAGAATAGTTTCATGCATTCAAGCAGCTTCTTCACATGGAGGAAAACTCTTCTCCAAATTTTACCTTTCTGTCTTTATTAATGAGCCCTTCATTCATTGGAGAACTGTGGTTATGTGAGCTGTCCCACTGTGTTTCAGTTTTCCCGAGGATGTCACTGTTCTGCATCTAAAACAGTTCCTAGTTTCTTCTTTTCCCAGTTTTATATATATACTCTAAGACAGGCTCATTTTTGAGTTGTTTTATCTTCATGATGGATATCTTGCTACCATCATCCTGCTCCATTTATGTAGCAACCCTCAACTTAATTCCTTAGTGTAAGCAGTTCTTACCATCCTCCAAGATACCAAGTTTCTCCTCATCAGATTCTCAAACCTGCTGGAAAACACACTCTTACTTTGTTGTTCAAAGAGGGAGCCATGGTGATTAAAGCCGAAGCAGGAGCGCCGTGCTCCTGTAGCTACTGAGGTACAAGAGGTGGCAAAGGCAGCAATTCATCTGCCCTGCTCAGCTTCCTGTCCCCTGCAAACGTGCTGAGGATGAGCTGGATCCACTGTCAGTGTCATGGGGGAAGCCATGCAAGAGCCCTGGAGCCTCTCAGGAGGAAGCAGCTCCTGGGATGTCTCTGTGCTAGAGCATGACAGAGATGCAAGAGGACAATGTGAAGCCCAACTCGCAGCCACCCAGCCCCTTGCCCAGCTGGCTGAACACCAGGCCCTCAGCAGGCACTTGGTGAGGGCAGTGGGTGGCTCAGTCCTGCCCCTGTCAGGGACTGAGGAGGGGGCCTTTGTCAGCGTGGAGGAAGAGCAGGAATCTGACATGGATCATGAGCTTTCCCAACAGGGAGATGTTAGGAGCTACCAATAGATCTCTGACTGGGAAGAATCTCTTGAGCGAAAGCTCTCCCAAGGAGATGTCAGTGGCTGTGGAGAACTCTCCAGCTGGGATGAAGAGAGCAGGAGCTGTCCCAGGGAAAAGCCCTTAGCTACCAAGAATTTTCCATGGGGAAGAATGCATGGAGCAAGGGCTGTCCCAAGGAGCAGTCAGAAGCTCCCCAGAACCGTCTGACTGGGAGGACTCTGCTGGCCAAGAGTTGTCCCAAGGCAATGGTAGCAGACCCTTTGTGCAGTCCAGTCGGGACAATGATGGTGACAAAGAGCTTGCTCAGGACACTTTGGAACACGTGAGCGTCCACAGCAATGGGGTCAAGCCCTTGCTGCGGGAGAAGGACACGGCACAAACTGAGCTTCTCTGAGCTGAGTGAAGAAGAAGACGGGGAGCAGAGACTGGGAGTTTTTGCAGAAGACGGGCTCCCAGTGCCTGTCCCTCGGGAGGCCTGGGTTGAGCACAGGGCTTTTCCTGCCTTCAAGGAGCAGATGCCAGAGGCAGGGACAGAGAGCCAAAACAATGAAAGTTTGGTTTAAGAAATAGTAGTAATAAGAAAAGAAACCCCCCCCCCCCCAAAAAAAAAAAAAAAAACAACCAAAAAAAACCCAAAAAAATCACCAAAAATCCCCCCAATAAAAAAACCAAAACAACACCACACAAACCGCCCCCCAAAAAAAAAACCCAAAGAAAATAAGAATAAAAATAGGAATATGAATAAGAGTAAGATTAAGAGGAATAAGATGATTAAGAAATATTAGTAGTAAACTATAATAATTGTAAGAAGAAAAAATAACAAAAAAAGTTGAATAAGAAGAATAAGAATAAGAAGATGAAGAAATCATTGTAGTAGTAAAGAAGAAGATTATGATAAAGAGGAAGAAATAGTAAAAAATAATAAGAATAACAGAAAGAATAAGGATAATAAGTTGAATAACTTATTATAAGAATAATAAGAATAAGAATAAAATAAGAAGAAATAGTAGCAGTAGTAATTAGTAAGAAGTGTTAGAATAAGAAAAACAGTGAGAAGAACAAGAATGACTAAGATGAAGAAAAAGAAATACTTGTAATAGTAAATAAGAATAAGAATAATAAGATGAAGAAGATGAAATTGTAGTAGTATTAAATAATATCAAAATCCACACCTTCTAGTATCACAGAATGAAGGGGAGGGCCTTAAAGATCATCTAGTTCCAGCTGGTTGTCTTCTTTCTGTCTCTCACTGTCTCTTTCTCTCTGAGACCCTTTTGCTATTTCTTTCTACCTCTCTACCTCCCCTTTATTGGTAAATAAAATCCACATTAAATAAAATCCGTATGTTGCCCTCATATGGTCTCCTTTGCACCTTCATTTGGGCAGAGGCCTCTCTTGTAACGCCTGCTCAGGGTCCCTTCCAGCCACCAGCATTCCAGGATTCTGTCAGCTCCTTGCTTTCCTTTTCTTGCCTCTGCTTTGTGCTGGGAATGTGCTTGAAAATGTCCAGCAAAGAAGCCTTTGCTGTCTGCTCTGGGAGCCCACCCAGCTTCGGGACCTTGTCACCTGCAGCTGCAGCTCCTCGAGAGGCAGGGCAGAACCAGCACCCCAGAGCCTCGGGAATTCCCCGCTGTGGTCCATGGCACACACTGCAATGGTCTGCAATTCCAGCTTCCAGCAAGGAAAAGATGTTCCTGCCCTTTCAGGCAAAGCTCTGAAGGGGCTGAAAGCCAAGTGGAGCAAGATCTTGCAATGACAGTGCATGACCAGCTTTCATAACTTCATCAAGGGTTGTTTTAGAACATGGACTGGGAAAAAAATCAGGCGAGGGTCTTTGGCTGGGAGGTGCCACAGGTAAAGAGAGACAGTATGAAATAAACAGAGCAGGCAAAGAAAGAAAGAAGAGAAAGGACACAAGTAGCACTAAGCTGAGAAGGTGGCACTCTGAAATCCAAAGTGGAACTTCCTGAAAAGGAATGAGACAGAAATAAAGAAATCTGAAATTTTGGATTACTATGCAATTTCTCCCATTATCACAAACCTCCTCCTGATAACAACAATCATGCAGCACAATTTTCAGAAAGTCCTTAGTTCTGAATTGATGTTGCAGGCTGCGGACACAATGAAACATGGAATGGGCTTTCTCCTCCTCCCAGTTACTTTGACATCCTCAGGAGAGGAGGCAGCAGGAAGAAAAGGGCAGCTTGCATTCAGCCTTCAATAGGACACGGGGCAGGGGGAGGAAAGGTCTCGTGATCACTGTAGCTGTTCCCACAGGGATGTGAAGGCTGATGCCAGAACCCCAAGTGTCACTTTAAGGGGTGTCTTCATGCAGTTGTTGGGTATTGAGGGGCAGCATGGTAATTTTACTCACTGGGCTTTGTAATTCTGCCACAAGCCAGGTGAGTAGGCCTCAGCCTCCTGGATACAAAAATTTTGTGATCTTTCTTTTTTGGAGGAGAAAGCCAGGCCCATTGGTAGCCAAAGCCCAGTGCCCAGAGGTGACATTAGCAGGGTTCTTTATTGCATGAAACGATGTGAGGGGCTGTTCACGTAACTCTGCAGTTGTTGCTTAGTGTGCAAACAGCATCACTCAGTAACGCTGAGGGAAGGGGAAAACTTTTGTTGTATGAAAACCAACAAAAAACTCTGAATTTGACACTGGTGTCTTTGGCAGGCCGGTGAATGCCTCTCCTGGCCCAGTGTCCCTAAGGAAAGTTCCCCTCACAGGGGCCTGGGCACAGCAGGGGCTACAAGTGCCAAGTCCGTGGCTGCTCCGTGCTGCTTCCACCGGGGTTGGCTGTTGAAGGGATGTCGGGTGTGGCCCTTGGTGACACAGGTGTGTGATGCCAGGGCCCGTGGTGATGCAGGACATGGTGGCACCCAGAGGCCTTTGTGACATGGCAGAGCCCTGCCCTGCCAGAGGGGTATCTAAGGGGTGCAGAGCCCTGGGGTGCCCAGTCCCAGGAGAGCCACTGTGTCAGGAGGAAGCAGCTCCCCTGAGAGCCTCTGTGGCAGAGCACGATGGAGACACTCACAGAGGAGGTGAACCCCAACTCCCCCCCTGCCATGGAGCAGCCAGGCCTGTACACAAAGCCCCAGGTGATGGCCAGCCATGGAGGGAGAGGGGACAGAGGGACCTGGGATGGAGCTGGAGGCAGGGGCCTGGGGGCCAGGGCCAGGCTGGCGGCTGTGCCAAGGCAGTTGCCTCCTTCCCCCACGGCCGGGGCACAGAGCCAGGGCCCTGCTCTACACAGCCCCTGGTGCCCCCCCAGCCCCAGCTGCTCCCCCAGCCCCTGCCCTGGGTGGCTGGAAGCCCTCAGGGAGCAGGGCAAGGGGGCAGTAGCGGGGACAGGGCTGCCAGGGCCACAGATTTTGGAGTGGGACTTGGCCAGGGAGGAGAGAGAGTGGGAACCCTACTTGGGCCAGGAACTGCCCCAGTGGGGAAAGCAGAGTGTCCAAGAGCTGGACCAGTGGGAGTATGAAAGATACCAGGGGCCTTCCCACTGGGGAAAGGTGAGTTTCCAAGAGCTGGACCAGTGGAAATATGAGACATCCCAGGAGCTGCCCCAGTGGGGAGACGTGAGAGTCCAAGAACCATTCCCTTGGGAATGTGAGGGGCACAAGGAGACTTCCCGATGGGAAAATGAGAGTGTCCAAGAGCTGGACCAATGGGAATATAAAAGATACCAGGAGCTGTCCCAGTGGGGAAATGAGAATGTCCAAAAGCTCTATGAATGGGAATATGATAGACATGAAGAGCCTTCCCAGTGGGGAGATGTGACTGTCCATGAACTGTTCCCGTGGGAGGATGAGTGCCACAAGAAGCCTTCGCAATGGGGACATGAAAGTGCCCAAAAGCTTTACCAGTGGGAATATGAGAGATATGGTGAGCTTTCCCAATGGGAAGGCTCCATTGACCAAGAGCTGTATGAGAGGGAAGTCAGACAAGACCCAGAGCTGTCCCAGAGGGGACACAGGAGAGACATAGAAGAGTTGCAGGAGGGCTGGGAAGAGATTGCCATCTGCACCATTTGGATCAACCCCAAGTACCCACAGCTCCTGCAGGACCCCGACGCTGCTCCCCAGGACTCGGCCAAGGCAGCCCCTTCTCCTGCCTTGGCTGAGCAGGTGAAGGCAGCAGGGGCACAGAGCCAGGGCCCTGCCCCACACAGCCCCTGCTGCCCCCCAGGCCCCTCAGCTCCCCAGCCGGGAGCCCAGGCCCTCAGGGAGCAGCTGGCTCCCCCCAAGAGACGCCCGTCCCGCTTCAGGCGGGCGCTGCGGGCGCTGTTCTGCTGGCCCTGCCTGAGGCCACAGCCGGACAATCCGTGCCCGCTGCCAGCGCCAGGCCGGGCCCCGCAGGTGGCGGCTGGCCCGGAGCCTGCCCACTGTCACACGGGCTGCCTTTGATGTCCAGGTGTCAGGGACATCAGTTCCTTGTCGGGAGAATGGCCTGGCTGAGGCTTAGGGCTTGAGAGGCACCAGCGATGTCAGAGCCAAGGGCAGGTGCACAAAGCCTGGGGAGAAGGAGCTCCTGCTCAGAGGGGACACCAAGGATGCAGGAGTGACAGCCACAGGGACATTGGGCAGAGCTTCCCAGGTAGAACAAAACTCATCAAGCCAACTCAGCAACTGTGCTGAAATCGGCTCCAGCTGGGGAAAAGGTACTTCTGGCATGGGGAGACAGCAACCACTGACTCCTAGCCCAGTGACCCCAGAAACCCAGCGAGTAAAAAGAAGAGACAGACTGAGCACAGAGAAGGACTAATTAACATAAGAAGCAAGGGAATCTTTAAACCAATAAAAGAAAAGTATCAATACTGATATATTAATGCCAAGATACTAATATTAATTATTAAGTTATTGCAAATTAGTATTATTCAATAATAAGATAAAAGATTACTTCAGTATTTAATACACACCAAAGCAAAATACTATTATAAAATACAAATATAAATATTGTGTAATATTTATAGTGTCTATAAATATAATATTCTCAATATAATAAATATTGAGAAATAATATATTTAGAATATTGTAAAATAATACAATATATATACAATATATGTAATACATGATATAGAACATTAGAGTTACATATAATATAAATGTAACATCTAAATATTTAGATATGATGCTATAAAAAATGAAAATAATTTTAACAAAAAATAATATATGAATTTAATAAGAGAGCCATATATCTGGTAACCAATGAACATGAATACCTTTGTTTGCTATAAATACTGGAAAGTTTTGATAGTTGCTGTGCTGGCTTTGTGGATTTGCCACCCAGCACCTCCTTCTGTGCAGAACTGTAAATAAAGGAAATAGCTGAACTCTGTGTGGGGATTGGCTCCTTGCACACGGGATGAAAGAATCCGTTTTGGGACAGCAGCTTTGCCATGGACACATTGCTAAAAGATGCTGCTTTTCCAGCCAGGCTCAGCTGTGCCTGGCCCATCTCGGGAGCCAGACGGGCGCAGGCAAAGCAGCAGAGATCTGAAACTCGGCGGCTGCGCGGTCGCTGTGGCCGAGACAATCCCACATCAGCCACGAGAGCCTCTGGGAACGAGCAACAAATCACAGAGGGCACCTCTGCGAGCCGGCTCCCCGAGTCCCTGTACCGAGAAGTTGTCGTCCAGGTGTTGGGGGAATCTCCTGGGGCTGTTTGGACCAGCTGTGTGGTGTTCCCAGTGAACACCTGGCAAATTGAATTCCCCACAAGGACAAGGGTGGCTGATTTGGAGGTGTCCCTGGGTTCCTCCAAGAATCATTTGTTGGGGTCATCATCCTGGTTGGGTGGCCAAGAGTGGCCTCCCACAATGATAATGTACAATATTCTCTAACAGATGTCCAGAAGTATGGTCACTTCAGGTAAAGAAATGTCACTTTTGGATAAAGTTATTTTGATGCAATATTCCATGCTGAATTGGCATATGAAAGATATTATATACTTTACTTTCTCTTCATAATCTCTAGAATATCCATTACTTTGAAGGCTCAGGATGTCAGATTTACTACAGATAAAAATCCCAACTGAGAAACCAGGTGGGCTTTCTTCTTCACAACCAAACATGGACCCAGCTCAGCTATGGAGAGGGCACATGGTCCTGTGGCTGCCCTTATTGCTGTGATCCTGAGAGGCAGCACTACAGAGCACACCACAACTTCCTCCCTTTCACCTTTCTCTTCCCGCCATCCTCTATCATAAAAGTGACTTCCAAGGCCTGGGAAGAATGAGCTCTGAACTCCAATGATTTCAGAAGGCTAATTAATTACTTTATTAAACTATATTATACTAAAACTATATTACACTATATTACACTAACAAGAACTATCACTAACTAACTAACCAGCAAACCCGTGATTCTCCTGAGAGTCCTGACACAGCTGTGGATCCAACTGGTCAATGACTCCAAAACACCATCACCAGAATCCAGTCAAGCAATCACCTTGGGTAAACAATCTCCAGAACACATTCCACATGGGCACAAACAGGGAGCAGCAAATGACACAAGACTTGTTTTGATTCTCTCTTCTCTGCTTCTCTCACAGCTTCTCTCAGGAGAAATCCTGAGAAAGCTAAGTCTTTCTCTGTTCAGAGGGCATGTGAATACCACACCACCCACCCCTGGGATAGATGATTTTAGATTATATTAGAACCTCTGCTATCTCTCTTGAGGGATGCTTTTAAGTTAACTGCTGATATGAACACAACATCCATCTACTGGATATGATTACATGAAACAGTTGAATCTTTCAGGGCAGGAGCACCTTTACATTTCCTGCTTTTTGTACAAATCAAAAACCAACCAATCACTGACTTTTTGAAACAACCCAAAAACCTGAACTCCTGACTGGAGCCATTGCCATGTAAATATCTGTAGTTTGATGCAATTCTCCAGACAGTGTTGTAAAGCTGTCAGATGTGCAAACAGAATTGCTGACTGCTAGGGGGTTAATTAAAATTCTGTTTGTGAAGCTTGTGATTCTGCTTCATTTGTTTGTCCTTCAGTCCTTCCCCAGGGGCTCTCTGGTGCCATCACCAACAGCAGCTCTGGACATTCCCGCACCTCCAGTACATCCAAAGCTCCCAGCAGTGTCCTGCAGGCTCACACACAGCCCTCACACTGACACACTGTGCACTTAGGTCTGAGCAAGGACAAGGAACATTTCTGCTGCTGTCAGAAATCATGAACTTCAGCAGCTTCCCTCAAGGGTGTCCTCCTCTACTGCTCCACCCAGCACAGCCCCTGACATCCCTCCACCCCAGGTTCAGGCTCTCACCTCTGTGGAGTTCCAGCTGCTATCCCATTTTCCCTCCTTAAAAGGGAGTAGTCTGCACACCTCTTCGTGCAATTCCTTGGACATGGCACCAGGACCACCACACATGTCCCCCAGGGAAGGAGCCCACAGCCCTGGGACAGGCTCAAACACAGCATCCCCCTGCCCAAACCCTGTCCAGGCTGTCACCAGCATGGTGCCAAGGGAAATTTCTCCAGGGTGCTGGAGATCAGGCCCAGTGGCTCTTCGCTGGGGTCTCAATGCTGGGCTGACCCCAAGATCGTAAAAGTCCTTTTTCCCTAGCTCGTGCAGCTGAAGAAGTCTGGAATGCGTAGGATCGAGTTTTCAAGGTTGTTTATTTATCGTTGTCTATAAAATTCTTTCCCTGACCTGCTGAGCTCTGTCTAGTAAAGAAGCCATGGCAATCTGCTCTGCCCTTCAGGGCGGTGTCTACATTTTATATCAGAAATTATGTGTGTTATATTTACAGTAATGTGCCAATAACTATCACCTATGTCAGACGGTGTGTCTCTACCTTAAACCAATAGAAAAGTGTCACACCAAGACATGGAGGACAAGAAAAAGGAGAAGAAGGCTAGGGTATGCCCAAATTCCTCCATCTTGTACCCCTGAATCACATTCTAAAAATCCCAAAATTCTACTTTTCACCCTGTGTCAATTCACCTATCACACTACTCAAACCCTTGTGGCTTGTAATTCCTCATACAGAGTTGGCAACCTTGCCCATGGGGCTAAAATGGAAGCCACAGGTATTTTTGACTTCATGCCAAGGTCTCCGAGCCCCCTGCCAGGGTCTGGAGACAGCCAGGGCAGCCAGAGGGATGTCCTGGACTCCAACAGTTCTTCAGCCTTGGTGTTGCACAGTTGCCACTGCTTGGAGGAGAGTTTCTGCCATTCTCCAGCACCCACACAAATTACCAACGGCTCTGCTTGCTCTCCTCCCACCTCCCAGTAGAAGAGGCATCCTTACAGAGCAGACAAAGCCCAGCAGTCCCTATCAGCAGGCAGATAATTACTTAACATGCATCTAATGCAGCTTTTTGAAATAAAAAAAATCAAAAAAAAGGTGGTTTTTTTTTTTAATGCAGCTTTTTGAAATCAAAAACCTGTCAATCAGGAAGTGGCTGGCAGGACACAGCAGCTGCAGAACCCTCCTAGAAGCTTCCAGAATCAAATGGAAAGACATAAATAGCAAATTAAAAGTACAGAGCAAGGCAGAGATGCACAAAGTGTTGTACAAGCACTGAATTCCACTGTCAGATGTTTTTCTCTCTTTCTGCAGGTGAATAAAGCTGCTCTGAAACTTTTTTTCCCTGATAATTTGTAAGAAATACCCTAATTATTATGTACACCTGTGTGGTTTTAATTGGCTCTCTCATACTGCAGCAGTTTTGGTATGAATATTAATGGGCCTAGATGCTGAGGTAGAGAATTGCCAGCCAGTAGCAGTTTGATTTTGAAGTGAAACAACCAGCTTGGGCCCACTTGGGATGAGATATTTTAGTGGTATTGCTGAAACAGGACTTACATTTCCTAGTTCTTCACCTCAGAGCAAGAAATCAATATTAAATGTTTAGTTTAGAAGAAAGAGGAAGAACATTTTAACAATTTCCATTTCTCTACAACTCAGAATTCCAACAAAAATGTATCGGAAAGTTTGAAAGTTAGTGATAAAAATGGATTAAGAGAAAGTGGAGATAGGGAAAACAGTCATATGAAGTAGAGTTTATTACATCTTTGCATTTTTTTTCTGCTGTCAGAAATATCACGGTGATAAAATTCCCATGCAATCTTTCTTCTCCTATCTTATATTTTGTTTGCAATTTCTTGTCACACTGATGTCCCCCAGTGCGTGCCCAAGTGAGCATTTTTAGATTAATTATCTTTTCCTATTTTTTGCTTTTTTTGATGAAGAGTTGTGCTGCATTTCCATTATTTCTGTAACTAGATCAAAGCTATCTTGGTCTGCTAATGTTGTGGGGAGGGGTTTATTCTTTTTGTAAGAAAATTAAGATAATTAGTTTACTTGCTACTTTTGTCATAGTCTACTGTAAATGTGAGGAATATCTCCCCAACATAATTCCAAACTCACACCCATTGTAGCATCATCTTCAGTCAAGCTGAGTTCATTCTTGGAGAGTTTAAATTACTTCTTTTCCCCTGCCGCACTGTTTGTTAGTACATGAGTGACCTCCAGTGGTATTCTTGAAAAAAATTTAAAGCCTCCTGCTTGGAATACAATCAAGGAAACCTGAGAACATCTGCAAATCTCTAGTGTGTTACAGGTTGCTCCTGAGAACAGGACTTGCTCCTTTTGGAGATCCTCAGTAAGTAAAAAAGAAGTAAAAAAATCCACTCAACTGGTTTATTCCTCATCTGTGACTTAAAATTGTGCAAAGAATAGAAATATCTTCTTCTCTGACTCAGCAGAACGGTGCATAGTCCTTGCACCAGTATTAAAGCTGGCACAAGGAAAAAAGCTTTGGAAAAATCAGGACCAGAGCATTCATAGCATGTTTTATCTCACTTTTCAGAAGAATTTGTCTCAAGTGTCTTTTCAAGCTCCTCTGCCTAAAAGTAGCCCCAAACAATATTTTTTTTAAATGTTAATATCCTTTCAAAGGGTATGGAAGAAGCATTACTGTTAAAAAAATATTGCTGCTCTTCCTCCTCATCCCTCAATCACACCAGATTTTGTTTAGCCATATAAAACTGAGGTTGTTTTCCCACAAGGGGTCACCATAGATTAGCCTCACTACAGGTCTTCATCAAAAGAATTTATGTTCTCACATTTTAAGATACAAAGAAAACATTCAGATTCTCAAAGCAGTACTAAAAAATCTATTGAAGCACATAACTTTGTAATAAAATGGATCCAGTGAAAGAAAACTGCAATGGAGTAAAGCAACAACTAATTTTAGAAGTTGCATTAAAAAAACCCAAACCAAAGAAATAAACAAAACAAAAAAAACCCCAAACAACCAAATAAAAATCACAAAAAAAAACCCAAGAAACTGGAAAATAATTTCCTGTTTCTTTTGCTTACCACAAAAATAACTTGGAAGATTCCAAGGACATTTTCTTAATTTCACCTGTGTTTAGTGATTAGTCTCATGCTGTGTACACACCACATTAGGAATTCTCTCTCTCTCCCAAGCACCAGATTGTACAACCAAGAAACCTTGTATGTTAAGGACCTCATTTCAGCTCTGATTTTAAAAAGTGTTTAGAGTTGAATCTGTGCTCATGGGGTCCCAGGAAAGCCAAAACCAGGGTCCTTGTGAATAGAAGAGCTTGTCCTTGCCCTTCCATTGTTAAGACTGAGATAGTTTCAATGGGTTCCTGAGTGTGCTGCCTGTTCTTTCTGTTCATGTTCTTCCTGTTCAATTGACTCAAACAGCAGACATGGAGAGGTCTTTATAACTTTAGTACAGTATTTTGTGACTAAGCATTTGTCCTCACCACAAAAAAAAACTTAAGTTCCCAAACCCTCTTTTAAAAATGCTCTGAAGTTTAATTCATTGCTTTCACTGAAGTAAAATTCATTGGAGTGCATCTGTATAGAGAATAAAAGAAAAGCACAGTGGGATTCTGGTTTGAGTGCTTTAGGAATCTGTTAAGTATACTTAGCTTGTCAGTAGTGTTGTCCATGCACTGTGGGTATCTGATTAGATGCCAAGACTGGGTGGAACAGAAAAATCCATCCCCTGTAAGAGACAGACAGACAGACAGACAGACAGACAGACACTTCCCCCAGCCACATCCTTCTCCCCTTCTGTCACCTCCCTCTAGCAAGCTGCACACACTCATTAAGGATAGGAGCTGGATGGACAATAACAGGATTAGAGTGCCATTAACTGGCTTTCAGCAACATTATTTCTGCAGGCTAGAAGGACTGAAAAGCAAAAAGAAGTTTCATTGTTACGTTATACACAGTGGCAGCAGCATAGGAAAGCTGTTAAAGAAAAGAGAAGATGCTGTTAAAGAAATGAGATGATGCTGTTCTTACAGGTTATTTTTCACAACAGACCCACCCTGAAATACATGTGATTCCAGTGGGTGGAGGGAGAGATCTCACTCGATATTTTATTTTGGTATTTTAAAGGAAGACACAGATTCTTAAACCAAACTGGTGTTTGCAGCCCAGTCTAGGATTGATGTATAACAGCATTATGGGAAAAAACTCTTATTATCTCTAGAAAGGTAGAAGAAAATTTGTAATGAAATTTAATATCACTAATACATTAAAAATGACCAGTCTTTTAAGTGGCTTTGCTGATTTTCTTGTATAATACAGCCCTTTCTCAGCCAGACCTGTGAGTCACTGCCCTCCCTGCTGACCACAGAGGAGCCTGGCCACCACCTTCAGAGCTCAGAGCACAATCATCCCTCACACCTGCCTCTCTTGGCTGACAGCAAGTGTGTGCTGGGCTGAGATGTGGAGAAGTAGCCAAGCCACAGTCCTCTCAGCATTGCAGTGGCATCCTGCTTCCCCTGATTAAGAAAAGGTTGTGGTCACATTTGGCGTTTTTCTCTTTTTCTAGGAGTGCAGCTGTAGCCACCCATCTCCTGAGCTTGAGTCTTGTGCCCTTGCTCATTAAAGAGCTCCTGTCTTAGCCCTGGGACATTTGACTTTCACTGTAAAATTGCAGCACTGTCAGAAAACTGAGAGCTCAAGCAACTCCACCAGAGCTGGAAAGTCAGAATGAATCATTGCAGCTGCACAGCTGAGATAACAAAATCTCTACACCCACAGATAAAGGTGCCTGTCAGACACTTCTCAGCCCCAAAGCTGGAATGTTGGATGGGCTCCTCTGCATGCCCCGATGGCTAATGGCATGCAGGGAGATGTCACATAGGAGCAGGTAGTGAGGAGTGAAAATGAAAACAGTTTTTAGTTATGCTCTGAAAGAAATATTTTCACTTTCTCCTTTCATTGAAAGAAACATTGTACTTTCCTGGAGGCAGTTATCTGATAAGCAGAAAGGAAAAGCAGGAGAAAAACAGACAGTGGAAAGGCATGTTCCTGTTGGTGCATAAAATTTCGGGGCTACGTTCTGTTAATTAAACACATCACCTAGAGAAGAGCTGCAGAAACCTTCCAGATGACCCACTGGGAAGGTGGGCCACCATTAATAAATTCAGCACAAAGTAAATCTGTTGTTCTGCAAGTGCCAGCTCTGGAAGGGTTCAGAGTTAAAGCTGCTCATGTCACAGTTTTGTCATCAGTACAGTAACACAGGGCATCTTTCTTTGTCCCAGAAACAGTAAAGCAATTGGTTCATTTCCCTTCAAAAAGAAATAATTTAGACCCTTTGGCAATATGCATCACTTGAGAATTGCTGGATGAGGAGCTGATGTGATAGAAAATGGACTCCCTTTGTAGAAGAGGTGAATAAAGAGTCAGTCTGGTATTTGCACACACAGAACTGATGGAGTGAACAGGAAATACAGTGGCTTTAGCTAGAGCTGGTCTCCTCTTCAGGTAGGAATTGACTTTTTTCAGTCACAGTCTTTCTGTTGTCTGAAAATACCCAAGTGACTAAAGAAGGAAAAAAAAAAAGGGAATTCTTGCTGGATCTAGTTCAGTCTTAAAAATACAGCATTGTTTACTTCAGTGCCTCTTGGAGTGGAGTTTATAATCAAGTAGTTAAATATCCATATTTATTAAATGTTTTTATGCTGAGGAAAGGTTAAAAGGTGCTTTCCTTACCACCACCAGAAGTGTTATTTCTCAGTTGAACACCACTTCTTAAGTTCATTCTTCTCAGTCACCAAAATAAAAACAAATCCAGGCACCAAACTCGGAAGTGTTTTTCTGTGCTTTGACAACTCAGAAAGGGCATTTCCCACCCTCTATGTGTCTTCTGGATGAATCACTGGACTGTGATGAACCATAACCTGCCTTTGGCTCCTTTTTGAGAACTGCAAAGGCAGAGATGACCTCTTAATCTTCCATGATAGTATTTCTCCAGTTAAATGCTGCGTTTGCTCCGTGAGTCAATGTCTTCACTGGTGGGTTGACCATCTGCCATTTGTTCTCCTCTTTCTGTTCTTCACAGAAACACATGCCCAGGGAAGGGATCTGAGAAGGAAGTTACCAGCAGGGTCATTGCTTTGACTTGAAGGAGGGGCTTTGCTACAGAAAAGAGCAGCCCCTGATATTCTGTCACTTCTGAAATGAACTAAAACCAGGCTGGAAGCCTGAGGGGTGAAAGCTGAACTTGTGTCACCACCCCACATTCATACCTGGGCAAGCTGTTCCTGTGCCTCACCCTCCCCCACAGTAAAGAATTTCTTCCTAGTATCCAATCTACTCTCTGTCAGTTTGAAGCCATTGCCCATTGTCCTGCAACTCCAGGCTCTTGTGAGTTTCTCGCCATCTTTCTTGTAGGCTCCCTTCCCTACTGGAAGGCTGCAATTAGGTCACCCCAAAGCCTTCTTTTCCCACTTTGAAAGGAAGGAAATTAGCTCCAAGTGGAGAGGTTTCCAAATGCGTATCTTGTCTGTAGGTGTTACGTGGCATTGACTTTCCAGATGAAAATCTTCTCCAAAGACTTAACTGCCAGTCACATACATAGCCCCCAGAATAAAATCCTTCTCTTTACCTCCAGTGCTTTGCTAAAACTGTGTGAGGCTCCCTTTGGAACGAGAGAGCTGACGTCACTGGTGCTGGCATGCTGTTATACATGTCTTGCTGCATAGGTAGTCTCATTATTAAAAATATAAAGCAACAACCCAAAGGCTTCCTGATGGAATAAAATCCTCTTACCTTCTGCACCATCTGGGCAAAGTCTCTGCTGTCTCTGCTGGGGAGCCCTGTGAGCGCTCGGGTGAGAGGTGCCAAGGAGGAGCCGTGGCCCACGATGAGGATGACGCCTGGCACAGCAGGAAAAGCAAAGAACTGTGGTAAGGGAGCTGCAGCACTGCCACAGATGGAGATGAGGTGGTTTGGGGCTGTTCATCTTTGTAGACCTTTTTGACAATGTGGCAGAGCGTGTTGTGATGGGCAGAAAATATCTGGTGTGTTGAGCATGCCAGCTACTGAGAGAAGGCATTTGCGAGGGAAAGAGAAAAAAGCTTTCCAGAAAAGCATATTATCTTTTGCTGAGCTCCATCCTGATGTAGAAAGATGAAGAAAAGCATATACTTTTGCAATGTTAGTACTCTACTGTGTCAGTTTTATTTTACTTTTTTCATTTCTATTCCATAAATTGCATTTATGTTACTTCAGTGTAGCCCAGGACAAACACTGAGTCACCTTAAGCTCTGTGCAGTGCCAACAGCTCACATTAAATGTGTTTCTGCTGGCAAATCTCTGCCAGTTCCTGTTACTGCAAGGGTCTGACAGAATATTTAAAGACCTGAAACTCTACCTTTGCAGGGGCAGGCACTGATGATGTGTTTTATAACCGCAGAGCTTCTGTTGACATAATCTTCATAACTTTCTGATGGCACCAGAGAAGAGAGTGGGAAGTTACCCCTGACAATAAAATCACAAATATATGTTAATCTAGATGAAAACACTCTTAGCAGCATTGAATGACTACACCAGAGAAAAGGCACTTAGTTAAAAGGTTTATCTACTGGCTTGGCTGACACACTGTTACCTCTGCTTGTCTGAAGCATTAGCTTCTCTCTGAGAAATTTCCATTAAATTTCATGGATAAGTCTCATAGCTCATAAAGCACCAGATGCAGGGAAAACCAGGCTTCAATAAAACTTGAAGTTCACAGTGGAGATTATTTAAAGCAGGATTTGTGGCTAAGAAAAGCTTTGAGAAATTCTGCCAGCAAGGACCACTGCCCAAACATGAGCTGCAGAGCTGCCTGGGTCTTCCAACCCTGACTGAGTTCAAACAGAGGAGAGACAATAATGATGTGAATGCTTGCAAGATTTGGTACCTCAGCATTAATCTCCTCAATAAAGCAAGTAAATAAATATCTACAATGAACGAGGCTTATCTGCATTGCTGGCCAAATGGATAGTAAAGACTTCCACTGCTAGATTTTTAAAAAAAGGTGTTTCCAGGGACAGTAATCACAATGCATTACTCCAAAGTATCTGAGCACTTCTGCTGAGACCAGGCATTCTTCTTTCTTTTATATACCAAGGCTTTCCAGGCACCCAAAAAAAACTAAGAGCCAGACCTTCACACTGCTGTGAATCAGGGCAGCCTCAGAGGTCTGGTGGGGCTTGGGTGATGGACAGCTTTTGCAGTGGTTGAATTGGTAAAACCAGACCCTGCTGTCCCACAAGCTCAGTAGTAGAGTGAACCTTGGCAATGAATTTTGTTGTGCTGACGCTTAATTTTGTATCTGGTTTTTACTGATACCCTTTGCTGGTGATTCTTTAAGTGATCTCAAACACTCATTTATGACACCTAGCACCCAAGGATTTTTTTAGCCCTGCAATTGATGGGAAGAAACTGGCATTCTATGTGCAAGTTTATAGTTCATCCACCCTGGAACTGAGTGAGCTATGAGGGGCCTAAACACTGTAGTTAACATTGCCTTGGAGATTCCCCTCTGAACCTCCCACTGCTGTGCATTTGCACAGTTTCTTTTGAGGCAAGTGATTTTGTACCAAAAAACCCCTAGAGAATACAGTCTGTTAGTGAAGAACACACCAGAAAGACTTGTGCTCCAAAAAAAAAGGATTTTGGAGACTTTATGCAGTCTCAAACAAAGATACATCTTTGGCTGTAAGGAATGTGTTAATACATGATATGTTTCCTTTCCCCCTTTCTTGAATACATGGGAAATCCCAGAGACAGCTGAGTAATTTCCTGGATCTGGCTGTGCACTGCAAACACTGAGCAGCCTGGTTTGTGACCAAGATGAGGAGCTAGTCTGAATTGGAGGTTTATCATTTCCTGCCGGGCTGTGGTTTGCAAGCGCTCAGAAAAGGCATCGACCCTCACCCCACCAAGATATGAGGGCTCCAAAAAGTCCTTGCTGAGCACAGTATTAATCTTTGAGCAACTTAAAATGATGCCAGAAACATCAGTTAAAGTGAAATGCTCTTATCTTGCCTGTCTTCAAAACTTCCTGCTGCTGCCCTGCAGACCCTCAGCCAAGGGCTGACTGACCTTATATAATGTCACATTTCTTTGTCACTGAAAATCAGGTTATTCTTCACATTTCCAAAGTGTTTTTCACATGAACCAAAGGTAAAAGCAAAGCTCCTGGGACCTGACATTAATGCCCATAATGTCAAGGCAACACCAGAGGAGAGCTGGTGCTACGCACAAGACATTTGTGCTAGTGCACCCATGTGCTTGGTGACAGCATAGCTTATTTTTATATCCTATTTTGATCTGAATTTGATCAGAATCACCCCATCTTTGCAGTGTTTGTAATGATTTGTGACACATAAAAAGACAAGATAGCTCAGGGAAAAACCCCACAGCTTTATCAGACACAGAGCAATTACCTGTAACTTGTATCTATGTCGTAAGATGCCTCCACCAGTTCTGCCACAGTCATGAAGTTAGGGATTGCTCTGCTTGCTTCCCACTTGGTCCATTCAAACAGTCCTGGTTCCACCCTGATTCTGACTTTTTGATTTAATTTAAGCCCTGCAAGAACAAGAAATAGATCTTAGGAGAAAGGTACACTCAAAGTGCTACATTCAGGCTATACATTCTGCCTTGTTTGCTGTTGTAGTTTCATTACTGAAAATGAATTACTTATTATCAACCAATTAATTAATGGAAGCCACCATTATATTCTTGTATGACTAACATAAAGGGACTGCAAGTTATTATCGTCATTATCATGATCATAATTTTTGAAGCTCTCTTGTGATGCTCTGCTAGAAGGAAAAAAACTCAGTTTTGCAATGTTGCAATCTGAATAAACTTCAGACAGGAAATATTTTTACCATTTTTATATAGCATTTTGCTCCGTGTTCCTCAGTGGGGCAGTAGATTGTCCAAATTGTCCAGTATTAGAAATGGAATTCTCTTGTCAAAAGAAACATTATTTTTTGAGTATTCTCAAGAGAGGTTACTGAGTGGCAGTGAATGCATTCTAATGTAAACATGGTAATGAACTGTGAACTTGCTGAAAGGTAACAGAAGATGAAAAAAAGATGAGAGGGAGAGGAAAGGAAGATAAAGATGTTCTGCAATATGAAGGATTAAAATAGTTTGGTTCACAAAAGGAATCATGGAAGCAGTCTTCCCTGATTCACATTCAGATCCTTCAGAGCACTGGAAACATCAAATACTTGGGTCAAAATATTTTCTGGAAGAGGTGGCAGTGGTGATTTGATGAGCAGCTACTAATGTTGAATTCCAGCAGATATGAAACACCTCAGTTTCACATAACATTAGATTCCATTCTAACTAGGAAGACACAGAGTTACTGTGATATATCCCACAGAATGCACATACACCAGCAGGTTTGTTGCTGCCTGCATTACCAGCAGTCAAAACCACTTTGTCTTGCCTGCTTAAAGAAAACCACAAACAACCACAAAGTTGTGCATCTTCCTAATTGCTCATGTCAAATGCTTCACAGAAGTTTGGTGGAGATGTTTGCAGTGTGGCAGAAGCACCTGGCAGGTTTTGCTGCCTTACCCTGCAGTATGTGCTGAGCTGTCTGCACGCAGCGCAGGGCAGGGGACGAGTACACGTAGCTGACTGTCACCTCCTGGTCCAGCAGAGCTTCCCCTGATGGCAACAGCAAAGTGAGAAATTACTACAAAACACTTTCTGAAAAAAAAAAAAAAAAAAACCCAAAAAAACCCCAAACCCTCAGAGCTTTGCAATTGCATCAACATGGGATATATTGACAGTCCCTTTCTATTAATTTTCTTCCCACTATCTGCTGATTGAGCTCATTAGAAAGCTCATTCTGGTGGAAACATCAATTCTAAAATGATGTTGCAAAGATAATTACTGGAGATTCACCCCAAATCTGCAAACAGCAGTTATAGGCATGTGGCTGTCTCCATATATCTGAGCCATCAGAGACAAGCAGTTGCAGCAGACCAGCACTGTCACAGTCATACATCTTGCTCAGGGAGCACAACCAACTTCATCTGGAGAGTGAATTGAGTCAGCCTAGCCCACACCACCCATCCTCCTGCAGCAAGGTGACCACACTCTGTTGACCATGGAGCTGTTTCCTCTGGCCAGCCCCTGCACTCCTCACTGTCCACTCAGGGACAACTGCATAAGACATTCATCCCTTGCAGACAAGCAGCAGGGCACAGGTAGTGCACAGGCTTCTTCCAGGACCTGGCAGAGGGGGTCTCAAAGACAAGTAACCAGCTGTGTTCTCTGTTTTATTATTTAAGAAGATCTTGCAGTGGTTGCCCACAGAGAATTGTGGCCACAGTGAGTGCTGGCAGGAAATTTTTCTGCTGCAAGGCCAGCATGAGCTTTGGCAGATGATGACAGGCTGCTTCCCAAACCCTTACATTTGCAGGAGGACAATATCCAGCTTACCTGTAAGCCTTGACTGGAAAATACCACAGCAAGATAAAGGAGGATCACATTCAAACTGCTTCATGCTGTCTTTCTGCCTTGGCAGGGAGGAGGGAAAGTTCAGATCTGCTCTGTAGTATTTCCCTGAAACAAGGCAGGACATTTTGTTGTGGCACAAGGGAGGCAGCAGCTGTGTTATGTTTGTTTTACAGACAGTCAGTGTCTCACTGATGAAAAATAGCCAGTGTTATTACCTTAAAGGGGTCATGTTTTAAGGTCACAACAATGGCTTGGGAAATCATCTGTCCTAAGAGAACATCTGTCCTCTTCTTCAAGCTCAGAAGGAGCAAATGGGGAGGAGGAGGAGGGAAAGAACAGGAAATCAGAAGAATTTGGCTTTGTGGGATTCAAGAGAAACAAAAATCGACTCCCTATCTATATTCTTTTACAGTTGCCAAAATGACCAAAAAAAACCAATTTCCACTGAATGAAAATGAAACCAATGCATTGATTATGCAGCTATATGTTACCACTCTCCTTATCTGCTGTGAATTCCGTGCACTAAACATGGGGAATCTCCAGCATAGCAAGGCAGGCTTTCAGCATAAAGCTCTCACTTGTGAACTCCACCTTCTTGTTCCCCTCCTTCCTCCTGACACACATTTCCCAGTTTTGGGTCAGTTTTCTTCACCTGAAAACATACCTTTTTCTTTTAATTTTTGAGGGAGAGAGAGGAAATTCAGATTTTAATTTATGTCAGTGCTGACATTTCATTTCCACTACAGATTCCCCAGGCTGGACTAGTGATGTAGTGTGACTGATCAAGAGCCTGTGATTCTGACTCAAGGCTCGGAAAGGTGGAGGGGTCTGACAACCATCACCTCATGTAATGAGAGGTGATGAGGGTGCTCCTGGGATTTGTTCATGTACCAGTGAGCCACACTTCCATCAGCAGCACAAGAGCTTTGTTTATCTGCAGAATTCAGGGAGCATGAAGGACTTTAGGACATTGTGACCTGGTTATGTGCAGGTTGAAGCAGTGCTGGGCCTTGCTTGCACTGTTACCACTCCTCTGTGCCAGCGTTGACATTTACACAAAGATTGACTCTCTTCTACCCATTACTGGGGTTAATTTGGTTTGGTCCTGGTTTTTGAAGATCTCCCTGTTACCTTACTCACCATCTGCAGTCAGGCACTGCTGAAGCCAAGATTTGCCAAAGACCTGATCCACTCTTTCCCCATGGCACATCACCAGCACCCCTCTCCTCAGGGCGGCGTTCTGAGACAGCTGGGAAAAGGGAGTTTCATAAGGATGTTACCTACAACCTGCAGGAAAAGCCTGGATTCCTGGAGAAGAGACAGCATAATAGATGCCTGTCCTTAGGACAGTGACAAGCCTGACTGGTTCTCCATTGAAGGCAAATGAAAGAGAATCATAAAATCATTAAGGCTGGAAAAGCCCTTTGGGATTATTGAGTCCAGCCTTTGACTGACCAGCATGTTGTCAACTCAAGCACAGCACCGAGTGTCACATCCAGTTGTTTCATGTACACTTCCAGTTTTGGTGACTCAACACCTCCCTGGGAAGTCTGTTTAATGCTTGACCATCCTTTCAGTGGAAATATTCTTCCTGATACCCAGCCTGAACCTTCCCTGGTGTGGCTTAAGGCACTTCCTCTTGTCCTGTCAAAGGTCACATCCCTGACCCCCATGGGCTGCAGGTTTTAATTCTGTATTAGCACAAGTGAAAGGCAGTGCTGGTAACAGATCTTTTAACCTCAGTGTGGGAAGGAATCATAACTTTAATTTGTATCATATGGGTGATATAAACAAAACCCAGAAAATTAACTAAGATCTGAGTGGCAATGCCCTTTTCTACACCAGGACTAACAGCAAGCTTCTCCTTCTTTTCCTAGTGAAAATACTACTTCTACATTTTCATAACTGTCTGTTCAAATCAACAGTGAACCCAGATCTCCTACAGGGCCACTTTTTTTACTTAGACTGCATGGAATTACAAATAAATTTGAAGTCGCTTGGGGTTAGTATACAATGAACATTAAATGCAACTGAGAAGAAGAAACAAGGAAAGGTTTTAAAACAGTGTTACTGCTGCAGCATTGAATTAAGTGCTCTGCATCTTCTGCAACAGAGAAGGGAACTCTTAAGAAGATGTTTGAGGTTGATATTCATGCATTCTGTTAAATACTTGCAGTTCTGCCATGAAACACCCATCAGCTGCCACAAGATCGGAGTATAGACCCAAGGTTTTGTGCTCTTCCTCTTCTCCTTGAGAGTAACCCAGAGGCCAGGGAAACTCTAGACTGGAGATGTGCCCTTCTGCAAAACACATTTCTCAGGCCAAGCCTTGGCTCTGCCACAGATCTGACCTGCATAAGAGAGGCCAAGAGCCAGAGGAAGGACGTGCGACTTGTTCAGAAAGGTCTTGCAGTCATATACATGGTGTCCTGGAGGCCCCAGGATGGAAGTTCCCTCAAGGTGCCCTCAGTTTCTCTGATGTTAGCACAGACCAGCCCGGAGTTATTGCCCAGCACAGCAGGAAGAGAGGCTGTGGGGCCAGTAAGCTAAAGGCGTTTCTGAGGCACGCTGAAAATGCATTTTGGCATCTCTGACAGAGCCAAAAAGGCAAAGCAGGTGCAAAATGTGCTGTAGGAAAAAAATCAGAGCTCTTATTTGTTTTGCTCTTCCTACCAGAAGACCAGTGGACACAGGAAAAAATGATACCTGTAGATTCTGGACCTGGGTGAAAAATGTGATCCTACCAGTGCTGTTAACCACTCCAGCTAGCTGTTCTGTGCAGTTATCTGCACTAGCTACTTATCTAAAAATAAGGAAGAAAACTGAACATTTAAATGTCATCTGGGGCCATGGAAGCCTCTAAGATGACATCCATAGAATCAAGATGTAAGAGCAGCTGTGAACAGTGAGCCTAATTCTGATTTATTTACTCTGCCTGAAGCCATGTGGAAGTCAGGGGAGGTTGTGCCTGTGTCTCACCTGTCAGACTTGTCTCCATAGCCACTGAGGCTGTGCTCAGAGAAACCTGAGCAGAGAACTCTTGTGTTGTGCTATTATGACAGGAACAGGGAAAGATTTATGAAAGACAAGTGTAATAAACATCATATACATTACAGAAAAAGGTATGAGATATTATACAATACAGTATGAGTGTGTATATATATATATATATATAAAAATGTACAACATAATAAATAAAACGGTGTGTATAAATGTACAACAAAACATGAAAATATGAGGGAGGAAAAGGAAGATACGATTAAATTTACCAAATGCCATTAATTAATAGCATATCTGCCAAAGCACATGGCAGAGATGAGAAATGGAATAAACGATTACCTGAAGAGAAAGAACATTGGTTACACTCCTTGACATACTGAGATTTTGGGCTTCCCCATTCAGCTTTACATTGGGTTCCTTTTCTGTTTTGGCGAAGGATTTTGAAGCTGTGTCAAAAATATATTCCCTATAGAAAAAGCAGAAGCAACATACACATACACACACAAACATACAGGTACACAAATAGAAGAGATTTTTGAGTCATGATGTTGTTTACAGGATCAACAAGTCAAGATTCATGTTCAATACTTTTTGCCCACTTGCAATCCACCTCATAGCTTTGCTGTTCATTTAGAATATGCCCAATAAAAATGAGGTTAAAATATGAGGAACTGATGGTGTATATTGGGTGCAACCCTGCCAAAGTGGGACCTTCAAGCAGGAAATAACTACCTGGTGGCCTCCTCCCTTTCTCTAAGACATCAAGAAGTGCACCAAAACTTCCCAGCTTAGAAAAATCAGCTCTAATCTACAAGTAGCATCAGCTGTGCTGCAGAATGTCAGCTGCAGAATGAAGTGCAGGAAGCCAACAGGTGCCTTCTGATGCAGGGCACATCAACAAGATAAAGGTGGTGCCAAGGTGGTGGAGCAACCTTTGTGTGGTTTCATTTCAAGCTAACTTTACAAACCCTTGAAATGAGAAAAAAAGAAGAGAGCAGAGAGCCAGGCTGAAGGCTGAGCCTGCCCTGGCAGAAAGTGCTCTTTCAAAATTCATTAGGGCGTTCAGGTTCTTCAAGAGTGAACAGGGGTCATCCCTCGAGCAGCTGAACTTATGAACTCTGGGTGCCTGCAGAGTCCTGTCTCTTTTCCCTCAGATATCCCACCCAGACCCTCAGGATTCCCCCTCTGCCCACAGATCCCGGCAAGGAGGAACTGCCAAGGAAAGCCACACCCATGAAATCCCAAGTTACCTGTGCTTGACCCAGGTGTCTGACTCGTGGGCCTTCTCGGTGTAGTTCTCTGGGAGGAAGCCCCTGCAGCCGGTGCGGTGCGAGGTGCCGATCACCCAGCCCTCGCTCGCGTCGCTCTGCTGCCTCGGGTCCACGTAGATCAAATCCCCAGCGCTGATCATCAGCTCGTCAATGTTCTGGGGCTTGTACTGGAAGAGGGCCCTCAGCCTCTGTGGGGACACACAGCAGGCTCAGGGTGTTCTCCGTGCTGCAGCTGCTCAGGTGTGGGAGCCCAGGACATCCCTCTGGTTGCCCTGGTTGTCTCCAAACCCTGGCAGGGGGTTCGGAGAGCCTGGCACAAAGTCAAAAACACCTGTGGCTTCCATTTTAGCCTGTGAAAAAAACTGCCAACTTTGTATGAGGAATTACAAGCCACAAGGGTTTGAGTAGTGTGGTAGTTGAATTAACACAGGGTGAAAAAGTAGGATTTTGGGGCTTTTTAGAATGTGATTCAAGGGGACAAGATGGAGGGATTTGGGCATGTCCTGACCTTCTTCTCCTTCTTTTTGTCCTCCATGTCTTGGTGTGATGGTGACACTTTTCTATTGGTTTAAGGTAGAGACACACTGTCCAACATAAATGATAGATATTGGCACATTATTGTAAACACAGTACACGTAGTTTTTAGAATAAAATGTGAACACTGCCCTAGAGGGCAGACAGAATGCCATGGCCGATTTGCTAGACAGAGCTCAGCAGGTCAGAGAAAGAATGTTAGAGATAAGGAAAAATAAACAGCCTTGAGAAGCCGACCCTATGCATTCAGACTCCTTTGGCTGTTCAAACTGGGAAACAAAGACTTTTACATTCTTGGGGTCACCTTGATCTGCAGACCCCGAGACTCAGGGGATGTTTGTTCGCCTCTCTCTGCTGGACATAGAACCAGCTCTGTTTTCCACTCTGCAACCTGCTCCTTAGTGGCACGTTGGCAGAGGAAAAGTATGGGGATTTTGGAAAGAATTCGAGACAGGACCTCTGAGTTTTTTCAGATGATGTGATTTATTTTTCTTATCTTCTACATAGGTAGGAAGGGTGAGTTTGGCTCACATCTTCATTGCAAGGCTTAGAAGGTCATAAGACCCCTAGTTACAAGACCTTTGTCAATAAATCCTTAAAAGGATTTAAGGATTTATTGACAATAAAACACTGCCAACAAGGATATTTATGTTTTTGACTCGATCCTTAAATATTTCATCTTATGGACCTATGCTACACTGTGGCTTTCTTAGCCAATCATGTTATGACACACAAACCTACAGTAAGGTATTCTAAACTTCTTGTTTACCTTTGTAACTACTTTTATTTTTTCTAGATCTTAAACTCTAAAACTCTAAACTTTCCTCAATTTAACTTGTCTCTGCTTTAAACTATAAATCCACATTCTTGTTTCTAGCACCTAAGTTTGGAAGCCTTTTCCAAAGTCTCAGATCAAATCCTGTGTTTAATTCTAAGCTTTGGCTTACAGGCCCAAAGTTCTGAGAATTCCCTGCATTTTGGATACCACCAGAAAAGGAAGACACTACCCACACAATATGTGTAAAAATAGGCACTTGGTTTTCACAAAAATACTTTTTCCCCCCTCTAACTGATACAGACTTATTTGAAAGCAAACACAGATCTGACCTATTTTTGTGATTGCTTGCAGCTCTCCTGAGTGTGACTAAAATCCAACATGAGACTTGTGACAAACTGATTTACTGATCTGACAAAAAGCTGTTGAACATTCCATAATTTAAATTTGGAAATGAGAACTGAAAGAATGGTGACTGGTTTCAACTAAGAGTCTGCTAAGCAGAAAATCATCAGCGAGAACTGACACCTGCTCACAGCTGCAGTTCTCATCATGGCTGGAACAATCAAGAAAACTAATTTTGCTGAAGGGAATTTTGCTGCAAAACCGTAAACTGACAAATCCTAGAAAATATTAGAGGATCATGACTTCCTGTCTCTTATTTTCTCATGTCATAGTAAGATTAGGTTTTTTCCCTCTGGGGTTTGGAATTAGACTTTGAGACATGCAGGTTGAGCAACCTACCAAAATAAAGGTATTATCTACCGATTCAGGAGTGCAGTTTTTCAGCCCAAAATGGCACTGGAAACAACCATGCTCTTTGAAACACTGTGCTGAGCAGGCAGAGATTTTCTTAAAGATGGAAAAGGCAAGATAACTGTAGCCAAGAAAATAAAAGGCTCAGGAAATGAAATAAATCTGACTCCAGTACCTGGTAATGCACAAAACGCATGTCCCGTGAATAGAGAGCAGCCACCCACTGGCAGGGCTCCCCTGGGTTAATGCATTTGGCCAGTTGTTCCAAAGTCTTCTGGTGGTGAGGATAAAACCTGTGAGCCAAGGTAAGGTGGAACTGCTTCAAGGAGGGCTTCACGTGGCAGTCTAGGGATGAAACAATCACATCAAGACATAGGAACAAAGGTTGTTTAAAGCTCCTCTTGTTTTATCCTACACAATCTGCATGATGCAGGAAATATCATAGTAGCTAGTGGTAGAGTAGCTCTACTGAATAATGGTTTTGAAGGGTGTCATGGTTTTAATCACGCCAAAATAATTCACAAATGTGGACTGGATTTGCTTCCTGGATTCATCTGTGAGGAAAAGAAATGATCATGGTTGGATTTCCTCTCCCAGCCTGAGGTGTACTGAACTTATTTCTCCCAGACAAAGCTGTGGTGGGGCTGTGCCCTTTCAGTCTCCACTGGCGATGCTGTTTCCCTTGGAAAAGGTATTAGGCCCTATTCCTAGGGATGCAGCCAGGCCATCATAGTGCTACAGCACCATGAGGGTGGAGATCTGGGGAGTGTTATGTCCCTGCCCATCTTGGATATTCTGATCAATCACCTGCCGAGTTGCACACAGGATCATTTCAGCATCTAGGCAAAAGTGCTGTGTCTTCAAAGAATAAAACTTGCTCCTCTGGCTACTCTGCTTGCAAATCTGTAGGAGCACAGGCTGTTTACTGGCAGCAGAACATAATCTAAGCTCCCCTGGAGACACAGGGAATGTTTTCAGTACCGTGGCTACGCATTTCTGCTACAGCCCACCCGTTTTCCCTCTGGTGTTGGTCCTACCTGCCAGGGCCGAAGCCTCTGATGAGAATGCCACAGCAAACTCTTTGAGTACATTTGCCTGGCTGTCATCAATGAAGAAGCCAAGGTAGCTGGGAGATGCATGTAGTGTTAGGGAAATGGATGGTGGAAATCTCTGGGAAAATCTGTCACCAACTTGCTTTAAGATGTCATACAACAATTCCACTTTCTGGTCTTCACACTGAAAGAAAACAGAGGAGGAGCAGGCTTTACCCACCAGCTCACAGCCAGTGTTGTAGATGCTGTCATACAGCACTGCCAGAAAACTGTGGGGCTATAAACTTCCTGAGAAACACAAAATACCTAGGAATTTGCCTGAAATTCCTGGCATTAAACCCAGCAGTATTTGGCAGTTGGATCAGCACAGTGTCCTGGCTCTATAACAGGAGATGGAACCTTCAACCCAAGGTATATCTAGATGGGTAGGAAAAAGCCAAAATATTTTACCATTTGTCAGGTGTGCATGAACCAGTCTGAAATGAGACAGGGATCATGATTTCCCTCTTCAGCTCTAAATAGGAATTTGTGTTATTGTTATCCTACAGTCCTTTACTGAAATGTGCAAGGTGAGGGTTGCAATGCAGTCATCTCTCCAGACAGGCCTTTAAACTTGATGCCTCCCAAGAGCATGGCATTCATTATTAATGAATGATTTTTATTCTGTATAATTGTGTTTAATGGTCACAGAGCACCACTCAGTATTTTGCAACAAAATACGCTTATTTTCACTGTCTCTACTTTTTGGCATGGTTGTGATGACCCACCCTCAGGGGGAAGGAAGCACTTAATGGTTTAACATAAAAGTATGATGAACAAAGTCATTTTTGTCCAGCTGCTGTAGCCCAAGCCTGTTTCAGCACATCCCAGACACAGCTGATGTTCATGTGTTTCACCATCAACATGCTAAAACTGGATTCCAGGAGGCTCCAGAGTTTTTCCAGACCAGTCCAGTGCTGGACATCACAAAAGATTTCACAAAATCTTCAGCTTCAATAAAAAGAGTAAAATCTGGGACACGCCACCATAGCAGTGACCGGCTGATGGGGCTCTCTTGGGAAGGCAAAGCTTTTCCTGAGATTCCCACAGGCTTGTACCAAAGCTGTCTGCATCCTAGGATAACCCTGTCCCTGCTGCACAGCTGGCTGATGGCAGCCACTGCTGCCCTGGCTGGGAAGGTTTATCATCCTAAATCCATGCAGCAATGGACACATGGAAGCCTGACAGCAACTGAACTGCACAGGGCTGTGGCAGGCACATTCTTCTCTCTCTCAGGATTTTTTTCATAGAGGAGCACAAAGGAAAGAAACAGAAAACAATTGCTATTTCTGCTCCTTGTTTTTCGCATGTGGAATGTGTTTGGAGAATTGTTTACCTGGGGTGATTGCTTGGTTGGATTCTGGTGAGAATTGTTTGAGCCTGATGGCCAATCAGATCCACCTGTGTCTGGACTCTTGCGAGAGGGTCACGAGTTGTGGGTTACTTAGATAAGGTAGTTAGAAAAGTAGGTTTGTAGTTTTAGTATCTTCCTTTATATAGTATATTAATGTATTATAGTATAGTTATAATAAAGAATTCATTCAGCCTTCTGAACTGGAGTCAGACATCGTCATTTCTTTCCACCACGTTCACCTGCGTTTACAATACAGGGCTGCTCTAGATGGATCTACCAAAATGGCACTGAAAACTTCTTTGAAATACTGTGCTGAGCAAGCAGAGGTTTTCTTAAGGATGGCAAAGGCAAGATGACTGTAGCCAAGAAAATGAAAGGCTCAGGAAATGAAATAAATCTGATTCCAGTACCAGCTGCCAGGTACCCCGAAACATCCCACCCAAACATTAACTGTGACTCAAACATTCAGCATCACTCGGGCATTAATCATCACTCAAGCATTAAGCAACCTGCCTGGACCTGGGTCATGTCATTTGATCACCAACAAGTTCTGGTGTCAGACCACAGCAGGTGGCCCAGTTTCACCAAACACCACCCAGCTGAAATCCGACCCTTGCACTCTCCTTGCCTCACCGTGAAGAAGTCGCAGAGGGTGACGTGTGGGAAGACCTCGTGGGCTCTGTTCTTCCCGCACTGGCGCTTGCTGTCCCTCCAGAAGTCCTGCAGGCGGCTGTGCAGGCGGCCCCTGGGGCACAAGTAAAGGGCGTACTCCTGGGGGATTGGGTCATCCAGGGAGGGGTCGTTGCAGTGGGAATGCAGCCTGAAATCAAGAGCGTAACACTGAGGGTGAGGGTGTGCACGGCTCTGGTTTCTCGTGGCTGAAGGCCTCCGTAGCAGAGATCACAAAAAGGAAATACAGTTTTATTATCTTCTTTCACATGAAAAGCTGAAGTAAATGTTCATTTTTCTCTCTGCAGCACTAAATAATGGAGGAATTTTTTTTTGCTTATTTTTTTGACTACTTTACATTTTATCTTGTGCCTTTACTTCTGAAAATGAGAGAAAACAAAAAAAAAAACTTTTTAGGGTTTGGGTTTTTTTCTCCCCCTTTTTCATGACTGGAAACAGAGAACTGGAGGAGGAAAAATGCAATGGGTGGAACATGTTGAAGAATGACAAAATTAAAACCAGCTGAAGATTAAAAAAACACTCAAAATGCACCTCTTTATTCAGCCCTAAGAAAATCCAGCAAGACAAATCAGAAACACGCAAGGAAAGGTCAGAAATGTATATGCCATGTGATGATATAATTTGCCATGTCTTTCACATGATGCATGTTTGTCTTTGCAGCTCTTGGATTGGGAATGGCTGTTGGGAAGTGTGGCAGCATCCCTGAAAAAAATATTTGGAAAGCATATGCCATTCTCAAATGCCTCCTCTGGCTTTTTACAAAAGGAAAGAAAACAGAAGAAAAAAGAAAAAAGCAACTGAACCAAGGAAAAAAAGGAAAAAAAAACCCAAAAGAAAACCCAAAAGAAAGTGCAAGGAAAGACTGTATTTAATGTGAAGGTTAATTAAAACAACAACAAAAAAATCAGTTGTCAGCACATGAATGACATATAAATACTCTGTGAGAGTCTTGGTAGAGAGGAAAAAACTTTGTGGCATTCAAAACTGAGACGTTATTTAAATTGTAATAATGCCTCCCTCTGACCATCAGCCTTTCACCTTAATTTCTGATGGGCCTTTCTTTTCCCCTTCAGCTGTTGTTTCTGCACATGTTTCTAAATGCAGTCATGGGCTTACAGAATTTTTCCCTATTTCCTTGTTCCTTTCTCTCAGGAGGCTTAAAGCTGGGGAGAACTTTCTGACCAGACCAGCTGGTCCTGTGAACTGACTCATTGGTAAAAGTAGTTGCTTTTTTAAAATTTACCTGGACCGTCTGCAAGTTACCTCATGTCCCAGAATAAGTACAAATATAAATATTTCTCTCTCTGAGTGAAATAAATGAAAAAAAAAAAATCTCAATTTCAGCTTTGTGTTTTTTATGGCAGCTAACTTCAGTGACAGGATGAGCACGTCAACAAGGATTTTTAGGCAGGTTTAATGTGAAGGCACACCTTAGAAATCACAAGTACTTACCATTTTACTGCATCTTCTATTGTCTTTTGTCCAGTAGCAACCAAGGCTTTTTGCCTAGAAAAAGCACAAAATTGGTTCCTCAGAATTCCTGAAAGAAAACTTCTATGAAGTATAGGCATTCAGTGACTTTGGTCATCAAGTCTATTTTTCAGTACAGGCAGGACCTTTAGCAAGACAGTTTTTCCTAGCAAATGTTATTGTTCTTGAAGCCTTCCAGATAGCTTTTTTCTCACTGCAGGTCTTTAATTCCTGGAAGACTGGTAACCTGTCCTCCCCATGAGATGCCTTCCTTTGTGTTCTGGAGGTGTTTCCTTAGCAGCCTTACTGACTATATGAATTTCCTTGGGCTTAGATAAACCATCCATCCAAGCACTGTAAGAACAGGATTTTCTTGGTTCATAGCAAAAAAGGGTCTGATTCAAGATGCCAGGGCCAAGCCCATACATTAAAACTAAGCAAAATATGCTTATATTGGGGTTTGGAATCTGGATTGAGGACCCCCAGAGCCAGCAGAGAGCCAGATCTAAACCAGCAGCTCAGTCCAAGGTAAGGGACAAAATCTCTCATTTCTCTCTGTTAATGCAACTTCCGTTCTCTGCGGTAGGATTTGATTCACGTTTCCTTTTCTAACTTGGGCTTTCAAAAAGCCAGCTATGTGTTTCACATGAGCAAATCCTTGTGCCTGAATACTGGGTGATGGGTGAAGGATTCCAGTGTTCAAGCAGCAGCTGCACTCATGAACCTCTGAAATGCACCTACAAACTTCTCAGAAGAAACATGAAGGGGATGTAGAGACAGAGGACACTGGAAAAAAAAAACTACTGAATTTCTTGGCATCTGCTGATGTTTTTCCTTCTCTTTTGAGGCCATCTTTTCTGGCCACTGGCTCCTGAGGGCATTGAGTTGTGTTGTCTCCTCCCATTTTTGTTCTTCATCCATCCCTGTGACAACATCACACATCAGCAGTGTGTGCACTGAGCTGCAAGACTCAGGCTCATCCTTGTGTTCCCTCCCAGCCTTCTGTCCTCTCTTCAGTGTAAAAACTACACTTGGGCTTGTTAATAACATTTCTATGCAGCCATTGCTGGCTCTTCAGTGGGGGTCAACAGGACAAACATGAGCCTTTCCACTCAAACGTTACCTTCTACCTCTCTTCTCCATAAAGTAAATCAGCTCCCATGGCCAGATCAATGCACAACCACGAGGTCTGAAGCCAGTCCTTGCCCTGTGTGACTGAATACGGCACATTTCCTTTCTGTGCCCCAGCTGAGCCCTCCTGTCCCTCTCCTCACTCAGCTTTTCCTGCTGTGCTGTCGGATTAAGCCCTTTTCTGACCCAGAGATGGGGCAACTGAGAGGCATTTTAAAAGATTTTATTCCATTTTCAGTCTCATGCGAAGGGTGAGACCATACAGATGTTATAATTCATGCCATCACAATCAGAAGCCAAGTATTTCCTAATTACAATACACTATAAGTATTTCTTGGCTTATCAGCTTTTGCCGCACCATGCTGTAGATGCCCTAAAACCAATAATCTAAAATTACCCCTCAGGGGTCCCACTACAACGCACCTTTCATAGTTCTATTTCTCTAAAATATCTAGTCTTATTTGCAAGGCCATCCTTTGAAACTTGTTTCTAGCTCCATTTCTCTCTCAACAATGTCTGTCCTATTCCATGGCATGCCTAAGTCAGCGTTTCTTATCTCAAGCTTTGCACAGAGATGCACACTGTGTGAGCCTTCTGTCAGGCTTTGAGAATTCTCTACAAATCCATTTCCCACACTGTGCCTTGTGGAAGTGTCAGTGGCAATGATGCCAGGGTCCAGAAGCACTCGTTGCACCTCCAGGGGAGTGTTTTACCACTTCATGCCATGCTGCTCTCCCACCTGGGCACAAGCTCTGTGCAAACAGCTCTGAAGCTAAAACCAAGAGTGGCTTCAGCTTTTCTTTACCATGGGGCCTTCAAAATTAAATGTAATAAGACAAGGGAGACCTGAGGCCATGAACTGCCATCCTGCTCAGTTCCATCTCGTTGCTCCCCTCCAAACCTGTCCCACCTTTTCTCTCGTCACATGTTGGCTGTAGGATGGTTTCCAGCAAGGTTTATAGAGCCCTTAGCACTAGGGGTGTGACTAATCCTACACTTACAAGATGAGAAGTGAATATTGAAAAATAATGCAAAGAATAAGTTCTGCATGTACCAATTTCTCTCAGATAGAGAGAAGAATAAACCATTGAGAATCTGTAATGAAAGTAGATTAAAAATGCATCTACAGTGAGAATAAGCTGGCTCTTCCCTAAAACAGAAACTGCTGGCAGAGTTTCTTGCGGAAATTTTTTGATCTTAGGCTAGACTTGACCCTCACATATTCGAGTTTTGTTCATTGGGGAAATGCTGCTTTGGCCTGTTGGTTATACATTATTGAAAATTTTGTAATATTTCTACCCCACCTCATATTTCTCAGGCCAGGACATCTCAAAAGAAACTTTTCAGTACTTTCATTCATGGTTTAATTGAGGGACAACGGAGACAGCTGAAAGGTTTTTTTAAAAAGCAATCAAAACTTTGAAGGTCTTAAGGTCAATAATAGGAAATAAAGCTTTTTAAAATTGCTTTTTGATATTTTGTTATCTTACATCAATTTGCACAGTATTTCTGCTGCTGCTTCTTAATTTTGAACTGGGAAGCACAAAGTCATCTCAGTAACAGCATTTGAAGGGGACTGGAAAAGCATCACATAGAAAAAAAATAAAAAAGTAGCAAATACTTTGAGCTGACTGAAGTTACAGTATTAATAGAGAAATTATGAGCCATATTTTCAGCTAAAATTCCATTGTGCATCACTGGGAACAAGGGACTCACAGTCCCCTTGTGAGCTGTGCCCATCGTGTCTGATACTGATCGCTACCACAGCTGTTCCCAAAAAACAACACAGCACTTACAAATGGAACCTCTTCCACTCAATTTTCAGTCAAAAGGTAGAGAGATTTAGCTCTTCTTTCTAAAATATTTTTATGAGGGGTTCTTTGATATTTAAATAATAAGATCTATTCTTTGAACAGTTTGAACCATTCAGAAATTGAAAAATCCTTCCCAAAACTTGCCTGTCCAACATGAGAGATGTTTGGGGGAGGAATGACCTGCACTTTCTTTTGCATTGACTTGTTTACCTGTCACCAGTTATTCTCTCATCCATTGGAGTTGCCAAGAATAGAGCCATGATTTTTGGAACAAGATCCTCATTCAAGACAGGAAGAAAAATTGACAGACTTAAGGGGCATCTTAAGGAGAAAAAACCAGTTTCCAGTGACACCAACCAGCAGGAGATTTTTGCCAGGTCTGAAAAAAACTTTGGCTAGAAATTACACCCATGTTTAATTCCCTTATAAGAAGAGTAAAAAGCAGAAAAAAATGAAAGAGGATGTATCCCAAGAGCAAGCTATGGTCAACTCCTCAACTCATTGAGAAGCCTCTCAAAAGTCAGGATTTGGAAGGGTGTGTGTCTTTAGATTTACACAGTATTTTAAAATATTGGATATTGAGCAGATTGGTTTTGCTGTGTGGGCAATACACACTATATATGAAAATATATCTCATATATTATACTATAGATTTAGATTTACACAGTATTTTAGATTTACACAGTATTTTAAAATATTGGACATCAAGCAGATTGGTTTTACTGTGTGGCCAATACATACTATATGTGAAAATATATATATGAGAATATATCTCATATATCATACTACAGATTTAGATTTACACAGTATTTTAGATTTACACAGTATTTTAAAATATTGGACATCGAGCAGATTGGTTTTGCTGTGTGAGCAATATATACTATATATGAGAATATATAAATGAGAATATATCTCGTATATCATACTATATATGATAATTTCATATATGAAATTCAGAGCAAGGTCTGATCCCTGCACGGGGACATCACCCCCAGGAGCAGCACAATCTCCTGATCTCAAAAACCAGGCTGCCTGTATTGGGATTTTATGGCAAACACCTCATATCTTAAATAGATCTCCCTGTGCAAGGGCAGCTGAGCACGCTACTCACGCGATATGAGCTGGGAATCCTTTGGCCAGGAGAGGCTCGAGGAGGGCAGAGGTGCTCCTGCCCCGGGGCTTGTTGGACACCTTTGCGTACAGCTGTGCCTCAGCCACCGCCATCTCCTCCGTGTCCTCCCCTCTCCGTGTGCTCACAGCGCTGACACAAACTGGGAGGTGGGAGGAGGGTGTGAAGGAGGGAGGGAGGGAGCCAGAAAATGAAACAGAGAGAGAGGCAGATAAAATGAAAAAAAAAACCAAAAACCCAACCTTACACCCCTTGTGATCTTTTCTGACAAAACCTGACATCCTGTTTTCATAGAATCTGCGCCTCTGAATTTTTGTCGTAGGGTGGCTGAAAAAGCAAAAGCTTTTCCTATCTGCCCTGGCAGAACAAGATGAGGAGCCCAAATGCAAACACCACAGTCAGAGTGAGCTTGCTGAAGGAGCTGAGGTGGAATCTTTTAGCTTTTCACTATAAACTGTCTCCTGAAAGCCACAAAATCCACCTGAGCTGCAACTGCACCAGGGGGAACTAGCGGGGCTGTCCTTCAGTGTGTAGGAAGTTATCTGGAGGCCAAAACTTTCCTGTTGGGCTCAGTTCTTAAGTCCTCCTGCCCATATCTTATGTGGCTCCTGCTTTGGTCTTCTCAGCCAAAGGCAATGAGCAACCAAACTGTGGAATATTAAACCCAATTTCACATCACACCCTGAGGCTGAGCTTGGAGCAGCTCAGGGTGGAAGCAGGGAGAAGAATTTGTCCTTTCCAGTGGTGCCAGTCCCACTGTGGGAGCCTTTGCAGAGCTGCCCTGGCTGGTCCCCAGCCTTTCCAGCATGGCCAGAGTGGGTGAATTGGTTGGAGACAGTTTTTTTCTGTCCTCATTGCAGGTCTCAGTGTTCCCTCTGGAGGACAGGACACCTCACCCCATGGGCTGAAAAGATCACCTGGACTGCTGGTCACCTGAAATGAGCCCTCATGTTTTCCCCACTTTGGCTGAAGTTCCCCTTGGGACACCTGGCCAGCTTGAGCTCATTCTCCAGCCATTTGGAGAACCTTCAGAACTATCTGAAGCCTGGTGGGGAGAGTATCTCCATTTCCAGGGAAAGCTGCTTAAAGAGTGACACAAGAGATGATGAAGGATTCTTGATGTCATGGCTGAAGTTAATAGGATCATGAGGTGGTGTCCTCTCCTTTGGAAGTGCCAGTCTCCATCGTGCACAGAAATGGGACTGAAGAGCTTATCTCATCTCAGCCATATTCCAGGGACATGGAAAACTTTCATTTCCTCCCTGGCCTCGTGGAGTGTAAGTTGTTTCACTTACACTCCTGTGGCTTTTTGTATCATCCTTCCTTCTCCTTCCTTCTTCCATCCTCCCCTCTATCAGAAATCTCTCTTCTAAGTCAAAACAACCCAGCTAAATTTTTACTACCCTCGAGCATTCCTTGCAGCTGAACGTGCATTTCCATTTTCTAAATCCCAGAGTACAACTGAACTGGTCCTTCAGCAACACGAGACGCTGCTTTTTCACAAGCCCTGTGCAAGCAACACGGCGAAGGCTAAACCCAGCAGAGGAGGAGCAAGGTGAGTCTGTGAGCTGTGTGTGCTCAGAGATGAAGAGCTGAAGAGCTGAAGAGATGAAGCCCTGGGGCTGCTGCTCCCTGCCAGCCACGGCTCTTGGTGTTCAGGGCCCTCTCTTTTGGCAGAGGACGAGCAAGCGCTCCCGTGGCGTTCGTGGGGCTCCTTTGCTAAGGGCTTACGGGAAGGTTTGCGGATCCCACAATGTTGCCTGGTGTTTTTAAGCTAATTAAACAGCGTGCTGAATTTTTATCTGCCCCTTTCCGTAGCCATGCCATCCAGGGCCACCCGATACCCCTCTCCAGGTTGGGTTACACGGGCTGCGGCCTTGATGCCGCGCGCGGCGGCCGGCTGGAAACCCTCCCCGAGCAGAGAGGCTCAGCAAACTCCGAGTTTCCTTTGGGTTGCTTTTGATAATGAAGAAGGAAAACAGTTTTGCTTTTAACTATGACTTCTCAGGAAGAGGTGAGTGAAGCTTTGGGAGCATGTGATAGCCTCTGAACAAGCGAAATGTCAGTGTTTGACTTGCATGTAATTTAGTTCACAATGCTGTTCTGTTTCCTGATGGGCAAATTATGCCCCAGCTAGAAGGCTTTTTTGCTTTTAATATTCAACAATCATGCTGGCAGATTCTCTACAAAGTTTAATTTATGTTCAATGAAATGTAGGTGAAATTTTACCAAATGAAAGAGCATAAACCTTATTGCTGAAAGGTGAAAAAATACTCCAGGGTATATTCCATTAAAAATATAATGTCACAGGTAAAACATGTATTCTTTGCCTAAAATACGTCACTGTAAGCATTTTCTGGGACTGACTCTGCAAAAATACTAATTTTTACAGCTTACTAGCTCCACTGTCTTTAACAATCCTGGACCTATTTCACATCACTCTGAGTTCAAAAATCTGATTCTTTTTGCCATTATGCAGAACCAGAGTTAGAAATTAGCATTTCAAATCTATTTGCCCCAAATTCTAGTGTAGCTAACTTTAGTTTTTTTCCCTGTGTAGTAAGTCATCAAAAGTTTACTGGAGTAAAATTCCCCAGAATGAGGATCCTGTCAGGTGCTGTGCTGCTGTCCTATTCATTTTAGTCTTTCTCTTGTTTCCTGTTGCAATTTTAGAGCAGGGGATGGATTCACAGCCCCAGTGTGAGTTATTAAAAGTAGCTCTGGTGCTTAGACAAATCTAAACAAAAATCAACCTCAGTAGTTTGCTGCTAAATTAATTATAAATGCTTCTCTCATGACAACTAAGTACCTAACGATGTATTGTGTCCAGCTCTGAGGTCCCCAGCACAGGAAGGACATGGACAGTGCTGGAGTGAATCTAGAGGAGGCCAGAAAGATACCCAGAGGGCTGGAGCAACTCTGCTATGAGGAAAGACTGGGATAGTTGGTGTTGTTCATCCTGGAGAAGAGAAGGCTCCAGACAGACCTTGTTATGGCCTTCCAGTACTCAAAGAAGGCTGCAAGACGGTTTAGATGAGATGTTAGGAAAAAGCCCTTCACTATGAGTACAGTGAGGCCCTGGCAACAGAGTCCCCAGAGAATTTCTGGATGCCCCTGGATCCCTGGAAGTGTCCAAGGCCAGGTTGGACACTGGGGCTTGGAGCAGCCTGGGACAGTGACAGGGGGTGGAACTGGATGAACTTTAAGGTCCCTTCCAACCCAAACCATTCTGTGACTCAATGACAACATTATAATAATTATTTTCTTTCTTTTTTTCTTTTATTTTCCTCTCCTGTTGAGTCAGGTTCAAGAGACAAATCCCACTACTGGAAGTCTTGAAATCATCTCTGTTACAGAAGATGAACCACCAGTACCACAAATTCAGTTTACCTTCAAAAGATTTTTCTTCATACCACAAGCAAGAGTGGACCCGAGTGCAGATGGATCTGGTAGGGACAATCCACAGCCCTCTGGCCTTTGCAATCCCAGTGGCCACTGTGTGCCAAGCTGTGCTTGCCCACCCACAGCAAGCAATCACACTGAGGAGGAGGAAACACGACCTCCCTCCCCCAGGTGTGAGGTTTGCCAGCTCAGTGATGTGATGACATCTTGTGTCGAGTTGCACACACAAGCATTTTCTACACCCTGATTATTCACACAGAAGCAAACGTTTCCCCACATATCCCAGACGCATTTTTGAATGGTTTGTTTGAAATTTTGCCGACCTGGAAATTGGTCCATTAAAAAACCTGACTATAAAATGCAGCAGCCTGTGGTAAGAACATCTCTCTCTCTCTCAGGATTTTTCATAGAGGTGTACAGAGAGAAAGAAAGAGAAAATAATTTCTATTTCTGCTCCTTGTTTTTCTTATGTGGAATGGGTTTGGAAAATTGTTTACCTGGGGTGATTGCTTGGTTGGATTCTGGTGAGAATTGTTTGAACCTGGTGGCCAATCCAATCCACCTGTGGCTGGACTAGAGCGAGAGAGTCACAAGTTGTGAGTTAGATAAGGTAGTTAGAAAAGTAGGCATGCAGTTTTAGTATCTTACTTTATATAGTATATTAATGTATTATAGCATAGTTATAATAAAGAAATCCTTCAGCCTTCTGAACTGGAATTGGACATCATCATTTCTTCCCATTGGGTTTGCCTGCATTTTACAATAGCAGCTTTGGAGGATTAGCATGTCTGTTTGCTGCTTCCCATTGGTTTCAAAATAACCACGGGTTCCAACAGAGGCAGGCTGAGCTCCAGAATGAAAATAGAGCAATTTAATTTTCTAGTCCATTAGCTGCTACAGCTGTCTAAGATTTTTGGCATACCAGACACCAACTCCATTGCCAAAACCAGTTACTCAGCTGCTCCTGAGAGTCTGAGGAAGCTGGGATTTACCTAGAGAGTCTATAAACCTTTGCAGACACTCCTTATCCTTGACTGATTGTATCTGCCAATCTCAATTATAAAGCCTGAAGAATGGGGAAGTGAAGAACTGTATAAACTAAAATTAAAGACAAGGTTCTGTCAGTTCCTGTGTGCACTCATGATCCAGCTGTGTTTGCTATTTCCCCACAGTTTGCCCTTTGTATATCAGAATACATTTGAGACAAGTGAACCACTCATTATTTTCAGCAGAATCTCTTGTTGTCTTCCAGACTGGCAATGCCACTGAGTAGAGGTCAGCTCTGGAGGTCAGTGGTTGGTAAAAAGGTCCAGCTCATGAAATGTATTCTGCAATAACTACTGATGTATATTTTAACTTTAGATGCAGCTTTTTGTACTTGAAAACTCAAGACTCAGCCTTGAGTCATCACTCAGTTCTCTTCTTGCCTTTATAGCAAAACTTTGAATAGATGACTTTTTCACAGTTTTTGAGACTAGGTAGAGGATCCTGGGATCCTGTTTTGGTTTTTGTTTTTTTTTTTGGTGGTTTTTGTTTTTTTTTGGTTTTTTTTGGTTTTTTTTTTTTTTGTTTTTTTTTTTTTTTTGTTTTTTTTTTTTTTGTAAATTTAGCTTTCAATAATTTTCAGTTAACCTTGCTTCGAAGTCCAAAGGGACCAGAGAATTTCCTCCTTCTTGTCTTGAACTTCTGTTTATGAGCTGCACACAGGTCTGATTACACAGACAGAAGTGGTCTGAATTTAATTTTTATCCCAGGGCTCAAGTTTTCAGCAGAGGTGCTCATATGCTTGAAAAGCTCCCAGTGGGACGTAGCCCATGAAAATGAAAATTTGGAGCTCACGTTGTTGATTGCATTGAGGACAGGCCAGGTGCTCTGCAGGGGCACAACTCAGACCCTCCCAAGACAAATGCTCAAGGGATTTGAGCATTAATAATAATAAAAAAATAATAATAATAAAAAAAAAAATAATAATAAATGAGCAGCAGCAGCCCCAAAGCACTTGGAACCTTCTCATTCTCTGAAAGAGCAAATCTAAATCCATTCTGATGAGGTCAGCTCATGAAGTATATCCAGGAGTTACTGATGACATCTAGTTACATTAGATAAATCTTTCTGATTGCCAGTTCAGCTGGCTTAACCTCACAGAAGCTTTCTCTCTCTGTTTTCCAGGAGATATTGAACCACCTTCAATGTGCCATGCTCTTGTCTCCCTAAAATACTTCCCATATATCTGTGGTTTATTCCTTGCAGTAATCCTAGCAGTAGCCATTGGCCTGGGTGGTGAGTACCATTAGTTATTTATTAAGTTCTCACTTAGCCATTCAAATGCTTAATTTTTCATGGGCCTTTTACTGAGAATGGAATTAAACTGCTACTGTGTCTTGTTTGTGGAAGTAAAAAATCTTGTTGAGGTGATGGCTTTAAATTTTATTTACATGTACAGATAAAATAGGTCTGGCACTCCTGAGAGGATTGGTGTAATATTTACAACACTGGGGAACCTGCAGCATCAGGAAACCTTTCTCTAGAAAAATTTGGTCAGCTTCCCTCTGGCAATGAGCTGAATTTAGAAACTGGGGGTAAAAAAGCTCCTGTGGGCAGCCCACACCATATTTTTGTCTTGTAATTCACTTCTCTTAGTTTGCTTTCAAAGAATTAAAGAACTTTCCCTTATCAAAAACAACTTCTATAAAGGAAAAGAAAATACAGAATGAGTTTAGTTGTGGTTGGGAAGTGTGACCTGCCCAGGCCCAGGGGTTGTTGTGTCTCCACACCTGGAAGTGGGAGCAGCTTGTGGGAGGCTGAGGCATCCCCCTGGGGAGAGTGAGCACTGGATGTGTTTTCCAAGGGTCTCCCTAATTTCCTGCTGAGGGTCTGAGGCACCAGGCAGGAACTCACCCTCGAGTGACACTTCAACTGTGCAGAAGGAGCTGGGAAGGAGTCAGCACACACCGCAAGGCTGGCTCCTCCTACGAGTCATTACTAATAAATGAGTTTTAGCAGCACCACGTAGCAACCTCCAGGTTGTATTTCCAAAGTTCCTGGAGTACAGGAGCTAGCTTTTCATTAGCAAGACTGAAATCTGGACAGATAATGGAATGCAGAACTGTTAAATTAAAATCCAAGTGTGTTTTCATTGCCCTGTGTTCTTTCATTCCTTTTAGTCCAGTACAACTGCATTGGGAAATTCCGCTGTCGATCATCCTTTAAGTGTATCCAGAAATCAGCCAGGTGCAATGGTGTCTTCAACTGTAAAGAAGGGGAAGATGAGTACAGATGTGGTAATTCAATTTTGATTATAAATCCCTCCTACCTCCTCCTGTAGAAGTGGCAAGTTATCAAAAAATGCTTGTTGTAAAGATTTTGGGTGAGACAAGAAAGACAGACACCAATGGAATATCTAAATCACCACTTCAGAGGAGCAATCTCTCTGAGGTACCGATTTACAGTTTATGAAAAATCAAACTGCTTTTTAGATAAATGTGATGATTGCTGAATATTGTCACTGCCGTTTTTGATAATTTTCTCCATTAGAAGCCTAGATGCTTTTTGACTGCTCACATTTCTTCTGCCTGCAAGGTGTCACCCCAGTGCCTTATGATGTGTAAATACAGAATACTCTGTATTCACTGGCACACCGTTGTGCTGTGTCAGTTTTGAAGATTGCAAAATCCTGGTGTTATCTTAAAGGATGTGGGAATGGGAGAAATCAGCCTTTTGTACATTCAGTGCTGTAGAATTTGCTGCTTCATGTGTGAGATGTAGAACTTCTTTCTGAATTTCTTTATGTGGTAGTTTTGGGAAGCACAGGGATGCTTTAAATAGTACTTCCCTGTCCTGTGCTATGGAAGGTAACTGTGGTGTTCACAGCCCCTGGAGGGAAAGGACTCTAATGTTAACAAACAGAATAACTGGGTTTTAGCTCAGTGCACTTGTAATCCTGGCTCCTGTACCTACAGGTAAGGAGGCAGCACAGCCTTCCATCTGTGCAATAGGAGGAGTGACGAGCTTTTGGCCCCAGCTAATCCTTCACAATGTGTTCAGCATTTGGAGAGTTTTCCCCAGGGAGGCTTGAGGTGTCTGTGGAGCCAGTGGCAACACTTCTGCTTTTCCTCTTCCTCTGCAATTCCATAACCCTGGAATCGTGGGCACATGTGGGAAAGCCCTATTCAGCAGTGACCACGTGCATGGCCCTCCTTCTCCCTCACAGATGTGCCCTTTCCAAGTCCAGGACAGCTGGGCAGAAGTGCATGCACCTCTCTGACACAGGAGATGCCCACCACCTTCATCCCTTACCCTGGCCATGGCTTTCCTTGGGGCAAAGCATCTGCAGCTCCAGCTCACTGCAGTCACCAATGGCTTAAAGCTCACTGGAGGGCCAGGCAGCCTCCACCACCTCTATTAGAGTTGGCATTTCCATGAGCAAAGATTTTTTTCCCCTAGCTGTCCTAGCTCGGAGTCCTTAAAAAAAAAAGCACAGAAAAATTCTGTCAAAGAATCCAAATGATGAAAAAGATAAGCAGCGGCTCAGTGAGCCAGAAAACACAGACACCAGAGTGGTGCCTGGGCACTGCTGTGTGCCTGTTGTGTGCCTGATGTTCATCTTCACAGCTCACTGGGGCTTTTCTTGTCCTGAATCCCAAAGTCAGGCTGAGTGGGAAGAGGGCAGTGCTGCAGGTGTTCACCTTCGGCTCCTGGCGCACGGTCTGCTCCGACGACTGGAGGGCAGAGTATGGGAACACGACCTGCAAGCACCTGGGCTTCTCAAGGTATGGCCACCAACTTCATTTGGCCTTTTGAACAAACTCTGAGGTCTTCAGTCTTTCTAAAGAAACCTTGTGTTAGTTTGTGCCTTAAAAATGACTTGACAGTCCACCTTTGTGAGTCATATGATTGAGGAGATTTGAGATGATGTACTTGTACATGGCAAATACCTTTTATTACTGCTATAAATCCTGCATGATGGCTAAATAGAATGGCTTGGCTAAATCTTTCCTGTGTGATGCAGATGCCCAAATCCTATTTGTTACTCTAGTGCCTTTTAGAGAGGCACTAAAAACATATGAGCATTTCCCACGTCTTTTACATGCCCTGTAGGTAAATTGTATACACAATTCATGTCATGACATCTGATAGGATTTAAACTCCACCTCTTAATTAGAGAAGAATGTGGCAAGGCAATTCTTGCTGGTTTGATCCCATTCCTGAAAAAGCACCATTTCTTTCACAAACTTGCATAAAACTGAGAAAGATTTGGAGTCGTGATTTGGCATGATGCTCTGTTATTTTTTACCATGGCATCATTCTGATTTCTGTTGCAGTTAGCAGTATAAAGATGCTTTGAATAAATTCTTGTTGCCTTTAGAATAAAATACATTTCAATTTTTAAACAAATAAGAGAAGAAAAAATTAAAAATTATTCATCCTCCCTGCCGCAAAACATAACTCTAGAAAAAGGAGAAAATGAGCTTGTAAGTGGCTCAGGAAATGTGCCAGCCACTTACAGTGAAAAGCTCCATTGTAATATTACAATTAAAATTTACTTTCTCTGCCAGTTAAATGCATCTCAGCATGTGTGGCTTTCACACACAATTATGTCAAAAAATACATGCACGTGGTAAGGAGCATAGGGGGAGGAAATAATTACTTTTATCGAATGCCAGCATCTGATTATTGTGGTTTTCATTAGCAGAACTGGTGAATTATTTAAACAGATTGCTGCAATGCTGTCTGGGGAAGCTGTGTTTATGGTTTATTTGCAGTTATGTGAGTTCAGGTTACCTGCCCGTGGCTGCAGTCGAAAAACAGTTCCAAAGACAGTTCGTATCCCTCAGCCACTGGTTCGCAGCTGATCAAGTGACATCCCTGCACAATGCCACCAACCTCAGGTATGCCTCAGCTGCTTCAGGAAGAGAGCAATCAATAGAAGGGGACTTATCAATAGTTTGGGGTTGTTGCTGTTTTTTCAGGCACATAGGACTTTGTGTTTGGTGGTGTTACACGTTAGACTGAGGTTCAACAGCAGTCTTGCTGGAATATAAACTGAGTCTCATCCAAGACCCATTAAAATCAACAAAGGCTTTCAAATGAGCTGTTTGGAATGACTGTCCCATGATGCCACTTTTGCCAATGGATTGGCACCAGGCTCTTCTGTTTTTCCATCATGAAGCAGTTTGTTTCAGTTTGCAGATCCTTACACGTTTCCCAGTGGGTTTATGAACCCTTTATGGTCCATTTACTCCTCCTGACGAATGCTGGTTTTTCTTAGTTACCTTCCAGTGAGAAGGGAGCAATGGATCCAAAGAGACTTGAGGTCTTCCCCCGTGGAAGAGTGAGCCCCTCTTCAGCAGGGCAGCAGATGGTCTGCAGCCTCCTGATGGTGGCCAAGCTCCCAGCTTCAGTATTCCAGTTAAAGGTCCTGATTAGATTGAATGAGTTCATGCCTTTGTACCTCTTTCAATATATTAGTTACTTATATTTATGTGCACAGGAAAATGATATAATATTGAAAAATCACAAGGTATTTGTGAATTGGGAGTAATGCTGCGCTTGTCTTGCATGTCTGCTCATCTCAGGGAGGAATGCACTTCTGGCAATGTGATCATCTTAAAGTGCTTGGGTAAGAATCAGAAAAAGTGAAAATAAAAGCAGAAACTCTCCTTCTTTATCCACTGCATGGAAAGAGTTGGGAGCAACTGTGTACTCAGGGCATATTATACTATCAGCTTATCACACCAAAGAAAAATTGTATTTTTTATGTAAAATTTGAAAGAATTTCAGAAGATAAAAAATAGGCTGGGAGGGCAGATTGGGAGCATTAGATAGCAGGAGCATTTCAATGAGAATCCCAGTAGGAAGTGTATATTTAAGGCCTGTGTGTTGAGTCCATGGACTCACACTGTAATTCCAAGTCTTTGACATCTTGGCAGGAAAAGGGAAATTCTGCCTTAATGGGATTTCCATTCCACACCTCTCCATGCCACCTAGTTCTCAGATTGGGATACAAAAAAAATCAAAATACAGCAGCAAAATCACCACGAGGGGAGAGGAGATGCTTGAGCCTACCTGTGTGGGACCCTGAGGATGAAGGAGAGCAGAGCAGGGGGGTTTTACAGCTCAGCTGAGCACTGCACCTGCATGGAAGGGAGAGACATGGACCCCACAAACCCCAGGCCATGAGTGACCTGCAGGGATGGGAGGGAGCAGGAGAAACCTCTGGGATGTGGCCATGGGGATGGGGTGGGGATGCTCCAGCTGCAGAGACCTCCCACCCCCAGCAAGGCTGGGAGGAGAGGGGCTGAACGTGACCCAAACCAGGGCTGTGTTTCCCCTCTGGACTGTAACCTTTGCTTCCTGGCAGCGTGTGGGACTCGGGCCAGCTACGGGCCGCGGATCGTGGGGGGCAACGCGTCGTCCCCCCGGCAGTGGCCATGGCAGGTCAGCCTGCAGTTCCAGGGCCACCACCTGTGCGGGGGCTCGGTCATCACCCCGCTCTGGATCCTCACGGCCGCCCACTGCGTCTACGAGTGAGTGCCCAAATCCCCCTGCTCCCCAAATGCCCCTGCTCGGGGGACACTCTGCTTGCTCTTAAAAGCAACCTGCAGGACGCACTGCCTCATCTGTGGCTGATGCCTTAGGGTTTTGGCTTTTATGTTTTTCATGTGTTTGTAATCCTGGAATTCTTCAGTGTATAGCTCTAGACTCCACACAGAGTGTGAGCTGCTGCTTTCCCATTTTGGGCACAAAAAATTCCTCTCTAGGCCTGGGAATCAAGGACACCTCATTGTCTTGAGCCTCAAGAAATGTAGACAAAATTGAGTTTGGGGGGGAGCAAACTTGGGGTAAATGACTTCATTACCTGAAGCTGTACTTGGAATATTAACCCCTGTAAGAAACTATACTCACTTTCAAAATTTTAAAAGGCTTATTAAAACATTATCAAAAATACAACAGAAGACTGAATAGAGAAAATATTACAGCGCTGGGACCAGAGGATCTTTCCCACCATGTGCTTACCCACACAATGGAGGTTTCTCCTTTTAACCCTTTAGCCCCTCCCAAAGTTCTGTCCATCGACTCCTTCTTTGCTGTCCAGTGGTGGAGATCATGTCCTTAAATCTTGATTGGAGGTCAGGTGCTGCTATAGTGACAAGCTGACCCTCCCAAATGTCCCAAACCCAGGCCACCCCATAATAACAATGCAAGGGGGGTAAAACATAACTATAAATCTATAAAACTTCTCTGAACACATATACATGATATTTGCCTTTTAACTCTGAGAGTCAGCCGTGGCATTACTCATCTATCACACCCCCAACATGCAAATGGACCAAACTTATAAAAGTGTGAAAACCCGTGACCCATCATCCATTTTGGGTGTAGCCCCTGGGGGGGTTTTGTCTGCCTGAAATGTACCTAAAGGCCCTTCAATAAATAGAACTGCTTTTTATTCCCTTAATTTTGTCTGACATCTCTTTTAAGGTAGTCCCCAAAAAGGCATCATAACATTTAAGTGGTTCCTCTCTCTTTGCATGAGTCTTTATTGAAAAAAAGCTTCCCCAGGAAGTGATCTAAACCCAGGACCCCAGTTTCCAGATGTTCTGGCCACTCCCAGCTCCTTGAGAAAACATCTTAAAACAAGGTTTAAGTCCTAGATTTTAGGTATCCCAACCTGCAATTTCTGTAAATTGCATGTACTGAATTTGCCACTTACTCACTGCTCCTTTCTATGCAGTTGAAAAGGTCTTCAGGCTGTAAATAGATGCTAAATAGTTATTTAAACTCTTCTTCTTAGTGCAATTACAAACATATTTATAATGAGCTATCTGGTTTTGCAGTCTTGTTTGATGCTACTAGTGTAGGAGCACCTCTTGCTCTTACAAACTCCAGGCCACTTTCACCAAAGACATTTAGACAGATAAAATGGGATTTGTCTGAAAGCTTTTAAGCACCTACCACATGGATGCCTTCTTCTGAGTAAGGTCTTGTAGGATGCTTTTATACCCAGTAGAGAGAAGAGAGGGGATAGACAAACCCCACTCCTAGTTCCTATTTAGAGCCCTGTGTTGTCACAAAAATAATTACTTATGAATTCAGCATTTTAGAACCTTTGTCCTTGACTTTGTCCCCCCTGCCCAGGTGGTTGTGGTGTGTTTGAAGGGTGATGGGGATGAGAGCTGGCAACACAACCCACATCCCTGGAGCCTTTTCCCAGGGGAGTGAGGCCAAAGGGAGAGGAGCTGCTTGTGTGCTGGAGGCTGAAGGATGTGCCAGCTCATGAACTGGGGCAGAAACACCTTTCAGAAGGGAAGTTTCTCCTTGAAAATGCCTTGCCACAAGTGCTGCTGAGGTCTGGCTGAGTGCAGGTGTGCCAGGCAGCAGCTGTGGGGTCTTACAGCAGCACAGACAGCTGGGCTGATGAAAAGCTCTCACATATTTGTAGTAAGATACATATAATTGCCCTGATAATGTACCAGTGACCCAGAGTCTTACTGAGATTAGTCACCCAGTGTCTTACTAAAATTAGTTTCACATTTTTAAAATTAGATGCAAAACATAGCCATTATTAATAGAGAGGCAAGCCAGTACAGCAGACTGGAGTTATTTGCCTGTTGGATGTATAAGCTCAGGGGACAATTAGAAAAACCTGAGGGTTTTCCTGGAGGTTTGACCCTCTCTTCTACCTCTTTGTTCCAGCCTGTACTTGCCGAGCTCATGGAGCGTTCAGGTTGGTTTTGTGACTCAGCAGGACACCCAGGTTCACCCACATTCAGTGGAAAAAATAATTTACCATCGGAATTATAAACCCAAGACTATGGGGAATGACATAGCACTGATGAAACTGGCAGCACCTCTCGCTCTCAATGGTAATTTATCTCTGTGAGCTTGCATTTGACTCTCTCACTTTCCCAGCTAAAACACCCCTGTCCACACAACACCAGCAGAAACCCCCCAGCCTCAGTGTGAGCGCCTCCTCTGTACTCCATATCCAGGCATGGACAGCAACAACGTGCTGCAAAATGTTCCCAGTCCACTCTGGTATTGATTTACTGCAGGCATTTATTAATAGGCAAACATTAACTTATTCTTTCTAAATATTCTTCCTATCTAAAATAAACACCCTGCCTCATTCTGCTTGGAGGTCACAGAGATTTTTATCATGTCTTTTCCATGAGTACTGGGGGATCCAGAAGTGTCCAAAGCTAAAAATCAAGCTTGAATTTCAAAGAGAAGAGAAGGCAATTTGAATATAATGATGATTTATATGAAAACTACTTTTATTTTTTTGATTGGATGCTACCTGCAGTTGATACAATGAGTTGAAATAATATGCAGTAATACTGTATGAATTGAAATATCTGCCAATACCTCCTAACCACTGTGAGCTGGCTGCAGAGGGGAGCTGGTGCTCTTTGACACATCTGGGAAGTCGTTTTCTAAATCAATTCTCCTGCAGTGGTTTAAAATTTCACTTTTAATGACAATTAATCTTGATTTTGTTCTTTTTTGTCTCTCAGATTTCTGCTGATTTCTTCTGCTCATGAATAGCTTTGGGAATAAGGGATATTAAGGGATACTTAAGGAATAAGGAATAGTAGGAAGGAATAGTAAGGAATAGTAGTGGCTCTGCACCTGAGCACGATCCCACTGTGTTCCATGCTGGGGGCTTGATGCCGTGAGCTGGGATCACTGCACTGTGCAGAACAGAACCACTGGGAGCTGCCCAGTTATATTTTGTATTTTCCCTCCCTTTTCTCAGCACCCATTTGTCCCTGCAAGCATCAAGCTCTGATTTTATCCCATGAAGTTCCATGTCCCAGAGCTCAGAGGCACCGAAACTCTGTGAGCTGATGGGTGGGAAGCAAAGAATCCAAGAAGTTTTTTGCCCTCTCAGGGATGTGCACACCCAGCTCCTTGTGTCACCCCAGCAGCCCCGGGGCCTCTGATATGCCTTTCAGCTGCATTTCTTGTTTGCTCATTCTTCAGTTTATTGACCTGCTGATACCTCCTTGTGTTGCTTCATACCCAAAACTCACTGGGGCTACTGTGGGTGTTGTCTCAAACCCTCAGTGTTGCCCACAAGACAAAAAGCCTGCAGAAAACTGCCAGGCTATTTATGTGAGGAGTGGGTGGTGTTCATCACAAGTTCATTGCAAGCCAAATCTTCAAGTTTTCCTGAGACATATAAACTTTTTTTGCTAAATTTTGATTCTCTCTCCCATTTTTTTTTTTTTTAATAGGTCACATTGAACCAATCTGTCTGCCCAATTTTGGTGAACATTTCCCAGCAGGGAAAATGTGTTGGGTATCAGGATGGGGAGCAACTGTGGAAGGAGGTATTTTAAATTGTCTGCTGATGATTTCACTACATGCACACATCTTACATACAGTAAATACAGGATTTGGTTGGGGCACTGTTTAACACTAAATTTTCTGGAATATCTGGAGGGGGAAAGAAGATATATTACTGAATTTTATGCACAAACTGAGCTGCAAAAGCGCTGTGCAAAGTCATATCACAAGGAATGGATGGATATCCTCTGAAACAGTTGAAAATTACACATATAAAATGTCCCCAGTGTTGTTCTCAGCCTCAGTCAAACAGGCTGTGCCCTTTAGAACTCCAAGCATAGGAAGCACAGCATGAATGCAAGAATTAACCATCCCTTTTTTTTAGAGAAAGCATATGTGTATTTTAAGGCGGGTTGGGCAATGTAGAAATTGGATAAGACAACATCAAAAAGAAAAGTAATTTTTTTTTTTACCATGACTCATGGCTCATGTTAATCAATAATATAAACTGAACCACCTTCACGTGAAAATGGGTGAATTGTCACCCATTAATTGTTTTTTATCACTCTTCATTTGTGTCACTGAACATGTTCCTGTTGTTCAGAGAACAAGAACAGAACATTACCTGACCCACAGATAACAGCCAAAGGCGGGGAGAAAATGAAAGCAAGGTTTGCCACATAAAAACAACAGCCCTAAACTGACAATAGGCAGTGTGCAAATACTCCCATTTGTAGAAAGGATCTGTTCAGGCTCTGAATGAAATAAAATAAATATTTATAAAGTAAATCAGATGTTTGCAGATGATTTGTTGACTAACAGAACAGGCGATAAATTCAGAACAGGTTTTGGCACTAGTATTGAACACAATGTTCAACAAGCTTTTTAGTTTATTAGTGTCATTAATTGTGTAGTTTGAAGTGGAAACACTCAATGTCCAGATTTCATTGTTATTTTATACACTGTGATAATCCACATCTCTACAGAGTGGATAATTGCTGTGTTCTGTAAGTGATGAGACACCAAGTTGCCTTACTTTTGTCTTGCCATTTAACCATGTTTCTTTCATCCTTCCTTGCCAATTCTTTGTATATAAAACATTCTCTGTTTATAAATGGAGATTATTTTCAAGGACAGGAAGGTTTTTTCTGGGGTTTTTTTTCTGTTTTTTTAACAGGTGACACATCTGACACCATGAATTATGCAGGTGTCCCTCTGATTTCCAATGCAATTTGCAATCACAGGGATGTCTACGGTGGGATCATAACTTCTTCAATGCTTTGTGCTGGTTTCCTAAAGGGAGGAGTGGACACCTGCCAGGTATGGAAGTTTCCAAACTGCAACTGTGCTCATTGGAAATGGAAAAACATGAGTGATAAGTTATCAGAAGGCACTCCCAGGCTTTTCTTGGGCAAACATTTGGGTTTGTGCCATTTATTCTGCTTACCACAATTATCAATCACTGACCGTGTGCATTCACACGCTACAATTTCCTTTTTATACTTCTTCTCTGGACCTTATCTGATACTTCTGAAGCCAAATTTGCTTAAGACATATTTTGCTGCATGTGCTGCAGCACGGTGCCATCCTTTCTCTGCCTTGGCTGTGACCTCTGCACTGCACTGAATTGCACTTCCCTGCACTGTGAGCAGCTCCAGAGACCTGCAAGGTGCAGGAAGCCCATGGTGGAAAGCCAGATAGGGCTGGGGAGGAATTCCTAGTGGAAGATGTCCCTTTTCCAAGCAGAGGGATTGGATCTACGCATACTTCAATGTCCCTTCCAACCCAAATCTCTATGATTCTGTGAACTTCATGTTTCCAGATTTGCTCCATCCCAATCACACTTGGGACAAAAAAAAAAAAAAAAACAACAAAAAAACAACAAAACAAAACAAAACAAAAACAAAAACAAAACAAAAAAAATAACAAAGGCAGTAGGTGCCTAGATCTGCATTTCATCCCCTTTTTGCACACAACCCTCCCAAAAAGGCACCTGGCACCAGTTCTGCCCAGGAGAACTGCCCAAGGGCAGCGTGCTCAGCACACAGCTCCATGTGACAGGAGAAGCCCTGCTCATCCATGGGACAGGCTTGTTCCAAATTCCCTTTTTTCCAGTTGTTGTGCTGGCTTTGATTCTTGTGGGGCAGGAAACTGCCCCAGCAATAACGAAATGGGAAGTTTTCAGTACTTAGATGCGAGTCCATTGAGCTGAATCTGCGTAGCAAAGTGTCTGGGAAGGGCTGGAAAAGCAGGCAAGAGCAGGCAGGGGAGGAGGTGAGACGTGAGCTTGGTGTTGCAGCCTTGGGCTCAGCTCAGCTCAATAGCCAGGAGCCAGGGAAAGAAAAATATGGTCTCATACATGTCTCAAAAGTCTCCAAGCCCTGCTGTAATGTGCTTTTCCCAGGAACCAGAACCCAGCAGAAACAAGAGATTTTGAATTACTGGACTATGTCTCTCCCCCTACCTCCCCAAACAGACAATTCCCTCCTTTTCTGGGACGCTGACATTTGTTTTCATTCTTTTTCCCTCAGGGAGATAGTGGGGGGCCTTTAGCCTGTGAAGATATGAGTGTCTGGAAGCTGGTGGGGACCACCAGCTTCGGAGTGGGCTGTGCAGAGAAGAACAAGCCGGGCGTCTACAGCAGAACCACCTCCTTCCTGGACTGGATCCACGAGCAGATGGAGGTCTGGGCTTGTCCTGCTCCTCCACCTCCGGTTGTCACTTTGTGCCACACGGGGTTTGGCCCATATTTGTCAGAGCTGAGCTGTCTTGTATGGAAATTGGAGGGGATGTTTGGGGACAGGCCCTCGGGCAGAGCAGGGTGCAGGGGTTGGTGAGGGGTTGGGGGCACCCCACAGGGGTAGAGAGGAGAGGAGAGCACATCCATAGGGGTGGGAATCACAGGGGAGGGGGACTGGAGCAGAACAGGGAGCAGGGAGGTGTGGAAGGGCTGAGTCAGGAGATGGGGGTCAAGGAAAGAGATCCTTGGGGACTACAGTGTGTACAGTTTTGGTGCCCCCAATATAGGAAGGGCATGGGAATGTTGAAGCAAGTCCAGACACAAAGTTGCTAAGAGGACTGGAGCGCAGGCTGGGAAAGTTGTGGCTGTTCAGCCAGAAGAAGAGAAGGTTGTGTGGGGACCTCAGAGCACCTTCCAGAGTCTGAAGGGGCTACAGGGAAGCTGGAGAAGGACTCTGTCAGGAATTGTAGTGACAGGACAAGGAATGATGGTACAAACAGAAAGAGGGGAAATTTAGGTTAGACAGGATTAAATTCTTCATTGTGAGGGTGGTGAGGCCCTGGCACAGGTTTTCCAGGGAGGTTGTGGATGCCCCATCCCTGGCAGTGTCCAAGGCCTGGTTGGATAAGGCCTGGAGCAGCCTGGGATAGTGGGAGGTGTTCCTGCCCATGGCAGGAGAGGTTGGGATGAGCTGATCAGAAGTGCCTTCCAACCCTTAACATTCTGTGATTCTGTGACTTGGTTTGGAGCCCTGGGGCTGCTACAGAGAAGCCTGGGGAGTGGAAGCTGAGTGGGCCGAAGAAATTGCAGAGGGAACACGGTGTTGGCTGGAAGGAGAGCAGAGACAGGGAAGTGAGGGGACACTGCAGCCACTTTCACCTGACCCAAGGGTGGCCCAGTGACAGGAGAACAGCTCTGCTGCTGCCAGCACCTCTCCAGTGCTGCCAGAGAGGTGCTGGGTTCAGTCAGCTGAGCACAGACAGGCACTGTGCTCCAGGTGGGACTCCCAGGCAGGGCTCCACTGCCTAGGCAGGGTCATCCAGAGCCATTTCAGAGATCTCAGGCTGTCCTGCCTGGCTCACAGGTGTTCCTGCAGAAGGCAAGGATCTGCAGCTTCCACCACCCATCCCCATAGGGATGGCTCAGATACCCTGTGTTGGCTCAGGTGATGCCAAGTGCACTAAAACACCTCAAGTGGCATTAGGCAGGGCAAGTGCAAGCCAGGAGAACCCTCCTCCAGTGCCCTGGGAGGATTCTGGGCAGGTAGAGAGCTGTGCACAGGCTTTTAATTGTTATTAATTAATTGCTTAATTAATTCTCCGGTCTCTGTGGCAAAGCCACAGAGTGTGCATCCCGTTCTGCTGCAGCCTTGCCCTGGCAGACAGAGCTGCTGTTCCCACACCCAGCCTGCTGGGATGAGAGCATGCATGGACAGCAGTGGTGCCATTCCAGCTCCATCAATGCAGCAGTGCAGGCACGTGCTGAAACCACCCCTGTGGCCATCTCACTTGTGAAATGCATGAGACCTCCTCCTCCAACCAAACTGCCAGTATCAAACATTCACAGACAAGCAAATGCCCAAAACAAGGTGATGTGTGCAATTTCAGCTCAGCCCACATCTGAATGCTGGATGACACACACTGTTTTCACAACTCGATGATTTGTGCTCTCACAAGCCGATCTGTCACTCAAAGAAAACAGGAAAACAGAATATCTCTGAGTCTTCAACATCTGTAATATTACTTTATTTTATTCCCCCTGAATATATATCATTGTGATTTATTTACATTTACAAACATTTCAGATGAAAAGCTCATATCACATGAAATCACAGACCTCCGTTATAAAGTGATCAAGGGAGAAAAAACGTACAGCAAAATCCTTGTTGAGCCAAGTGCTAAAATACTGGAATTTTTCAGAAGGATATCCTTCAGCTGTAAGTTTATCCCCTTAGAAAGGATTTTCAGGTGCAGCATGGAAACATGGGCACTTTTTTATGGACTCTGAAGCAAACCTAAAGAAAGGAGAACTAGTGTGCCTTTGGAAGTGGGGCCAAGGAAATGGCTTGTACCTGTCAGAGCTGAACTGGGGCATAGCCCAGATCAAACTGGAGCAGAGAAGCTTTGGGGTGACCTAATTGCAGCCTTCCAGTGCCTGAGAGAGCTGCAGGAAAGATGGAGAAAGATTATTGACAAGGGCCTGGAGTGACAGGACAAGGGGCAATGGCTTCAAACCAACAGAGAGTAGATTTAAATTAGATGTTAGGAATAAATTTTTCACTTTGAGCGTGGTGACACCCTGGCACAGGGTGCTCAGAGAAGCTGTGGCTGCCCCTGGATCCCTGGAAGTGTCCAAGGCCAGGTTGGACAGGGCTTGGAGCAACTTGGGATAGTGGAAGGTGTCCCTGCCCATGGCAGGGGGTTGGAATGAGATGATCTTTAAGGTCTCTTCCAACCCAAGCCATTCCATGTTTCTGTGATCCTGCTGGCAGGATCAGCTCCTGCAGCCCCTCAGTCCCCTTGGAGACCTGAGTGCAGTGGGGAAACCCTTCCAGAGCTCAACGGGTGGTAGCACCAGCATTTGCAACAGATGCATAAATGGGTTTTTCCCCCCCCAGAGAGAAGAACTGCAGACCTGAGGGGAGTGGCTGTTCTCTAGGCTTCTGAAAACCCACATCACACTCCAGCCCCACAGAAGGACCCAGCCCATTCTTCTGGTCACCTGCTCTGAGCTCTGGACCTTCACAGAGCACCTTTCACTGTTTCTCTTTGTTACTGGCAACTGCACTTGATGCAAACTGTTGCACATTCAGCTTGTTTTGGGTGGAAGAAGCAGATGGATGATGGATGATCAGCATGTGTGTTTACTGTCAGCTACAGATTTTACATGGAGGAAAAAAGCTAAGACTGATAACCCTGAATGCTGTCACAATAAAGTTTTGCAGAAAAAGACTAGAATAACTATAGGTCAGTTGCTCACTGTTATTTTAGTACTTACCTTCCAAGAACCAGACTACAAAAATGCCTTTTTTCCTGAAAGTATTCCTATGGGTCCACAAGAGGTCTGTGCTCCATTGCACAGGCAGCAGCAGCTTCCTTTGAATCCAAAAGCAAGCAGGAAGCAGAAGGTTGGCACTTTTGACAAGTATGTTCAACTCTTAGAAAAAATAATCTCTGAATTCAAATGTATTATCATGTTGCTGTGAACAAAGTTCATAAAAATCAAATTCTTATGTGTCTTCCTGCAGTAAATAGCTCTGAAATGAGCAACAGGTCGTAACTTGACTGGAAAATTCTGAGATGACTGAACTTAAATGGAAGAGGAGCTTCTTCATGCCCTGCTTTCCCTCCTTTTCTCTGCTAATGGGACAATACAGATCCCACACTCTTTGTGCCTCTTAGTGACATCAGTGTGTGGATGGACTGATGCCAGCCAGACAAAGGACGAAATATCTGAAATGCTGCTGTGGTTTCCTGATTTCCATTTTAATACAACAGTCTCAGCTATTTTTAGCCTGGAAAATGCCTGATTGTTTGACACTTGCCCTTTGTAAAAATCCCGGGGTGAAAGTTGTCAATTTCAGAATTGATCGCCGAGGATGGCGTGGGCTGAATAATGGATAATATTGTCAGAGCTTTCCAATATCAGCCAAAATTGATCTTATCATCTCATCAGGTGCTGGTGATCTGCTTGAGATGTGGTTTTGGATGCAGTCAGTGTGCTTCTAAATCAGTGTTTGCATCACCACTGCTGCAAGAAAGCGCCGGCAGAATCAGAACTTAATTTTTGCTGCAATGCATCGGGTCAAATCCGAGAGAAAACATCAAACCCACATGGACTGTCGACCTCCACTTTGTTCTATGAATACAAACCTTGATATAACAGGACACTGCTCCAAAACCTTTCACCCTGACTGAAGAAACTGCAGTGCAATGGAAACAGCACTTCCCAAGCCTGCATGTTGTTAAAAAGAAGAGGGAATCATTATTGAAAAGCTGACATCAAAACTGGAATTTCAACTGACATGACAGAACTACAACAATGTTGAACCCTTGTGTAGCTAAGACATTTTCAGAAGAGTTTTGATGTTCATTGCTTGTTATCATGACATTTTCACAGCCCAACATGGCTGATATTTTAGTATTATCAGCAGTCTGGAGATGAGGGTGCTGCTCTTGGAGCTGAAAGTGTTGTTATTTCATATTTCTGGAAGGACCCCTGAAAATTCCTTTTGAACTCTTCTGTTTCTATAAAAAGACTGTATGATAAGTATCCATTGTGGTCTGCTTTTGTATTAAATAGAAATCCAGTGTAAAATGTGGAAAGCTACTGGAATCTTCCCAACCAGAAGGCACACTGACCCCCAGTTCAATGACAATCACTTATGGGTAGACCCAGCCCTGTGAGCCTGCAAATCTTCCTTTATTCTTCCTTCTGATTTTTGTTAGACCCCTTGCTGTGCCTTCTTAATAATGCACAGGCAGGATGTAGAATCACAGAATCACGGAATGGTTTGGTCTCTAAGGGACCATCCAGCTCCAACCCCCTTGCCACATAAAAGAGTCACTCCCTACAGCTGGATTTTCCTGCCCCTCCATATACCATTAACATTCATGCCAGAGGCTTTAAAATAATCACAGTATTAACATATTTATTTATATTAAGCCCAGTGAGTATACCTGGGGGTTTAGGACGTTTGCTGTGGGAGGTGTTTTGTATGGACATGGGCATTGTGTTTTATTCAGAGAGGTGGGACTGATGAACTGGTTATCAGCATTACAGCTGGAATGAATTGGTGCACAAAAGAGTAACTCTTCAAAGAGTTTTTAAGGCAGGTTACCAAACCTTGCTGTTTCCTTGGGATTTCTTCTCTTCGTTCAACAAAAATCATTTTCAACACCACATGTGCAGGTACAGAGGGCTGCCAAAGCAGGTGGGGCTGAAGGCAGCTCTGGTTTAAGTAATCCTGATTAGGGGTTTCATGGCAAACACCTTGGGAGTGTTTAAGACCTTTATATTAGGGGAGTGTCTATTTGCCACGTTATTAAAGAGGCTGATGAAACAGCCTCTGGTTTGGGAACTCGGATCACTGGTGTGACACAGGGTTAAATTACAACCACAGTAACATGTCACAGACTGTCAGGAAATTAATCCAATGTTCTCCACATGCTGGACATTGTGAGACATGTCCAGCACGTGAAGAAAAATTCCTTTGCCATTTATCATCTGTTCCTGTCACCGTGACAGTTTAGCCAAGAAACTGAGAAAAAGCTGGGAAGTTTGGATGAACCACAAGTGACTTTTATTCAATATGAAGTTTTCCCAGAGATTCTGAAAAGTATCACATGGATAAACTCTCCTTTGGCCAACCCAAAATATTTTTTTTTTACATGTGTGATGTACAAATAAGCAGGAAATTTCTATAAAGAGTCAGAGATAAGCATAAAAACGAGAGCCTATGATTGGTGTCTGAGGAAGCCGAAGTGTCTTCTAAGAGGTGTCATGCATTTTACTTGCTTTTGACATGCTTTTAACACATCCTGCACCAGGGACATCCCAGCACAGAGGTGGGGATCTGCCCAGCTCTGCTCACAGGGCAAGGTTCAAGTAAGTCTGTAAACGCAAATTTAACAACTGTACATTTGGTTTAAAAAAAGGTTCTTCACTTTTTAGAGTGTCTCCAATACCCAAAGAAAGCAGGTTGAAAGCTTTCACTCTAAGTGCTGCACTGTGCATCCTGCTGGTGCTGCTTCCAGACTAATTTGATCCCTGAAAGGTGCACACACTCCAGCATCTCTGGGAGTGCAGCACGGGTTTAAGATCTGCAGGCCAAATTTATTTCCTCCAACAAAAAGCCCTGTGAGAAGCAGTATCAGAGTTGTGGGCACCAAGAGCCCCAGATTACACAAAGCACAGTAAGAAAGGAGCTTACCTGGTGTGTTTGACTTTAGGGAAGGTACAAGGAAGTGTTTCTTATCTGGACTGAAAGAGCACACTCGATCATTGCCTCTAATCTCTCTTTTGATGTGTTTAACACGAGCAGAGGCTTCCAAGTTTGTTTTGTTGCTTTTGTCACATGTGTTCTTGCTGGTGGAGCTCCAGCCCCAGTAGAGGACAGCAGGTTGTGGCCCCAGCATCGACAGCAGGTATATGAGTAAGTTTTTGAATAGTTTGCATCATTTTTGGCAAGGGAGAGGTAAAAAAGGCACCAATCTTATGGGTTGTCAAAATACAACTAGACCAGTATTTCCTGATCAAAAGAAAACTGACTCCATCACCAGTTCATTTCCCTGAAGAGAGCTTTGATAGTCTGAGCAATGCAATTGTAATATGCAATGAGCAAGAGGAAAAAAAGATTATTGATTTCCCCACCTCCTAATGCTGGAGTGTATTTACTCAAGGTAAATGCAGGCACCGGGCTGGCAGCTGAGACAGGAGCCTGGCCTTGCCTCAGGCATCCACGTCAGAGCTCTGCTCTGAGGCTGCCAGCCATAAATTGGTCCCCCTGGAGCTTTCAGGTGAGAGAGGGAAGGCAGGGAGGGGGGAGAAAATTATAAGGGAAGAGAAAAGAACAAGAATGCCTTGAAGCACCACAGCATGAAGCACTTAGAGGAAATAATTTGCCCTTAAAATCACCAGTAAATCATAATTCCTTCCTACAGGTTTCCCACTGTTTGAAGGACATTTTGCAGAGGGAGTCAAGTGGAAGGGAGTTTTAGATCCTTTTCATACAACTTCATGTGCCATTTATTTGGTCACCTTTACTCTAAGCAGCATTTTCTCTGTCAGAAACAAATTTGAAATGCTCATAATCATGTGAAGCCCACAGCAGATGGCAGCATACAGCAAAATTTTGCCTCCATCCTCTGTTAAAAGAATAAATAAATAAACGCTGACCAGCTCGTGCCTCGTGCCTCCACCAGCAGTGGAGAATGCAAATGCAGTCACAGCACTTGTCACATTTTTGGCTGTCTGAGGAGAGGTTACTGAGGAGATGCAGATCCCCCAGCAGAGGAGGGGACTCTCAGGCACCTGGGAGTGTGGTCAAAGCATCCTCAGACCTCCCCAGGTGTCCTCTGGTGGTGCTGGCCCCAGCTCCCCAAATTGTGTGGCTGCTGTGTGCTAGTGCTGCTGGCTTCTCATGCTGTGGGATACCCTGGAAATCACAGCCTCAGGATTTCTCATGTTCTGATATATTGTTATTTTCAAAATATTTTAAAAAATTGCAGTGGAATACCAGTAAGATGTCACTGCAGAGCTGGCTTTGATCCAGAGAGAGTTGTTGAGCAGTTTATTACCCACATCTCCAAATATCGGTCTATTCCCAGTGGAGGCTGAATTTATAATTGGACATTAACAGTGAAAAAGAACTTTCTCTTTAGAAATTATTTTGTCACTCACCAATGACAGAAAGAAAAAAGTTTATTTAAAGGTTTAGCAACCTTCCTTTTTATTAGCACTTTTACTAGGACTGGGATGGGATCACAACTTACAGGCCTCAGGGCAAAAGTAAGACCATCACATAAAAATATTTCTGCACAGGTACCTGGTGCTAGACACTTCCAGCCTCGTACAGATAACTGAATTTTAGGAAGCTGGTAGGGAAGTGGAAGATAAACTTCTCCAGAAACAAAATACTTCATTGCACCATGGCTGCAATGAAGAGGGAAGAGAAAGGTGACACCTATTCAAGATTTCCTTCACCTCCTCCTCCTGCTTCTCCCTGAAGAAGGAGGAAAACATGTCCATGGCAGCTGGAGAGCTCTGTGTCCCTGCCCCTCCATGGCTCTGCATCCCCACACCCATCCACGCCACGATAATCCCTGATTTTTGTAGCTCCTCCTCTGCAATACCCCAGATCCTCTCTGCCTCTCAGAGACCTTCTTGCCTCACAGGCCCTTTGCTTTCTCCACAGGTCTGTGTCCCTGTTGCATCCTGGGTTTTAGGTTCAGATTTGGGGTTTTGGTCTTTGTTAGCTTACCAGTTCCATGTATCCTCGTGTATCCTCGTGTATTCCCCCACCTCGCAGTGTCTGGCCCCAGGCTGCCGGCCATTGGGTGTTCTCCCCTGCCACTCCTGTGACCATTCCCCCGTCCTGTCCCCGGCAGTTCCGTGCTCGTCACCTCATCCTCGCGGTCCCACTGACCCTGAACCCCCGTGTCCGCCCCTGTCGTGTCCCCATTGGCCGTTGTGGCAATGTCACCACCACGGTGCCTGTGTTCGTTGGGCAGAGAGCTCCAGTTTTCCCCTGTCCCGCCCCTATATCCCTCCGCGGCACCCCAGCCTTGGGGCCAGATTCGTCCATGCGAGGTTGGGAGCGGCTGCAGCTTCTCCATTGCAGCTCCTGCGACCAATAAAGCATCCAGCCTCCACGCGGACGGGTTTGGACAATTCCCTGCCTCTTCGTTTCCTTCCCTCGCGCCGACGACAACGCGCGGCCAGCCCACCCCGGCACACAGCCGCAGAAGTGCCTGGAATTAGCAGCGCGCCGACCCTGACGAGGAGCCGAGGCGCCAAGCCGCGCCCTCGGGAGCCGGTCGGGGTGGGAAAAGTGACGCGCCGCCAGAAGTGGCGCCCAACGTGGGGCCACGGCCAGCGCAGAGTCGTAGCGCAGGCAGAGAGCCACCACAGAGCACCCAGGAGCTGCTCCCTAAATGCCAACCTTCCCTCTGCTGGCTGTCCCTCATGTGCCCTGCCCATGGCACTCGCTGGGCAAGGGGCAGGGCAGGCAGCAGACCATCAGCCCAGCAGCTGGTGCCAAGCCAAACGTGTCACATCCCTGCTTTTCCCTCAGTGGCAACAGTCACAAATTGCCACAAAACGTGTCCGATGTTGGTATCACCGTTTCAGTAGTTTCTCCTGCAGTTTCTGTCTCAAATTCTGTCCAACAGGATGAGGAGTGTTGAGGTTTGCCTCCAGTCCCACGCAGCTGCCTCAGAAGAAGGAGAACCAGAAGACAAAGGTGAACCTTGTGGGTTGAGATAAGAACAGTTTAATAACTGAAAATAATAATATTAATAAAAGCAACAACAGCACTGAAAAAGGACAGAGGGAGAGAGAAATTAAACCCAAGAAACACAAGGGATGCCCAGTGCTCACCTTGCACTGACCAATGCCCAGCCCAGCCCCAGCCCCTCACAGACAACTGCCCCCAGTTTCTACATTGAGTATGAGGTTTCACAGCATGGAATATCCCTTTGGCTACTTCAGATCACCTGTCCTGTCCCTCGTGGCTTCTTGTGCAGCTCCTCACTGGCAGAGCATGGGAGACTGAGCCCTTGGTTTAAGGTGATCAGTACTTAGCAACAGCCAAAACATCCGTGTGTTATCAACATTATTCTCCTGCTAAATCCAAAACACAGCACTGTACCAGCTACTGAGGAGAAAATTAACTCTATCCCAGCCAAAACCAGGGCATGGGGTGATTGGGGGACTGGGCAGCCCAGAGGGAGGAGGGCAGATGTGCTCCCTGTTTGCAAGAAGCAGGCAGAGCCCCAGGGTATAAGATAACTTCAAGCCTTCATTCCCATGCAAAGGCAGCACCCTCTCCTGCTCCCCAGCTCCTCATCCTTCTGGGGTGGAGCCTCTTGTCACACTGCCCTGTGGCCCTGTCACAGTCCCAGCCAGTCCTTGAGCATCCCTGCACTTGTCCTGCTGTCCCTGCACAGGTGTCACTCACAGCAGATCCATGTCCCCTGTTCCAGTGACCTCTGGGCACCAAGCACTGCTCCTTCCCAAGGGAACCACAGCCCCACTGGCCACCCCATCCTTCACTCTTGTGGAACTGAGCCTCCTGGGTGTTTGCAGAGAAAGGAGGGAGGCAGAGAAAGGACTGAAGCCTCAAACTGCAAATAGGCTTGAGAATAAACATAAGCCAGCAACCAAAAAGGGACAAAATGCCTTGGAAAAGTTAAAGAGCTTGACATTTGTGGTTTATATCCAGGACCTTCTGCTCCCTGCTTTCACAGTCCAGGAGCTCCCAAAAGGGTGTGTTTGGTGGAGATTGGGCTCCACAGAGAAACTCAAGGCCAGGTCAGTGGCAGCAGAGACAGAGCACACCTCACTGCCTCGGGGGGCTGCTGTTCCCCTCCCTGCCAGCAGCAGATGGAGCAAACTGGGAGCATCCCAGTTTATGTGTTGGCAAATGCCAGGCCTTCCCTCTGGCAGCCCTGCCTGCTGCGCAGTGCCAGATGTGCTGCACCTGTGGATCAGCCCTTCCCAGCTTTCTCAGCCCTTCCCAGCTTTCTCAGCCCGAGGGCCATAGTCATTTTAAACAAAGTCAGGACCATCTTGGACCATGCAGCCAAATGATTTTTTATTTACAAGTAGAGGTGCTTCTTTATTTATGTGACTTCCCTTTTCCTGTTCATCCATGTATATGCATGGGCATGTGTTAATATTTATAAAGTCTTTTTCTTTTTCTTTTTCTTTTTCTTTTTCTTTTTCTTTTTCTTTTTCTTTTTCTTTTTCTTTTTCTTTTTCTTTTTCTTTTTCTTTTTATTTTTCTTTTTCTTTTTCTTTTTCTGTTATCTTTATTTCTGGCAGCTGCTGTGCTGGCCAGCAGCAGCTATGGTAACTGACAGATTGGGACTGGAAATTCAGGAATGCTGCTTCAGGTGATCAATTAATTCCCTTCCCATTGCAAATGTTGATTCTAGGACCCAAAAATCCTAGTCCCTGCCTGAGATACAGATTTGCTGGAGAGGAGGGTGATGACTGCTGTTCCTGAGAGCCCTCTGAGTGCTGCCAGCATCCCTTTGTGAGACACCAGGGATGTCACTGTGAGACCCATCCTCACAGGGGGATTTGTCACTCATGAGAATCACACAAATACCACACACACCTCTGGTGTGAGGACTGCAGCAGGGCAGGGATGGAGCCAGAGCCATCCCAGGGAGAGGGGAACTGTTGGGGAGAGCTTCCAGCCCACAGGGCATCCTTCCCCCCAGGAAGGGCTCCTGCAGTCCTGCAAGGGCTGCCTTTTCCCAAAAGCTCCCTGTTCCCCAGGGCTGCCTTTTCCCAAAAGCTCCCTGTTCCCAAGGGCCGCCTTTTCCCAAAAGCTCCCTGTTCCCCAGGGCTGCCTTTTCCCAAAAGCTCCCTGTTCCTGTTCCCCAGGGCTGCCTGCACCCAGCTGGTGCCTGCCTGGGGTAACCCCTCCACCCCAAAGCTTGGCAGGCAGCAGTGTCACCTTTTGTACCCCACTGACGTCACCAGCTCTGCAATGTTGACTGAGCCCTAATCAGTCCCTGTGGATAGCAATTACTGCAATGAGTGTAACATTTAATGACCTCTCTTCAGGCCCTGTGGAAGTTCCCGGGAAGCAACAGAAAACCACTGGCACACGTGGGAATGGGGCTTCTCCCAGGCTGTTTTGCCAGTGATGGTTTTGCAGCAGGAAGACCTGCAGCCCCATAATCCCAATTTCCCCAGTGCTACAACCTCTGCACATTATCCAGCAAGGCAGGGAGAGCCTGGAGTGGAAGGACTGCACCACTGCTCTGCCTTTTACCTGAAGGCACAGGTACCAAGTCTTCCAAACACTGGTACAAGAGAGGAGGAATGATAACAAGCCCCTCTGCAAATCCTGTCTCAGTTGGGTCTACACATCTTTGCCTTGCTAAAGAACAAACCAATTTCTTCCTTTTTCCCCCCATGACTTGCAGCCCCTGTTCATTTTGTCCCTTGGACTGAGCACTGCTTGAAGGATCCCCATCACCTGCATAATTTAAGAAGCAAATAGAAAATATTGCTGCACACACATATAAAAGCATTGATCTGGTGATTCACTGTATTGGATAACTTATTTAGCAGCTGGCAGAACACAAACCCAGTGATAAATCAGAGCCAGGCTGGTGAGAATGCCCAGCTTGATGGCTGAACTCCCCTTTGCCCAGGATCAGCCACTAGCCTGCTTTAAATGTGCTAAAAACATGTTAATCAAAGGTGACTAAAAAAATTAAAACAGTAACAAAGCTCCACAATTAAAATCAGCATGTTTGAGTAAACACAACCAGTGTAAAATAAAAGCTCAAAAGGGATTTTTTCCTTTGGATACACATCCTGCCTAAAGCCTGCAGATGGACATTATCCTGAATCCTAACCACCTCCCTGGCTGTGGGGTAGCAGTGACCCAGAGACAAAGCTCAGGAGTTTCTCTATAAGCATCCAGGAACTGTAAAATCCAGCATCTGAAATTAGCCTGGGCTGCTACGTAACGCTTCATAGGGAGCTTGCTTCACTATCAAGAAATACTAAACATTGAGTAAATAATGTGCTTATAGCTGTAAAGTTATGTGCAGAGGTAAAGTTACGTGCAGAGGTGAAATGTAGCTCAGTCCAGGATCATGATGGACATGATGGACACAGCAAATGAAGGCAGTCTGAGCATTGTTCCTCAGAAAAGGAGGGAGGGTAAAGTTTGGGACACCAATGATTTGTGTTTCTCCGAGCTGCAGCAGCACAGTCACACAGAGATCTGCTTTCCCAGCAGTGCTGCTTTTTGAGCAGATCAAAATAACAGTTTTCTGAATCAGATCAGGAATTATTGCAGCTTCTTTCTTTCTTTCTTGAGTTGGTGAAAAGCTGGTTTAATTTTGGACTGAAACCATTCAGCAGCTCAAAGGGAGCAGCCCCATTCTACCAGCAGAATTAGGGAGCAAAGCTGCGTTGCTGCTTTCAAATTGTGTATGGGAGCCTCTCACTCTGTTGTGTATGTGTATGTGCCATCAGGAAAAATAAAGTGGTGCTGAGAACCTGCCTCAAGGATTGTGCTACAAAAAAATCGAATCAGTTTTCATTCTCCAGGATAATTGAATTCAAAAAACAAGCCAATATTCAGAAGGGGAAAGAGATTTTCTTAACGTTTAGTTAATCTGCTAATAGTGTAAGGTTTATTTAAATAAGTTTCTGTGGCATCATCCTGTATAATCCGTGCTGTAGGCAGCTCAGAAAGGTTTCTTATGGAGGAACCTTTAACTGAAAGGTTTCTTATGGAAAAACCTTTAAGGTTTCTTATGGAGGAACCTTTAACTGAAAGGTTTCTTATGGAGGTGCCTTTAGCTACCCAGGAAAAGGAGCAGGAGGAGAGGCACAGGGACAGGCAGAGTCTCTCAGGTGTTGTTTGGGCAATACTCTGTCAAACAGGTTAAAAGGATTTCTGCTGGAGGTGTTTGTGGCCAGGCAGGGTGGGACAAGCTGTGATGCCTCAGACCTTCTGGCTGGACCTCTGGCCCCTGGAGCATCCTTGGCAAGGTGGCTGGAGCAGAGCATTGCCAGGGGATGGAGGGAGAAGGGCTGGTTTGCCTCAGAGCAGGCCAAAAGCAGACACCAAACCCATCATCAGTGCCACACTGGAGCTGAGGGGTTTTTCTTGAGCCTTTTGCTTGTCACATGGGCCATCCTCTGTCACATGGACCACCCCTGGCACTGCCCACAGTCTCATGGCATCGCTCTCTTGCCACACTGAGCCCATCCCCAGTGCTGACACCTTTGAACAGCTGATGTTTCCAGCTTCCAGCACTGCCTGTTTGCACAGGGAAAGGCAGTGTCACCCCCTCAGAGGCTCCTCAGGGTGCTGTTCAGGGGCACACCAGCCTGCACAGCAATGTTTTGGCTGCAGACATAGAATAGAAAAAAAAAAAGAAAATACTGCATTAAAGTGTGAAGATTAATATATTCTACTTCTGACAGCAGGCCAGGACCATAACCTACTTCACTTAGCAGCCCTTTGCTCAGAGGATTGACCTGTGCTGGGCCTGTTTATAGTGGCAGTGCAGCCCTGAGCTCATGGCTACTTTAGATGCAGATTTGGCTACCCATCAGTGCAAGGGCAGGTGTGGCCCTGACAGGAATAGAGGGACCAAGGAGAAGCTGACAGCAGGACCCTGTGACATGGCAGGGGGTTGGAACCAGATGATCTTTGAGGTTCTTTCCAAGCCAAACCTGTCCATGATTCTGTGACATGCAGCCTTCAGGTTCTTCCAGGGCTGTGGCATGGGAGGAGGCACTTGGGAATACTTGGGGGGCAAATGCCACCGTGGGCTCATAGCAGAGATCTCCTGAGCATGGCTGGGGAGCAAGAACAAGGGCTAGGAGGAGCTCAGGGTAATCCTGGTGCTGGCCTGAGCCAAAGGAAAACAACTCTATCTCGAGGTCATTAAGTACACAAATTAACCAGAAAAAATCAATTCCTTTCTCCTGCAGCAAGCTCAAGCATGGATGTGCTCAGATGCTGATGAAGGGAGGGAGGGAGGGAGGGGAAGGGGGAAATTTGACCCCTCAGAACCCCTGGACTATGGGAATCTTTGAAACAAGCAGCCTCTGTGCAGGGCAGAGAGGCTGGGGGATGGATTGGGATGCTCACACCCAAGTGTTGTGCAAATTCCCCAGGTCCTGTGTGGTGCTGCCCAGCTCCCAGGAGTGCTGCAGATGCCATGGGCTATAGCAGCTGGCACCAAGGGTGCAGACAACCAAACTGAGCCCTGAGGGAGAGCACTCAGGGACTTGAGCATACCCAAAGGTGCCCAATTTGTGAAGAAAAAAGAAATTTTTTCCATTTGTAATGAAAAAAATAAAAATAAAAATATCCATCTCTGAAAATCAGTCCCTTCATATTTCCTGTCCCAATATTGCTGAAGAAGAGGAAAGCTGGAGGAAAACATGGAGTTTGCAATTATCAGCCCTTCCCATGCAGCCCTCAGGACTGGCTGCAGGGGTGCAGCTCCTTCAGGTCAGGGATGGCCCCAGATCCAGGGACAGGCAGGGTCCAGCCATGGCTGGTGCAGGTTCTGCCCTCCCTGTGGCCCCGTCAAAGCTGAACTCCTGCTGCTTTATCCTTGGCATTTGTGGTTTCAGGAAAAGTGGGGCAAAAAGTGCTGGGCTGTGGATTCATCCCCCCCCATCTCCTGCAGGGATCTCACATTTCAGATGGTTTTTACTCCCATTACTTCAGCTCTGAATAACAAACCACACCCCACTGCATGTGGAGGAGATTTTTTTTGGACTCCATGATCTCAGAGATCTTTTCCAACCTAATTAATTTGTGATTTTAAAACCAGTTTTGCTAAGCTTTAGGTCCAGGATGCCTGTAACGGAGGACTGGAGAGGAAAGACACCATCTAAGTTTAGCTGGATGTCAAGGAGGTGAAGCAGAGAACCTGCTGAAATCTGCTTTCATCATGCTGCTTTCCTGAGGAGAGGGATTGCTGACTCTCTCCTGTGAGGAGAATGAGGTAGGCAAGAGCTTGGAGCAAAAGGCTGGCTCCCAAAAGCAGGGAAAGGGGCTGATCCAGCAATTCCAGCCTTGCTCCTGCAGGAGCAAACACCAACCCAGCAGGAATGGAGGGGCTCAGGACAGCCCTGCTGCCTCCTGGGCTGTGAAGGCAGGTGGAAAAGGGACTGGCCACCTCAGCCTGGGGTTGTTGCTGCATTTTCCTGGAATCAGATTGAAATCCACCAGGCCAAGCAGGAGCATTAGGATGGGGCTTTTGCAGGGCTGTTTTCCCTGGTGGCCATGAACAGTCACATCGAGCCATCAGTGGCCCACACTGGGCTTCAGGTGACTTGTAGTCAGAGGGGTAACCTGCAGTGCAAGCAGGAACCCTGAAGCTGTTAAAGCAAGTATTTGCTATGGCATGAGCAATTTGTTTTTATTTTATAATGTCTAGAAAGGTAAAAGGATGTTAAAAGAAAATTATTTCCTTCTCCTAAATCTCACCCTCCTTTGAGCTGTGTCATGAGAGAGGGATGAGTCCAAGACAGGAGCGGCCCAAACTTTAGTGAAGCACAGGATTTAAGGCACATCTGCTTTGTGGAGGTCTCTATGCACAAAGCCTATTTGATTTAACCAACTAAAAAGAGGAAGAAAGAGAGATTATTTAAGGGTTCACTTTATTAGTCCCACAGATGGATGACTCACGTTTTTATATCCTAGAGGAACATAAAGATGACAGATGGAGTGCACAAAGCCCTTTGTCTGCATCCTGTCCCCATTCAGCCACTTTCCTGCCACCATGGCACAGGAATTGGTCTCTCCAAGGATACAAGCAAATTCGTTTTCTTTCTTTCCTTCCATTAAAAGGTGAAGTGAATGAGGTCAGGAAAGTCCCAGAAAGTCCTGTTGGCACTGGGATGACCCACCTAATGTGAATGGGAGCCAAATGTCCATGCCAGGCTGATCCTGACTCTGGTGACATCTAAAGCAAATGAATTTCACCTTTCCATGTCCAGACAGGCTCCTTCAAAAAGGGAGAAAGCCTCATTGCCAAGGTTGCCCTTTAAAGACCTTCCCAGCTGTCCTCTCACCTGAAATCCGTTTGGGAGCTATTTCTCAGGAGCATTTCAGCTGAGAGTATCTCATCATTTCACACCCTCTGCAGGTCTGTGCTTCCCTGAGGCCAGCATTAGGGATCACTTGCTTTGAACACTGCAAATCTCTGAGACCAATGTAATAGCAAGAAATTAACCAAATTAGGCCTTGCAGCAGTGATAATTTTGTTACATCATGCAGTCACAATGGCCAAGTTTAGTTCTAGCTTGGGAAGAAAACCTCTGACTAAAAATTCCTGACCAGTGTGCTCACTCCCATAACTGGTAGGGAACGTTCTAATCAAAGTTTGTATAAAACTACTCTTAGGAATAGCAAACAAAGCATTTACTAAATAACAGTTACTCTGAATAGATCCCAGCACAAACAGCAGGGCTTGTAGAGGTAGCAACAAATAATTTAAATCACTGGCAGGACATTTTTTTCTTACTGCTAATGCAATTTTATTAAGTAAAAATATCTTTAAGGGGCAAAGGGACTGAGCCAAGGATTTACCTCCAGTCCAGGCTAGAGGAGAGAATGAGGGGAAAAGCCCCAATCCTGAAACCTTCAGGTGAGAGCAGCTGGCTGGGGCTCCCAACTTCCAAGGCTTCATTCTGACTCAAATAATTCCCCTCTCAGCTTCTCCCCTTGCAGGTGGCCCTTCTTAATGCAAACAATTAAATGGGCATTAGGTGAAAGTGGCTGCTCCTGCTGCCAAATGAGGAGGACGTTCAGCAGGCAGGGAAGGGTTCTTCAGAAAGCAGTCCCCTTTTTTTACAGGGGCCTCATGTTCTCCACATTTCCAAACCTCTCCTTTGTTATCGAGGAGGTGAATAAAGAGGTTTTGAACCACTCCAAACAAAGTCCAGCCAGGCTGGGACTAAAACCCAGAAAGCATTTGTAGAACAGTGGGTTCCAGCAACCAGGAACTCATAGTTCAGTTTATTAGCAATTAAACCCCACTGGTCTCCTGTCAGCATTGGGTGCTGCCACTGCAAAGCCCTTCACAGGATGGGTCAGGCTCATCTGGTCCCTCCTCCCTGCCCAAGCAGAGGCATCCCAGAGCACAGAATTATGTCCAGATGGCTCTGGAATATCTCCAGTGAGTGACCCTTGGCTGCAAAGTGCTGTGTGCCTGTGCACTGCACCAGTGACCAGCTCAGAATTTAACACTTGGCTCTCTAAAGGTGCAGGAGGGGGACATTTGCCACCAATTAAGCATTTTCAGTGAGGCAGGGCTGGTGAAAGAGCTGGGCTGCTTTCCTTTGTTTACCTGCCTGGCATGAACACGCCAGTAATGCTGGGCAAGAGCCTGTTCCAGCTTTGGGCAAACTGGTTTTACTTTGGGAGAAAAGCAGTGTTTGTCCTGTGGCTGCTGAAATGAGAAGTGCTGTGCACTCCCCCTGAATCCACCAGGTTCCCATGCAGTTCATCAGTGGCAGAGCCTGCTCTCAGCAGATCTGTTTTTCCTCACAGATGCTGGTGCTGTTGCCCTTCCAGAAGCCTCAGTGGCTTTTACCACAGCCACTGGATCTCACCAGCACGTTTTTAGGGCTGATACCAGCATGTCCCCAGCCCTGTCCCTTCCCCAGCCTCCCTGCACACCACCACAGCTGTATGAAACCATGCCCAGCCTGCTGCCCAGTTCTTTTTGCTCTCCCAGTTCATTTTCCTCTCCATTCTGACTTGCAGCCCTTCATCATTAGCTCCCAGAGGACTATCAGTAGCATATCTGTCTGACACAGGCAGTTTCACTGCGATAAATTCTCCACAGCCCATTGAGTAGAGATCTTTTAATTAGGTTTTAAGAATTTTCTCATTAGTGGAGAGACATTGAGAATTCAGGTCCTATTTATGAAAAGCAAAATCTGTTAGAGAGGGAAGCTGCTTGGTTTACTGCAGTATTAGCAGTCCCCCCCCTCCCCGTATTTATGGGCATGGATTAATTGCTGTTTTGCTGTTGTGGACAGAAATATGTTTGACAATTCATTTTATTGTGCTACAAATGACAGATTTAACCCAGTGATCCAACGTGAGAGCCCTCTTGGGCTACTGCATTGTCTGTGTGACATATAAAGAAAATGTAAACAAAATCTTTCATCATGAAAATTTAATTGCTCTGCTATTTGCACTAAACTAGCTTTGTGTTCTCAATACCAAAGACGTTTTCTGGTTCTCACTTTGCCCTGAAGATCTGAGATAGGACTTCATATGAGAGTGGGGAAGATTGAGCCAGCGCCACGTCCTTGGCAAGTGTGGAAGGGCAAAGCTGTGCTGCCTTGGGCCCTGCACACACTTGGCCACAACAAGAGGGCAAGTGTCCCTTTCACAGAATCACTGGGTTGGAAAAGACCTTCAAGATCATCGAGTCCAACCCAGCCCCAACACCTCAACTCAACCCTGGCACCCAGTGCCACATCCAGGCTTTGTTAAACACACCCAGGGATGGTGACTCCACCACCTCCCTGGCAGACCATTCCAGAACTTTATCACCATTGCTGCAAAAAACTTTTTCCTGATATCCAACCTGTATTTCCCTTGGTGCAGCTTGAGGCTGTGTCCTGTGGTTCTGTCAGTGCTAACTGGAGAAGGAGCCCAACCCCACCTGAGCACAGCCACCTTTCAGGAGCTGTAGAGAGTGATAAGGTCACCCCTGAGTGTTCTTTTCATTCCAGACTCAGGGAATTCATGAACCAGGTGTGATGTTTTGGTGTTTTTAAAAGCCCAGATGGATTTTCCCTCCCAGGAACTGTTACAAATGGCTTTTTGTAAAGATTTGCAAGGACCCCTCTTGCTTGCTGTCTGCCCTATCCCAAAACACCTTCAGGTGGGGAAGAGCTGTCACAGCCAACGCAATCCTTGAAGGCATCAAGTTTCTGCTTCAATCTACTCATCCTGACAAAACTTTATGTTGGAGAGATCCCAGCCAGCTCGAGAAGCTGTATTTTGATCCTGCTGGGTGCATTTGATCCAGTTCTTGCTCCTCAGCTGTAGATCAGCAAGTGCTTGCAGCACTTTTCGTGGGGTTACTCCAGGTAAGCAGGACACAGCAAGGGCAGCCTCAGGTGCCCTTTCCTGTGCCGTGGCATCCTTCATCCCAGCTGGAAACCTCCAGTGTGCTTCTCTTGGCTAAGCTCTGGCTTCTGCAGTGCTCTCACCTGCAGTAACTTTTTATGAAAAAACACAGTAAAATGAGATGTTCTTGTTAAGATTTTCCCATCTCGAGAGAATTTTTTTTTCGTTTCCTGATTCTTGCCAGAACTTTGCAGTTCACTTTGTATCCCTAGTCTCTTTAAAATCTTTAAACTGAAGATGTCAAAGGAATTTCATAGCTAGCCTTTTCTGCTTCTGTTGAAATTTCTATTTCTTTCCTTTCTACTTTTTTCTATCATTATTTTGTTAAATCCCTTGAAGAATTGAACTGAATGGAGACACAATTTTCCCCTGAAGTAGCTCTCCTCCTAATCATCATATACCAACTCTTGCTAACATTGGAGCTTAATATTTCTCCCTCTATTTTTAACCACATTTAATTGATGCAGAAGAAACACTTCCTAGCCAATATTTCCTCGCTTCGCAGTCATCAATGAAAAGAGCAGTAAGTGAAACTTGCTAAAACCAGCAATAATCTTGACTCCACTCTGCCAGCTCTGTAGGTAATTTTTGCTATCAGCTCAGTTAAGCCAGCCCAGGTCACTTTCTAACCTCAATTCTTCTACGGACCCTGTCACACTGTAGATCCCTCTCAGCCTTTCCAGTCCTCACCATCAGCTGCAGACAGCAGTTTAGGCAATATCTTTTTGCTGACTACTTTTGAAACCACTAGGGCAAAGCTTCTCTGAAATGACCTTTTCCTCCCACATGGGGTCTTAGGCTCACTTATTATTTCCTAAGTCTCCCGCTTCTCCTATTTCAGGCATTTCTCATTTGTATTTATCTCTTTAGCTATTTGTGTCAGAAATAACCTTGCAGCCTGCATTGCCTGGTTTTCAAAGTTTTGTTCATTGTTCCCATAGCAGCAAATGAGAGCCATCAAGTTGTTTTTGTTTTTTTTTTTTTTTTAATATTTCATGTGTCCCAAATAATATTCAATCTTTGACATGTAAGGTGAAAGCCAGAGCTCTCAATCTGCTCTAAGAAACTGCCTGAAAACCAAAGGGGTAGCATTTCCTTTTAGCTTGCAGGGTGAATGGCTGCTGACCCCTGCCTGCTCCTATTTACACTGCTAATTGCTCTGACATTAATGAATGAATTATGCTAAAGTGATGCAATATGGGCAATGTATATCAGCTGTTCCATGCCATTGCCCTCAGAATATCAGTGTTTGGGGCTGCTGGGTGATCTCAGTGACCCCCTGTGTGCAGGTGAGAGGTGTTGGCTTGTGCCCCTTGCAGGAGATGCTTTTTCTTCACTGCACCTGCAAGAATCCCTCCCACCAGTCACTGTGGAAAGGAACAGACCCAAAAACCTTCTCCACGTCACAAGTGGTGCTGGATTTGGGTCTTCCTTCTGGGAATCACAACCAATCCACAGGTGTGGGTTTGCTTCAGGTTTTGGTGAGTTTCTGAATGATCTGTGAAGCTCCACCCTTCAGCATTTTCCATTCTCCAAAACAGGACGTTTTTACCAGATTCAGTAGTAAACCCAAACTAGATTATCTTGGCTTTGAGCTCGAAACTTTCACTAGATGATTTGAAAATATGTCCCTGAGAAATGATGAAAATCAAAAGATGCAATGATAAAAGTCATGGGATCGGTCAAATTAATCCCTCCCTAGCCCACAGGGGTGCTCACAGGAGAACTTCAACAAGGAGCAAAGATAATCCAGTCATACACCACATTATTCTCATTTCCCAATCCTGCTTCATCATTTTATTAAATACTTTCTCGTTGTTTTATTCTGAGAAATGATGAGTAACTCTAGCTCAAGTCCACCCAGCCACAGGAAGTGATACTTTCCCAAAAATACCCTTCCAGCCTCCAAGGATTTGCAGCTTAGACATTTCCTGAGATAGATGTGCAGTTTGGGGATGTAATAGCCCCAAAACAGTTTTTGTTCAATGAGTTCATCCAGTTGCTTTTCAGACTTGTGGGAAGTTTTAGCATCCACAGCTGAATTGCATCATATTCCTGTGCTAGGTGATGAGCCATCTTCCTTCATGTGCTTCTAACTTACCACTGAGACTTTTATGTCAGATGAGACCATGAGCTGTGCCTCCTGTGACCTGTCTGGATCTGGGGAGGCCTGGTGTACACAAACATTCCTGATGTGGATGCTGTCCCACACTGCTGTCCCCTCCACGGGACCTTTAACAGGCTGGAGATTGAGAGCACAGCGTGAAAAAGTAGACACAGAGCGGGTTTATGAAATGGAAAAACTTTGTAAATCTGTGATTCTCGATGCCTTGCCTAAGAATTGTTAATCTGTCATTTGCTTTTGTCACGGTTGCTAAGCACTGAGCTGGTGTTTCCACCAAACTGTCTGTCATCCTCCATATGCTCCTGTCATCCTCACCCTGCACTCACAGGACCCTGAGTGATCACAACCAGCTCAGGGTCCTTTGTTGTAGCTGAAGAGGTGGGATTGCTCCTTTCCCAGGTGTGCATCACTCCACATTTCCAGACACGATGCCTCACATGCCATCCAGCCCTGCAGTCATTCTGTTTTGCACAATCCATTGCAGCAGCTGCCTCACGATTTCACTGCCACTGAAACTCTGTGATTTTACCCTCTCACCTCCTCTTTCAGATGGTTTGTGAGCCTGTTAAGCTGCAAAGGTCCCAGCATAAGTCTCTGCAGGAGCCCTCTCATGACCTCTCCCCACAGTGAAAACCATCCTGTCCTCTGCTTGTTTTTATCCAGGAGAAAATTTCCCCATCTGGCCTGTGATGGCTTCGTTTCTAAGATCCCTACACTCTTCAAAACATTTTTCCATAGCTCATTGCTCTCATGAGCCAGAGGGCTTTTCTCAGCATCTCTTCTGATTACACTGTCTCCTTTTTAACTCAGGGCAGCCAGAACGTCACAAAGGGACTGGGACCGTACCAGAATTATGTTTCCTCCTCTGTACTCCTTTCCTGATAACTGCTGAAAGCAATTTGCCTTTTTTTCACTTTGAATATTCAGCTGGCACATGCCCAGTGATGGGAAGCTGTGTGAGTGCCAGTAGCTAATTTGCAGCCCATCTTGGTGATTATATACTTAGGTTACTCTTTCTCCATGCACTTTACTTTTTATTTCATTTACCATTTATCACCCAGTCAATCTTGTAAAATATTTCCACCACTGTTCAGTTAGCTGCACTTTAAAAAAAAATATGAAAAATAATTCTGAATCATCAGCATATTCATCACTTCATTATTCACCAAGCTTTCCTGATCATTTATGAATATGTTGAGCAAAAATCCCCTCCTCTCCCCTGTGATTGCTGACCTTTGTCTCCTCTCTGAAGTTATTTGCTTACCTTTTGTGAATTTACTTTCCAGCAGTATTTTTTTTTCTATTTTCTTTATTTTACTTTGAAAAAAAAAAAAAGTCTTTTTTCTTCTAGTAGCTTCCTTTACTCTCTCACTTCATTATTCTGGGTCTGTATGTGTGCCTAAGAACATCCTTCTCATATTTTTTGTCCGATAGTAAATATTTACTGAGTTTTTCATATTGTGTCTTTCAATAGCACTCTGCTGTTTGCCAACATCTCACACATTTTACTCTTCCTTTAAGCCCAATTTAATAAGTCTTCTTGATTTATTTTTCCCTTTTTAGATGGTAATAGGCCAGGATTTGGGCTCCCTCATTGCCTGTGGCATGGTAAACTGGAATGCATCATAACCATTATCATAACAAGCCTTTCAGTGGCCGCATTTTGAACCAAATCTTCTGCATTTCTTAGGAGTTTCTTCCTTTCTCTGGGTCACTACAAATCTGATGGGATCTAGAAAAGAAACAAAAAAAATATTTCCCTGCTTTGCTTGTTCCAGCCAGTGTATCCTCTTCTCCACAGTCTGGTTCCCACCTCACTTCAGGAATGATAAGGATTTTTTAGGGTTATTTTGGTGCTCACAGAAAATGATGGCAATGCTGAGATCATGGACTGCCTGGAGATCCCAGAAGCATTAAGGAAAATTACTGTCTCAGATCAGGATTTCTAAACTGGCATTGGGCTTTGCAGTCACAATCAGACCTTTTTGTACTGTATGGGATGCTGAAATTCAGGCTTTTAGATCTGACTCAGCTCTGAGTTACACATTTGATTCACTTCAGTAATTAAATCTTTCTTTTAACCTTGGGCAAGGGTGTTTGCCACAGAAATGTGATAAAAGTCCTATTCCAGCACTGTCTGTGGTTTGTAGGAATGACATATCCTTTGCTAAAATTCCCCTGAGGAGTTTGAACTCAGCAAGCTCAAGATGATTTTGACAATTTCATGAATACATCTGTGGTAGGGATCTTTATCAAAGCCATGGATCTCAGGAGTTATTTTGAACCATGCATTTTCAAAAGGAAGATGTAGGCTTTTCTCTGTTTTTTGACCCCTCAGTGTTATCTGGTAGACAGACAGATATTGTCCTGGTTTGAGGAATTTCATGTGCCAACTCAATCTTTTTCTGTGCCTTGCACAGCTGGAAGGAGCAAATTGCAGACACCCCTTTCCTTTGCCACTGAATTTTTTTCTCTGTTATGATGATTTATTTTAGAGAGCACTTAAAACTTGGGATTTACTTTGTGGGCTCATAAGCAGTGATGTTGGCCCAGTGACAGATTTCCTCATGTCAGCATTCAAACTAAGAGTTACCACAAAAGGAAATTCCCTTCAGGGCAAAACACTCCCTTTAGGATGAAAATCAAAGTTTGCTTGTTAAGTGAAAAGAGATAGAGAAAAAAAACAAAAACACCTTTATCCTTCAAAAATTCTGGATTAGGAGAATAAAGATTTGCAGGCTGCCACCAATCCACAGCAAGGTCCAATGCCAGCTCTGATTTCTCCTTGCTGGGAAGGAAATGAGAGCACCACAGTGCAGCTGAAAGGGAGCAGGGGCGGGTGGTGAGGGAGGACATGGAGCCTGGAGAGGAGGAAGGAGCCTGGAGAGGAGGAAGGAGCCTGGAGAGGAGGAAGGAGCCTGGAGAGGAGGAAGGAGCCCTCCAAGCCCCCTCTGGCCATGGGCACCTGCAGAGCCTGAGATCCCTCACAGATTTACCGAAAGGTTTAGGCAGGTGCCGGCCTCACAGAAGGAAACACATTTACAGGGAAGCCCCAGATAATTTTCAAGGCTTTGCTATATAAACATATTAAAGATCTTTAAGTAATCCCCTGGCAGAAAGCAGGCAGCTCATTCCTTGCGGTGTGTTTGCTCTGAGATGCCAATCAAACGCTCTTTCCGCAGCGAGAGCTCGGCGCTAGATTTGCCTTTGTGCCCGCAGCTGGGATCGGGCCCAAGAGGTGACAGCCAGCAGATAAGGGATTAATTAATGTCCAGAAAGGAGCAGGAGCGACAAACGTTATCTGCAGTTTCAGCTGACTCACACGATGGGCTGATAATCTACTGAGAATTCCATGGTCCCCCTCGGGATCGGGATCGCCGCTTTCCTCCCCCAGCCAACCTCACTGCCCATCTCCCAGGCTGGTGGAAAAGCTCCCCATGACTTCTCTGGGCAAGGCATCATGGTGGACCTTTGCACATGAGGGGAAAACTGGATTTTAAAGTTTTTAGTCCGATGTTTTCTCTGATGGAGGTGAAAAGTGTGGTACGAGCTGCTGAGTGATGGAGCAGCAGCAGCTGCATCTGCCTCTTCTGCCTCTTCTGCTCCACCTCCCTCTTCTGCCTGCAGCCTAGGCATGGAGGATACACAAAATATTGAATTTATCAACTGTGACTCTCAATGAGAAATGCCTCCCATGTCTTAAATAAGGATGGATATAAATAGAGTCCATTAAGTATTGCACAAGTTAACCTTTAGGAAAAAGAACTCTCTTATTTTATTCCCCTTGTAGGACAAAATCCCTCCCACTTTGTTGGAAATACTTTTCAACAAAGAAATTTCTTCCAAAACACAACCATGGAAGCTGAAAGTTCTCACTTTGAGCTTTGTAATGGAAATATGCACAAAAAAAAAATCCATATATAATATTCAAAAGCAAGAAGACACAATTCTGTCAAAGATCAAAAAAGTGCATTGAATCTCTTTATTTTGGTGATGAACAGGAAGGGTTACCTGGTGGTTTTCCTACAGGAAAAGTGATGCTGCAGAGCACCCAAGGGGCTGCAGCCTGCCCTGCCTGCTCTGCAGGTGCCTCCTGTGGGGAGATGGTTCCACCATCCCACTGCTGCTCTCCCTCCCTGGCACGGCTCTGATTGTCTTTAAGAGTTGACAAGTATCTAGAAGTTAAGAAATGTTACAGTAAATGGTAGAAAATTGTCCAAAAGGAAGATAAAAGCCTTCAGCAGTCCAAGTCCCAAGGCCTGTTGTCCTAAAGCAGCCCAAAGGCTGCCTGGGAGGCCACCTTTGAAACCAGGAGAAAAGCAATCAGGAAGTTATTAGGTCAAACACGGTGCTTCAGAAGTTTGGTTTTGGCAAAAAACACATGCAGGTGGTGTTGGATGGGTTGGGAAGTGCTGCTCTGCCTTGGGGATCAGGCAGAGGGGGTGGGGACAGCCCCTGTTGTGGCACTCCTGGAACAGGACCCTGCACAGGGCAGCAACTCCAAAATAAAGCTGGGACACTCAGGACTGATGCTGGGATGAGCTGTGGGACAGGCTGAGATCATACAGAAACTCTCATTTCTTCTCTTGTGTCTCTATGCTGCTGGAACTCTTGGGCTTTTGGGGTTTGTTTGTTTGTTTATTTTTTTTTTCCCTGATCTTACCTTCTTTTCCTAAATCCTCTTGTGTGGATACCCAGCAGTGGCCTAATGTGCTCAGTATTTCTCAGTGCCACCTCCAGATTCTGTGTTTATGTATTTTTTCAGGTGCACAGTGCTCTCCCGAAGCTTGGAGGTACCACAGCTCCAGCCCTCCTCCCTTACCTGTTTCAGAGTAAGCCCAACCAAAACCTTAAGGCCACGGAAAAATCGTGGCAGAAAAGATACACTGAATAGAAAATATATGTACATGTTTTTCAGTAGTGACCAGAAAATAAAACTGCCCAGAGGCTTCAAATACCCTAAAGGCAATGAAATCAGAGCACAATGAAGTCTGGCACTCTGAGCCAGAGCCTCTGGCACCCAGAGGCAGCCAGCAGCATCCATTTGATAGATTATGGGATCACATAATAGAGATGGATCTATAGGTATGTAATAGATATGTGATCAATAGCTCACGGGAGCCCAGAAATTTATCTCTGGGATATCAAAATATGCATGGCAACACTTCCTAACCAAACAAAAGAAAACCCAGCCTTCTGGGTGAAGCTTCACATGGAACAATGTTATCAGAACTCGCTGGGCAAACACCAGGAGTGCATAAAACCCGCGGCTTCCAGGGAAGGCAGCACCTCTCCTCTTGCAAGAGCCATGGATCTCAAGGTGCTCTGTGCACTCTCCATCGCGCTCATCATAGCCCTCAGCACCCTGGCAGAGGGAATTGCACCTCCAAGTAAGTACCTCCACGTGCTGCTGCCTTCCAGGTACGTGTGGGACCCTCCTCCCACCGACTGCAGCCAGAGCCTGTCAGCTCTGACAGACCAGACAGCAAAAGGCTTTCTGTGCTGCTGTTTATCCCCAAAGTGGAGCCTACTTTTTAATTTTTATCTGAGAGATCTATAGCAAAGAAAGACTGCAGCTGAGCTCTTGTGTTGTTGGAATAACCAGGAACCCGCTGCAAAGGCAGAGGTGGTCACTAGAACAGGACCAGGGTTGGAACAGGAGCCAGCTTTGTCTAAATTTTCTTCTGACGTTTGGTTTATGCTGCTTTGCCACGTCAATACAGTTTTAAAGGAGTCTATCTGCCTCCTCATTAAAGGCAAGCCATTTAGACAGCTCCAGAAGAGGAAAGCAAGTCACTCAATGACAGCTGGAGGACAGCTCCAGAATTTCTTGGTTGGGGCTGACGGTGCAAATGACTTAAAATGTTAAAAGCATAGCTGCAGCTATTTGAACATCATCCTATATTTTATATGATGCAAAGATTTTGTATCTTTACACCTGTTTGAATATCCACTGGACCTTAAGTCTTTTCCTCTTCGCATGAGATGGGCAAAGCAGCAAACATTTGATAGCATAACATTTGAAATTCTTGGGATTTCCCATTTGGTGTGGTTGATTTGAAGCCCACAAACCACACTACGCTGGGCTGGCTTGGCTGCAAGGGAGACCACAGACACTCAAAGTGTGATGCACAACCCTGACCAAAATTGGTAATGGTTTAAAAGCAACTTTTAAACCACTCAGGTTGTGGTCTTAGCAGGGGACTGAAAAGATGGAAAGTATCTAGGGAAAGAGCACTGTTCCCAGTGAGCATTGATAAACACCCCTCCATAACAGCAGTGCAAACTGACACCTGTAACTTGCTCCTTTTGTCTTGAACAGCAAAATGCCAGTGTAAAGTGGTTCCCAGGGAGAGGACAAACTGTGGCTACCCGGGGATTTCAGCAGCAGAATGCAAGAAAATTGGGTGCTGCTTCAACGCCTCAGTCCCCAGCGTCCCCTGGTGCTACAATCCTAAACCAAAGAAAGGTAATATTGCTGCCAGAAACACAGATTTACCTCGTGTTGGATTATTCAGAAACATGTACAACCAGGGGGAAAGCAGTTAGAAAAAAACTTGCGAAAAAAAAAAACTTAGAAAAGCAGTTCTGCTTTTCTCCTTAGGCAAGAAAAGTGGGCCCAAACCTCTGTTAGGAGACCAGTGGCAGTAAAATGCAAAGTTCAGCCTTGCTTACCTGTCAGACTGCTGCCTTATCCTCTTCACACAATATAGTTCCTCTTCCTTCACGCTTCTAGTTATCAAACAACCTGTGCTGGTTACTTAGAGGCATTTCAGTGTCATTTGTGGTCTTGTCCATGGGTAGAGCCAGGGATACTCAGCATTTATTTAAGTGGGTTTGTTCGACACCTGTCAGCATCCTGCTTCTATTTTTTACCGTTATTTTCTCAGAGAGGATAACAGCAACTCTCTTAGTCTTTCTAGGATTAGCTGTATATTTTACATAACTGTGTTAAGTAATGGAGTGTAATTAGCTGTGTTAATTAACTCAGTGTAAGCTACGTTTGCTGGGCTGACAGCACGACTCCTTCTTAGGAGAACTTCAGGGCAGCCTCAGCAGCTGCACAGGTGACATGAAAGAAAATGAGGGTGCAAAGGCAATGTTACCCAACAGAACCTGATATAAAATGGAATTAGTCAACAGGGGTCAGAATTACAGTAGGAAAAAAATAGTTTTGCTTTTGAGCACTGCTTGCAACTCTTGTAAACCTTGAAAAACAAGCAGCAGCAACTTTGAGTGCCATTCCCATAGAATTGCTTTTCTGAGCAGAACTGCTCCATGAGAGGAAAACTGAAGTATTCAAGCTGGGTGGTATAATCTCTTTACTTGGGATTTTAGTTTTAAGTGCCTGGAAGAGCTGTGATTTCCTCCTAAAAGACTTATTTCATTTCTGTAATTTAAGCTGGCACGCAAAGAGGCCTGGGTGGTCCTTTCCCTGTGTTAGCCAGGCTGCTCTGGGGTTAGCATGGGTCAGGTCATGGGCATACCTGGTCTGAGACCAGCATATGTGTTACCACTGAGGGGACACAGGACCTTTCACCCCATTGCTGGATTTAGGATGGGCTGCTGCCAGACACTTCCAGGGGTGAATTTTGCCTCCTCTTATCCCTGGGGCACAGCAGCAATTCATCACCCTTTGGAATTTAATTTGCCTAGGAGGCTGGGTGAGGATTTGGGTGACTCTGCTGGCTGAAATTGTTTCAGAGAAGGTCATCATGGCCATCCCATCTGCCCAGTGACCTCATCTTTGTGTCCTGCCTTTTATTTTGAATTGCGTCACCGGGCAGACAGAGCACGGAGTAACACATTTTCCCTTGGTTTTTTTTTTATTTTTATTTTTTTTTGCTTTACACAGTGAAGAAAGTGTGTCCCAACGATCCCTACACCAGGATAAACTGTGGCTACCCGGGCATCAAGCCCAGGGAGTGCACAAGGAAGGGCTGCTGCTTCAGGGCACACCCCGCCGGTGTCCCCTGGTGCTTCTACCACCGCGTCGTAGAGGAAGGTAACGTCCCACAGGAGATGTCCCCCGTGTCCCTGTGCGTGCTCCCCAGCTCCTGGCAGTGTCCCTGCTCTGCCCAGGCCTGGTGTGCTGTGCCAGCCAGAGAATCCTAAGGGTGTGAGCACAAAAAGGTGGCTAAACCCTAAAAAGAACAGCTTCTTGTACGGGGAGTGGGGTGTTGCTGAGCAAATCCGAGCCAGGGATTTGTGGGCAATGTGATAGTCTGGGCTCAGGCCTGAGCTTAAGATCCCAGAACAGAGGTGCAGTCACCCAGCTCACATCCACCTTATCACGAGAGACAAAAGGCTTTGCTTTGGAAATGTGGACTGAAACTTACAGACATTTCTGATCCCCAGCTAACTTTGTTTTAGTTAGGATTGACCTTTCAGCCTATTTAATAACCAATAGCCTCAGCCACGCTGTGTTCTGTACTACATACAGCTCACCATAATTTGGTTTTACTGATCTGGATCATAATTGGTGAACACATCTACATATGGGGGTTGGTCGAGATGGCTAAAAAATTGCTTTTTGGATGTCCTACATTGAGGCAAAACTCTTCCTAACATCTTGTGTGATTTATGGAGGAAACATGTCCCTTAATGTGCTTCTCCTCTTTACCTCCCCAGCTTGTTAAAGGAGAAACTTCCATCGAGAACTTTGCAACCTTTGGATCTACTCCAATGGAACGACAGACGGAGGTCCCAAGTCAGACTTTATATTTTGCAACAGCCATGACTTCTAGGCTGCTCTTTATCTGGGATTGACTCTTTTCTGATGAAAAGTTACTGGTAGCTTTTATTCTCTCTGTAGGCTAGCACTGCACAGGTTTTCACTGTAATAAAACAAGTACGACACAACTTGTGAGGTTGGTTTTTTTTTTCTGTCTTTATTTAAAAGCTGTGTATTTCTCCGTTTCCCAGGAAATTTGGCATGTCAGCAACCTGCTGATGAGGGAGCAGGCACCAGCGCTTCCAAAAGGAGTGCAGCACTCAGCTTTTTGTGTTAGTTACTCTTCACACTTGCAAGTGACTGCTTGAATTTGTCAGCTGGCATCACACCGGCCACCCGTCCTTCTGAATGCTGGAAATATTCAGAGTTTGCCTTTATATAGATTTAGCTGTGGGTTTGGGCTTTTATTTCCCCTTGGGAAACAGGGAAGGGTGCCTTTGATAGCTGATCATGGAGCTGGTCTGACTCAAACACCTCCTGCTCTCTGCATCTCCCTGTCCCTGGTGCTCACCACAAGCAGATCCCATGGGTCACACTCAGGAAACGTCTCTGCAGCACTAAAAGCCTCACACAGGCTCTCCCAGCCCTGGCCTAGACCTGAAGTGGAGCTGCTGTGTCTCACCAGATGCAGGAGAAGCTCCTGGTGTCGTGTGGCTGCTTTTTCCTGGGAGTCTTTAATGCTCAGCACAGCAGCTCGAGAGCTTCCCTGCTTCAGCTGAGTGGGAGCTCAATACAGAGCCTCTAAGAGCTGTGCTGGGAACAAAGTGGGGACCCTGAGACTGCTGCAGCAGCAAACTCTGCTCAGGGCTCAGCAGGGGAGAGCAGCTGTACAGGGCTGTGCTGCAAGGAGAGAGAAAAAGACGGAGACACAGAATCACAGAGGCATAGAATGGCTTATTTGGAGGGACCTTAGAAGGTCATCTAATCCAACCCCCCTGCAGTGAGCAAGGACATCTTCAACTCGATCATATTGCTCCTAGCCCCCTCCAATCTGTCCTTGAACTTTTCCAGGGATTTTTCACTTCTCTGAGCAACCTGTTGCAGCCTTTCACCAGCCCCACTGTAAAAATCTTCCTCTTTACCATGCCTCCTTGGAGGTTTGATTTATCCCTGCACACTTTAGCGATGAGTAAGTTTATCCAGGCAGGTAAAAAATTAGTCATTCATAAACCACTTCCAACAGAGTCAATAATAGGATTTGAATATGGTCCATATTCATGTTACCCATATTACCCAATATTACCCATTGTAACATGAGCAATAAACTGAGCAGAGTGCTGGAGCTGTTTCAAAGAATCACAGAAAATGCTGTGCTGGGAGGGACCCACAAAAATCAAATCCAACTCCTGGCCCTGCACAGCCCCAGGAATTCCTGTTCCTGAGAGCATTGTTCAAACACTCCTTGAGCTCTGCCAGGCTGGTGCTGTGACCACTGCCCTGGGGAGCCTGTTCAGTGCCAAACCAACTCTCTGAGGGAAGAACCTTTTCCTGATATCCAACCTAAACCTGCCCTGACACAGCTTCAGGCCATTTTCCCAAGTCCTGTCAGTGTCACCACAGAGCAGAGATCAGTGCCTGCCCCTCCTCTGCCCCTCACAAGAAGTTGTAACTGCAGTGAGGTCTCCCCTCAGCCTCCCCTTCTCCAGCCTGGACAGACCAAGTGCCCCCAGCATCATCCCTGGGCACGATGTCACCTGCAAAAGCCATGAACTGCTGTGCTGAGGCAAAGCATTCCCAAGAACTAAGCCACCACTGGGGTGGGGCTATAAATCAGAGTTAGCTGCTCACAGCACTAAAAATTATTACCTAAGGATATGCCATCATCACTAAGCCCAAAGGGATGATGTTGAGAGGAATGATGGATTTTGTCTTTACAAACAAGCTGTGGGTCTGCTGGTGGATAAAACTGGCACTGAGATAAAAGAAGTAATGGGAAGGATTTCACTGATTGATGAATGGAAAAAGATATTTGCTTTTACAAATAAGCTTTAGGTTTGTTGATAAATGAAATTGGATGTTGAAAGATGAAAGAAACAATGGGGAAAACCCCTAAATTCCATAACTATTAAAAAATTAAAAGGGAGGGTTATACATTAGAGGGAAATCTTTGGTATCAGGCATATTGGGAAGTCTGTACCTCTCAAACACCTCAGCCAATGGGGAAAGAGAGAAGGGAAATGCAGCCAGGAAATCAGGATAAAAAGGAGGCTGCATCCTCCAAAAATTTGAGAAACCCAAGGGGAATGCCCCATGGCCTCTCCTTTATTTGAATAAAGTAAAAGGACTACTCTGTCTCCTTTTTGGACATAAATCTCTGATGTTTGTGGATTAATTTTTTGTCTATTCTGGGAATTTTCATTCGGGAAGTGCTCGAGGTCTCTCTAGGTAGACTGTTATCAACACCCCACACAAATGAACCTGGAAAAAACTGCCTAGAATCCTAAAAAATAACATTTTTGGTGAGAAAATAAAGTTGGCAGAAACAGACTGGAAGCAGCAGCCACTGGGGCTTTGAAGATGACAGGCAGAGACAAGGCAGAGCCAAGTGAGATCCCAAAACAGGAGTGCACACCAAAGAGAAGTGTGCAGGACCTGCAGAGAGGTGGCTACAAGAGGAGGGACCTCCCTCTCCTGAGGGCTCCCCTCACCTGAGTCAGTGTCCATGGGCCTCATTTACAGCCCCAGAGAGAAAAAGCCTCGAATGAAGACTCACCCTTTGTATCTGCAGCTCTGCACAGCCACATCGCCAAGCAGAGAGTGCTAAATAAGTAAACAAAGTTCTGAATATTTTTTCTGAAGGGGCAAAAAGTAGGTCAGCGTTGTGATTTTCGTCAGCAAAGGTGCTACAGTGTGAAAAACGCCAATCACTTGGTTTTTAAAATTTTCAAAGTTTAATAATAATAAAATGGTTATAAAAATAGTAATACGATTAGAGTAATAAAAATTTAGAGTTAGGACAATTACAAGACAATAAAAAGCAAAGACTTACCGACATCCGGATGCTCTTGGGCACTTGAGCCACGACAAGCATGCCTTGTGAACAAAGGAATAACCCTTAAAACAATACACTGTTGCATATTCATCTATACTTCATGGTTATGCATACATTCTATTTAAAACAAGAAACTCTCTCTGTTATATGTCAGCTGTTTCTTTTAATTCCCACGGTGTCTTCGAGTCTGAGCAAGGGCTGAAGAAATTAGCTTCTTCTGATAAGAAAACCATAAATTCTTCTTCTCTGGAAGATTTAGGTGTTCCATGACAGTTACCTCGAAGTGAGTATCTCATTCCTTAAAAAAAACCCCACATACATATTTTCTATTTTAACTGCAAAACTACCTTTACCATACTATTAAAATGTAAATACAACACAACTAATCAATATAACATAATACATATAGTAACTATCTACTTAGAGCCATATAATATGCATTTTTCACATACAGGAACCCATTTGTGTCAATTTGTGACACAAAGGCTTTATGCTGATGGGGCCATTACACAGCAAATGACATTTAAAATCCCAAATACCCAATAGTCCTAAACTGCAACCATAGCAGCTGAGTGCCACCAAAGCTCCAGCTTCTAATAAAGGCTGAATGGAACATGTTTGACACTGCAGATTGATTGCAATGGTGCTTCAGTGAGTGAAGATGTTCTGCTGGCTTTTAAAGCAATTGTCGCCGAGGGAAAGGTCTCGGAAATCGTTCATTTTGAAGTAATCAGGAAAGCTGTGCTTGGCTGACAGGGAGAACTGACAGGGGAGAAAACTAGGACAGACAGGGAGCTCAGAGCAGATGGGTGCTAGCGACAAAGAACAAACCTGTAGCCATGTGAACACGAGATTTAACTGCAAACAACTCCAAAAAAAAAAGTGGTTTTTTTTTAATGTGCCACTTCCTTCAGGTGCTGTTCCCAAATGACTCTGGGCAGGGTGTAGGAATGGTGGCCCCTTGTTGACGGAGTAAACAAGTTACCCTTTGTCTCTTTAAAAAGGAAAAAAGCTCAGAAGTTTCTCTCTTTAATTTAGTTAAAAGACATCTCATAAGACTTTAGAGACTTCACTTCAAACTTAAGGATAGCTAATTGGACAGAAGCCAAAAATTCCCGCCAAAGCAATTCACTAAGAAAAGAAGAGAACAAAAAAGTAAATCGCTTTTGTGAAGTGTTTTAGCAGGAGCAAGAACCTCTTGCCCTGGCTTGGTTTTTCTCTGTAAAGAGCTTTTTTATTTTGCCTTTTATTAAAACCTTTTTGTTTCCAACACTGTCACAGGAGCCATCCTGCTACTTTATGCCACCTGAGGTGGCTGAGCTATCAAGGGTATGATGTTTTCCTATGAGAGCCTATAAGACCAAGCTCGAATAGATAAAAGAGTAGGGCATGGATCCTGCTACAGCCTCACACACCTCCTCTGGCAAAGCTCTTGTTCCAAAGAAAGATTTCAGACAAGGTGTTAAACTGAAGTGAAAAAGAATATGGAAACTGAAATCTTCCTCTGTTGAGAGCAGCTAAGTCACACGATGCTGCCACAGGTCTCTGTGTGAGTTACTGGCTTTACTAATGCTTGAAAACTCGACCACAATGCCATGAAACAGCTTGGAAAACAGAAAATAAAACACAAGAACCAAGCCTGGCTCCCTGTGTTAAACCCAGGCAGAATGATGATCTCCATACCCAGATTCAGTTTCCAAGAGGTTGCCCCAACTGCCAGACTGAGCCCAAAAATGAAAATTCACTACTTAGGGGTGATGGTTGCTAAACCTTCCTTATGAAAAAAATTCCCGTGAGAATTTTTTTTTTCAGAAGCTCTCAGATGATTTTTCCAAGCAGTGCTCTGCCAGAAACAACAGTCCTCTTTGGGCATAAGAGTCCATTATTGTTCTGCAGGCTTTTTTCCCTCATCTGAGCCTTCTTCTAAAGCTTTTGAGAGCTGCCAGTGTTGGTATATGAACGTGAGCTGCCCAGCTCATGGATGGTCCCTGTCCCAGCACACTTCACCTGGTACACAATGGGACTACAGATGTGTCCTCAGTACTAGGAAAAAGCAGCCAGACAAACAGACTTTGCTGTAAAATATCTGTCCTTGCACTTTCTGTGCTGCAGCACAGAATGCACTCAAGTTCTAGAAGGAGCTGAGTAGCACTCAGCTGCTGTAGAAGAGGCTGCTCCTTTTTTCCAGTGTTTGCCATCCTTGGTTGCTCCTTCCCCTGCCAGTTAATGGCAAAATTTCTCATTTTTCACTTCATAACATTTCGTTTCATAAAATTTCCATGTACCAGAGGTGGGCAGGGTAAGAAAACAAAGTACTTTTCTGCTGGAGACCAGTGTTTCTATTCACCTAGCTGTGATAACTTCTTGTGCTTTGTGATCTCCCTTTGCACACCCACTGTGGCACCCAGAAACCCCTCTTGGAGAGGCCACCAGACAAAGACAGGCCCTTGTAGGGTCCTGTTCCCACCTGTCTCTGAGTTAGGTCCCTCGGGCTTCCTTCAACATGTGCTTCTGTCTCAGAGCATAACAGAAGGTTGTTTTGGTAAGCAGCAGTTTTGAGGGATTCAGTACTAGAACACCACAACTGAAATGAGAATCTGGAAGTCTTGAATTAAAATATTTCACTGCAGCTGAGCCAAATATCTTAATTGCAGAAAGATATTTCTGCAGTATCTGTGGCAGAAATTCTAGGAAATTCCCAGGGGTCTGACTTGCCACCAGTGTGGACTGGCACTCCAGTCTGTGATGTTTTCAGAAAGCTTCATGAGAAGTAAATTTGGTGAGTAAAATGCAGCTCCTTCTGCCACAAAATGAGTTTTCCCCTACTTCTTACCCTTTTTGAGACTTGGCATCATGCCCCATCCAAGGAATGCTTCACTGAGACACAGAATATGACTTTCAATGAACAGAAGGAGCAAAATCAAAAGGTTTACTGTCACTTTTGTTTCTTCTTTATGTACTTTGGGATTACTGTCTGATTCTTACACAGGAGAAAGACAAAAAGCACCTGCAAGACTCTTGATGAAGCCACAAAATCTGCTTCATATTTGATTCTACAGATGCCATGGGGATATAAAAGAAAGGTCCTAGGAACAGGTGGAGCTTTATTCTGTCTGTCCAGCAGAGCAAAACAGGCAGTGGGACAAGAGAATGACTCTGCTAGAAAGAACTGGGGGGAACAATGCAAACTCTGAGGGGTGTTTTAGCTGTCAGAAGCTGACAATGGATCAGCTTCATGTTTTGATAATGTTTTCTATCTGTGGAAGAGAGAGCATTGCCTTTTTTTTCTCAGCCTTCCCATGTGTGTACAGGCACAGGCTTGAACAGGAATGTCAGGAATCCAGAAAAGACATCACACAGAGTTAACAGTGCATGATAAAATCCACAGATCTTGAAAAGATCTACAAGGCACAGGAAAAAAAAAAAAGACACAGAACCAAACGAGGCTATGAAATTTAAAATGCACTAAACAACAGAAATGGATGCAATTAGTGTCAGTTTGACTCACCCAGCCTGTGACAGCTTTTCTGCCCCTAAATGAAGCTGGCAACACTTTCCACCAAGCCCTTCCTGAAGGCTGTCCCATGGGCAGATGTCAGTGCTGGTTCTGGCAGCACAGCCCCTGCTCCCTGCTCACCTGGGCAGATCCCTGCACCCTCCCATGCTCCACGAGCTCATCTCTAACTCTGCCCACCTCCCTGACATCCCATGCCTTTCAGCCTGCATGCCAAAGCTGGATTTAAATGGATAGCTGTTAGAAAATTATGTTTCCTTTAGTTTCAGATGCTCTTTATTTTATGAATCCATTTGGAGAGTGCAGTGGATGGGAATTGCATGTGAGGTATGTTAATTTTTGCAGTGCTGCTAATGAGAAGTTTATGGCTGGGTTATTTAATAGCATTAACTGCCATATAAAATGCTTAAAGTAATTTATGTTGCTACTCAGGCTACGAAGGACTCCTGCTCCTCCTCTTCCCTTCCTGATCTGTGGACAAAACGTGGTACTGGGAGGCATCAAATTTTTGGGAAGATAATTCCTTTAATTTAGTATTATTTCCAGGGCTATAAAACATAACATAAAGTATGATCTCTCTCATCATGAGAAAACTGTCTTGAAAATGTAATCCTATTGCATCCTTAGGGCAATCCATGCTTTAAGCACCACTGCTCATGTTATTTATGACTGGGTAAAAGTTAGGGCAGCTTTCTTTGAGCTGTGGTGAGCAAGGCAGGTAATTTGGTTGCTGTGGTGCTCTGGATGGGTGGCACAAAGACAGTGATGTTGTCTAGGCTTGGCCTCAAGTCCAACACACAAACACCATCAAACAGCCTTAAAAATGCATGAAAAACCACCCAGGCAAAGCGAGGATTTGCCAAAGCACAGGACACCAACCCTGAACCCTCCTCCTGGCACTGGCATTGCTCGTGGGGCCCTGCAAGGTCAGGATTTCTGCCCAAGGGTTTCCCTGCCAGTGCAGGAGGAAGCAGCAGGGACGGTAAGCATGCCACTTCTTGGTCAATGTGGATCTTCAGGAGAAACACAAGGAATGACAATACTGAATTTCTAAACCAGCTGAAGACTTTCCAGGTGACAGAAGTGCCCTGAGAGCTGCAGAACATCACACAGGTGCTGTGGCAGAATGAGGGAGAAGGGTGTTTGTTAAAATGGGAAATGGACAGGTGGGACTGGCAGGATGAAACAGAGTTTTTCTTCATCTGGGAAGAAGGCAGGAAGAAACCCACCCATTCCAGAGTGCCAAGCAGAAGGCAAAAAGGGAATGATCCTTTCCTGCTTTTTCTAATGAACCAGCACAGGGAACATCTGCCTCTTGCAGGTAGCAAGGACAAGATGAACAGAAGATTAGTCCATGGAAGAAAAATTCATCAAAATTGGATGAAAATACAATGGTAATTAATTCCACTAGTTCAGGAAGTCCTTCAATTGTGTAGGGTTTCTCAGATAAGCACTCCCTGATGCTTGCCCTGTTTGGGTTGGAAGGGACCTTAAATATCCTCTAGTTCCATCCCCCAGTGTGACTGCAGTTCATGCTTCTAAGGATTTTTACTGGCTATTTCTGTAACCCACCTGTATTGGGAATTACCTGAAACCACCACAACTGGAAACAGGCAATTCCATGCCCTTGCTGGCTGCCAGGAACAAGGAGCAGGCAGTGAAAATGTATCAGTACCAACACATCTTCCACTTCCCTCAGAGTGAGAACAGGAACAAAGGCATCTGTCTGAAAATAATAACACTTTATTTGATTTTTTTTTGTGTGTGTGTGTGTTACATTATCATAAATGTTCTCTAGTCTCAGAAAACAAAGCCCTAAGTTTGGAAAATAATGCACATACAAATCTCTTCTTACAGGTATTAAGTATACAGAAATATACAAAGATTTCTCTATTACTGTAATATATCATCAGAATGCCCCACATCCCACATTTTTACTCAGGTCCACTGTACCAGGAAGCATAAACTACAAAGGTAACAAGCAACCTGAAAAAGACATGGTTTGTATAATATAATTACATCATATGTATATATATTTATCTACAACAGTGCAAATATATCACAGCGTGCAGGCAGCGATAGTCTCTAGAGAAGCAGAATAAAATTGATTCATAGTAATGCAAATGCATTACAGAAACAAGAGACAACAATGACATATTAGATATTCAGAATATGCACACTTTAGCACGCTGATTTAAAATCATACCTTGCATTGAGTCTTGCTTTGAAAAACAAAAGAACCGAATGTTAAATAATTCAGTAACAGGTTCAAGGGCAGAATCTCACAATAAGGTCAGCTGAGTCAGAAAAGGTATTTGATAAATCTTTACTGACACAGGTAAAGGCTTGGCCCCACTGCAGGACTTGTTATCTTCTTCTTTTAAGATATATCAGTGTAATCATCTCAAATTTAATTTTCTTTTGCCATAATTTAATGGAATTCTTTCCATATTTTTTTAAAAAAATTGCTCAACAACTCATTCACATTTGGAAAGGTTGGTGTAATTATCACTGAGGCCGGGAAAGCTTGTTTCTGGAAGCAACAGAAAGGAGTTTGTATAATGATTATCCTAAATGGGCTGCTAAAATAAGCTACAACGGGGTCAGAAAAAAAGACATCACAGATGCCACTGAAGTAGAAAACCCCATCAACCTTAAAAAGTAGAAGCTTCCATGTTGCCTTGCAATCTGCTGAAAAAGACATTTTTGATTTTTTTTTTTTTTTCTTCTTGAAAGAGTAAAGCACACCCAGAGATCCAGCACATCGGGGTTTTGGTAGCTCAAAGAAGTCTCAAAGCCATCCCTCCACCTTTAACCATCCTGCACTCTTCCCAAGCAGCTCATTTTCACACCCCACGTGGACAGCAGCCATGAATATCCAGAAAAAAAAGGGACACAAGCAATTGACAGGCATGGGCTGAGCTGCATGGGAGCCCCCAGGAAAAAAAAAAAAAAAAAAACAAAAAAAAAAAAAAAAAAAAAAAAAAAAACAAAAAAAAAAAAAAAACCACACAAAAACAAAAACAAAAAAAAACCACCAGCAAAAGCTGGATGTGTCCTGGAGGCACAACCAGTGCAGAGAATGCAGGCTGAGCCATGGCCATGTTTTGTGCCAGAGGAGACACATCCTGGCTGGTCACCCTTTGTTTTACAGTGCTGGCAACAGGTCTCAGCAGAAACCTAAATCTCTTAAAGAAAGGTTCTACAGCTGACAGCTGCATAAAATTATCATTCTTCATAAGATTTCAAAATAACAAAAAGACTGAAGCTAAATTTTGTGCTCTACGGTACAATTACTCCTTCAGAAACTCTACGTGAAATATGTACAGAAACAGAAATAAAGCATTAAACAGAATTAAAAGGAAACTTGCTATGTTTGCAGGCTCAACCTGAAACTTTTAGACATGACTTATGAAGAGTGATATGTGGGCTGACAAAAATCACTCAGTGGGATACACCACAGCAACCCCTTTGTGTATTTATGGGAACAGGAGGGCAGTAGGAGCCGACCCCTGAAAATGCCACTGCCCCTGTTCACAAATGGCAGAGCTCCTGATTAACTCCAGTGGCACTCAGCACTTAATTTATGCACTCACCAGTGCTGTGTGGCACTGCAGTGATCAGCCTGTCACAAGCTGTCACAGAGGACATGACACGGTGTCATTTTCTGCCTACTTCTAGTTCCCAACAGCTTTTCACATGATCATACATTATAAATGGATGTGCGCACAGAAATTCCTGAGCAGTTGCACCCTATGGGGCTGTCGCCCTGTTCTTTTGAGAGTTTTAAAGTTCTTCTAAAAGTTTTACATGCCTTCTGATATTTACATATTTCAACTGAGTTTTCTCATGCATGTTCATGTAAATAATGATTGTTTTGCATTCTTCTTTGTGGGTGGAGAGAATTGATGGACTGTTGGTTTGCCCAGTGTGGTTGGAGAGGTGGCAGTTTCACCCTCCAATCCACTGTCATTTTTGCTATTGTATATATAGTGGAGTCAGAAAATAAAGTTTGCTTTTTTGGGTTCTTTTTCTTTTCTTTTACATCTAGCCTTCTTTTAGTTATTTTGTGTCGCAGTGTGACAATGGGGCTGTTCTGGTAGGAAATAAAGGATGGTATCTAAGGAAGGATGGAGACTCTCCTTAGTGCTGTATTTACAGAAATATTTTTTATTGTCTTTTGCAGCAGTAGACAGATTAAGTTCTAGCTGGGCTTTGGCCCTTCTAATTTCTCCTTGAATAACCTCACAGTGTCCCTGCAGTCCTGCTGGGTTGCCTGCCCTTTCTTCCAAAGGCCACACACCCTGTTTTGTTCCCTGAGTTCCAGCCACAGCTCTCTGCTCAGCCAGACCAGTCCTTCTGCCCCTCTGGCTCATCCTTTGGCACATGGGGATGGATGGCCTGCTCCTGCTGTGCCTTTAGGATTTCCTTCTTCAGGATTCCCAGCCTTCCTGGACTTCTCAGCCCTTCAGGGCTGCCTCCCAAGGGACTCTGCCAAGCCAGCTCTCAAGCACAGTTTGCCCTCCAGAAGTCCAAGGGGGCAGTTCTGCTGCCACCCCTCCATCTCCCCAAGAACCAAAACCTCTCACTTCATGTTCACTGTGCCCAAGAGGATCTCCAGCTACCACATCACCCACCAGCCCTCCTCTGCTCACAAACAGGTCCAGTGGGGCATCACCAGCTGTGTCAAGAATTACCTCCCACACACTCCAGGAACCCCTTGGACTGTTTCCTCTCTGCTGTGTTGTGTTTCCAGCAGACATTTGGCAAGTTAAGGTCTCCCACAGGAAAAGGGGCATTGATCACAAGACTTCCTATGGAACATTTCACCTGCCTCTTCATCCTGGCTGGGTGGTCTGTAACAGACTCCCACCAGGATATCTGCTTTGTTGGCCTTCCCCCTGATCCTTAGAACCCCCAAATCCACCCAGCACTGTGTAAATAAGTCAGGCAGGATCTCCCCTGTGAGGATCACTGGGGTGGCACAGGTCAGTATGTACCCCACTTCCCTGCAGGAACAACTGTTTAAAAAAACATTCCTTTCTGCTGAGAACACAGAGTTTGACACAGAAGTGTGGATAGAACTGTCAATCACCTGAGACATCCAGTTCTTGGACTCAAGTTCATTATCTCCCACTTACATAACCAGCTCTCCCTGTTACATGTGCACATATTCCTCTCTTTTAATTAAAAAGGTACTTTGTGCTCTAAATTCTAAGAGCTGAAGAGGATTTCAGCACCAGTCTTCTTCCACTCCCTCTGACCTGTAACAATGGAACCTTCTCAATTTCTTAAGAGTAGTTTCTGCTTTTCAAATCTTTTATTTAATTGTAAATAATAATGCTTCAAGTTATTTTTAAAAACCTTCAGGGTTTTTCAGTTTATATGCAAGTTTCCACAAAGAAAAACAACAAAAGAAGTATGAAGGACCTAAAGTCTTAACTGATGCACACAGTAACCAAAGCAATGTCTCAAAACAAGTCAAAATAGAACAAGGAGTCCAACAGGGCACTAAAGTCTTCCTGCAGTCCCAACAAAAGTCATACATTCACTTTTCAAGTGAAACCTTGAGCCTCTTACATAACTTTTAGCCAGGCTGTGAATGGTTTAAATAGTAATAGTGGCATTGATTTCAAAGAGTTTATGGCTCTTTATATATGGCTATAAAACTGAGGATTCGAAAACTGAGGATTTGAAGTCTTCAGAATCTTGCTGGCCTTATTATTCTTCCGAGTGAAGCCTCCAGAGCTTCACAAAGTGCTGCTCAACACAACAGCACCTGCGTGCTCCACTCATTAACCTGGGAATGTGCCTTATACCAGCCTGTTGGAATTTATCTCCATGTAAAGAGGAAAAAAGCCAACCTGAGACTACATTACAAATCTTTGCAGTAGATGAAGACATAATTGGGATGGATTTTAAATGCTTCTGTCCCACAGCAGTGACAAAAGAGAGATCATCAGTAAATTTGTGAGCTAGGGAGAGGAAAAATTGTTATCTGGTCTATGTGTATCACTGAGTCTCCAGAGAATTACTTCTTTACTAGGATACCACAGACTGAAAGAATTCCTAACAATAGTAACTTCCAGCTAAATGCTGCCAACAGAAGGCTGGAAAAAGCATATCTAACAAAAAAAGGAGTGAAAAAAATATTCCCAGAGCAGGAGTTTTCTCAGGAACACCCGTGGAGGACCAGATTTTTGGCTACCATAACACAATACAAACTTAGAGTACAGGAGGACATGCTGGAGGCTAAAAACATAAAATGAGACAGTCTAAAAGCAGAGGAACAGGCAGAAATAACAAGACAGCATCCAAGGAATTCATGCAGCTAAACTGGCCTAGATGGGAGAGAACAGCATCCTGCAAGATACCAGTGTGGAAATGCCAGCAAAGTTACCTCATTTGGAACACTGCAGGGGATTGTCAGGGTGGTATTTGGTAAATGGCGCTGGTAAACACAAAACATGAACCTTGAAGGTATTCAGTGCCAGGGATGTCACACTCCTTGACCTCACCTTGGACCACAAGTCTGCAACCCAAGAGTAGTTTGGCAAATGTAGTCCTTTGTCTGCTTGCAAAAAGTGTTTGAACTGCCTGTAATATTCATAAATATGTTGGGAGTCTTGAAATAATCAATGCACGTTGTGCTAAAGGGATTTCAGCTTGTGCCTTGTTTAAAAACTGTTCACAGCTATGAGTATTATTTAGAATAGCTCAAATTCTTAATTCCTCAAATCTGACAGCCATACAGGTTTGTACCTGCTCGTGATTATGCCTGGAAAAGCTGCAGGGCTGTACAAAAGCTTTTTGAGAAAAAACAGCAACAAAAATTATGCAAAGAGGCTGTGCAAGGAATTTGTTTTTTCTTCTACAGTAAAGACTGATTTTGCTTTCACAGGTAAACCTTATTTTCAGGGAAAGTTCAGCTAGCCTTCCTAAAATATGTGACTTAATTTAAAGTCTTCCAGACCCCAGGCTTAGTTCAGATGTCCTGAGTTGAACAGATACACGCAGTCTGTGTCTGTATTGGTAAATCAAACAGAGCCTGGGCATGGGTCAGGAAAACTGGGAAACAATTTTCTTCCCTGCTAAATGGCTGAGCTGCAGCCCAGCACAGCCAGAGCTTTTGCAGACAGTGTTTGGGCTGTGTAAAAGTCAGTACAGGGGCCATTCCTATTAGCCCCAGCTGTGTGAGGACTAACAGAGCTGAGCCTGGCACTATTTATTTCACTAGGATAGACACAGCCACGGAGTCTTGGAAAAGTCTGTGGATTTTTGGAGGCCAGAAGGTGCACCAGGTCCCTCTTATCTACCCTGCTGCCATGAGCTGCTGGGCTCCTCAAGGGTTTGCTGGCATTAAGCTGCATCCAACCTGCAAGAGTTCAGCATCCTTAAGGGAAAAATGCATTTACAGAATGTGCAGGCTTCACTCAGGGGTCTGGAACACCCAGATAAATTCACAGTCATGGCAGAAGGCCGTGCAATTTGCACCAAAGCTCTCCAAGGTGTCCAACATGAGGATGGTGGATTAATTTTGGGTTGAAAATCCAAACCCATGAAAATCAGTGAGAAAAATCACATCAGCTTGGAACCAGAATTCCCCCTGCCAAATTTACAGAGGTGAGATACCCAAAATAACAGTTTCATTGGTGTTCAGATCAATTGATTCTCATGTTGTGCATGTAGACTTAGGGATGAGAACAAAACTGCCTGGCATAATTAGACCTGCAGTGTTACAAGGTCATTTGTGTATTTTTGGGAGAGTCCCACACAGAGTGTGTTGCAGATACAATGAACACCTCTGGATGAGGCAGTCACAGGTGTTTTAACACAGTAGCCCAAGCTTTGATCTGTGGACAGCCCTTGCACTCCTTTAACAATCACTTTAGGGACAGATCCTGCTTTCACAATTTAATTAAAAATAAGCCTTTGGAGTGCTTTGATTTTTTTCAGTCGCAGGAGGTAGATCAAACAGATAATGAACAGAGCTAGTATCCCAAAATACCACAAATACTAAGGATTTAAAGACACTGCAAAAGAATATTTTTTTTTCAACCATTCAGTGACAGCTTGACCATGTCTAACTGCATGTGCTATCCAGTGCTGCTTCCAAATGGGATCACAGGTTTAGTGCAGATTCAGAATCTGCCTTTTTCTCCTATCATTACAGTTTTCAGATATGAGACCAGCTCAACAAATAAAGCACCAGAATTCTAAATTCAGACAGAAACAAAAATAATTACTTGAATCACTTTAGGTTTCTTTTAAAAAAGTATCCATATTAAAAAGATATCTTTACCCTATTAATACATTTACAGACTTTTAGCCAGAAGGGGTAATTCTGTGGAAAAGAATTGCAAAATAATACATAGGAAACTGCAAAGATGAAATTTAAAAAGATGAGAGAATCCTATTTTCTTTGCATTCCTCATTTTGCATCTCACTACCTTGTCAGCTAGAGATGTCATTACACTATTCTGGCCACCAGGACTGGGATCCTGCTGGCCTTATCCCAAAATTGGTTTTCATAAGGAAAGCTCCTGCAGCCAGGTTTCTTGATACAGTTACACTGCCTCAGTATTGATATTCTAGTGGTGTAAAATTCCCTTCTAGTTCATCTTCCTAGTTAAAGCTAGAAAGTGTAATGAAAACATGACCCAACCCAACTGGACTGATTGGCTTAACACTGTATGTCCACTATCCCATTGTGGCTCTCCATGGGCTCGGTCAGGACAGCGTATGGCTGGGCACTGGGGACCAGCCTGCCACAGTGAGACAATGTCAAGTGCCCTCTATTGCATCTCTAAAGTTCTCCTACTGCATTGGTTCAGCTGCTTTTCCTTTACCTCTCCGCTCGGATTTTGTATCTGAGGACAAAATAGGCAATGAGGCGCAGGGAGAAGAAGAAAATCCCAAGAACAATGAAGTCCAGGTAAAGTTTGGCATTTTCTACATCCAGTTCTTTCAGGATGGCCTCTGATTTTTGAAAGTGGCAGGTGTCATCTTTGTCACAGTGCAGATCTTCTCGATCCAGTCCGTAGATGGAGAGGATGACTCCTTCGAACCCATATCTGGAAAGAAGAAGGAGGGATTACAAGGAAAATCCTGATGATCTGGTTAGAAGTTCAACACAATCCCTGGGAGAGCTCAGCTGAACTGCTGAGGGGTTCAATATTGCTCTGACACGTCTGTCTTGGGGCAAGCTCCATCCCTGTTGCAATCAGGCACATCACATGCCACGGCCATTTCATGTAAGAGGGAACAAGGGCAGGAGTTTTGCCTTTAATGCTTCCAGTTAGTGCACAGTGCAATTTCTCCAAAAGAAAAATGTCAAATCAGAAAGCAGCATAATTTCAGCTCATATTCAGAAATTCCTCATTTAAAAGTGACATCATAATTTCTTTTTTTTCTTTTTTTTTTTTTTTTAAACAAGCAACAGGGATACCGTTATGGCTTGAAGTCAAAAATGTGTTAAAACCAGCATCAGTCTAGAATGTCCCTTCTCCTTTCCCCTGTGCACTAACAGTTTTACTGATAAAACTGTATTGGCTTTTGCAAGGAGATAAACCATCATGGATCTCAGGCATATGAAAGCTCCCTCTGGCTTCAGGAGACCCCACACGAGCCAGGCAATGATTTATGGCCTCACCTTGAATTCTAAGTATTAATTCAGGGGGTGCAGTCTCATTATCTTTGATAGAAATCTGTGTAGGACCTCACCTGGCAACAAAGAGGATTTTTTTTTGCCTGGGATTTCTCAGTAACAGTGCAGCTTGGGCAGGGTGGGGAAATGGGGAATGGGAAAATTCCCCTCTCCTAATTTCAGCTAAAAACATTTCAGTGTCTAGTCTAAACTATCCCTCCAGAGGTTTCCTGGAGGGAATTGTCCCCTCCTAAGACAGCTGTGTCAGATACAGAAGGCATATAAGGTGCCTAGGGATCTTAAAGCAGCAGTTTAAATTAGAGGTGACACAAATCCTGTGCCTCTTGTGGCAGTGCTACTGCAAAACTTAAAAACAGGCCTTTATCCAACAAACCTATCTAGGATACAGCACTGAATTATACATTTTCTGTATAATTGAAATGGGGTGCTGGCATCAATTTCTCAGTTGGTGATGTCCCTATTATTTCATACATCCACTATTGCAAAATCCAGGAAAATTTTCATGCTATGCAATCCCACTCAATTCAAAGGGACTGACACAGACTTGTGGCCAGTAACCCATTCCTATTTATTTCACAACATAAACAACTTAAAATGCAGAGAGATAATGTGGTTTACATCACATGTGTGAGTATGTTTACACTCTAAAAGAACATGCTGTGAACAGTCTCTTTGGCACCAGAAATAACCAAGCAAGCAAGCAAAGGCAAACAAACAGCATTTCCAGATGGGTGGGTGAAAGCCTCCCCAGCAGTACCTGACATAGGAAATGTAGGACATCCACTGGAGGTATGTTGGGATGGTGTCAAAGCTGACAAAAAACCCAGAGAACAGGAGGACTGGGATGGCAGTAACTGGGCCCACAAAAGTTGCCACCTGTGAAGACAAGGAACAGAGTGTCTCTTGTCAGAAAGACAGAGAAAAAGTAAAAGTTAACTTGCTCTTCTATGGCTCCTAGGAGTAATTCTACTCCCCCAAATTATCACAGTTTGAAATACTAGAAAAGTGCTGATTTTCTTCTCCTTGTGAGATTTCCTGTGAGGGGAAGAGCAGAAGCACAGGGATCATGCAGTAAGGCCATGCTGGTCTCCACAAGCTGGCACAGAGAGGGAATCGAGGGTTCTACTGCAGAAATCGTGACAGCTTCAATGCATATTGAGGTCAGAATCGTCTGTTCTGCTGTGGAATGGTCACCTCAGCACATCTCCTGCCAGGAGTTACATGGCCAGCTTCCAGTCATGCCAACAGCTGCCACTCTCCCTCACTTTCCAGAAATTTGGGGTTTGGGCAAGCCTTTTCCTACCTTTCCTTCTACAGTTTTTCTGGGCGTGCATGGAATAACCTTCTCCTGAGCTACTGTGAAAAATTTCCAGTTTGCGGGGATGCAGAAACACATCAGTCCTGCAGTTTCCAGGACCTGCTCAGTCTGGGATGAACAGCAAGTGACAATCCACTCAAGCAGGGGCAGGCACAGCCCCTTCAGGTGGGGCAGGAACTGCAGAGCCTCACATCCAGGGCATGTCTGTGCTCTGGGGTGAGTGGGGAGCATCAAGAACTCTGCTACAGCAAGAAACTTTCTGCCTGTCACCTCTCAACAAACATCTTGGGGACACAGCAGCCCTGACAGGGAGCAGAGTTAGGACACAGCAGAGCTCCTGTGAGACCACGAAACAGCATCAGTACTGTCTTAGGTTGAAAGATGTGGCTGGGGGTGTGTGTTCTACCACCATCTGTCAGAGCTGGGGCAGTTCTCTGCTGTTCATTGGGCAGTTTTTTCTTTATCTCTCCCACAACCAATCTTCCCTCCAGGAGATCTCTTCTGTTCATGGGCCATTAATTATTAATTATCTTCTGTTAATGGCCAGTGAGTGTCCCTGCATGGCTGAGAAAATTCCATCATCCCATGGGGAGATGCTCCACCCAGGGAGGAGCCAAGCATTCCTACCTGGATACAATCTGACTTTGGGAACACCACAGCAGCCTCTGCCCACTGCATTCCCAGAGGAGCAGCTTTCTTCTCCCCTGCATTCCCAGAGGAGCAGCTTTCTTCCCCACTGCATTCCCAGAGGAAGCCCAGGCCCATCTCCAGCAGCCCTGGAGCTTCTGAGGAAAACTCCAGCCTTGTCCAGGATCCCTGCTCCAGCAGAAGCACAGCTGGCACTGCAGGAGGGCTGAGCCCCCATGGAATGGGACTGCTGCCACCACCCTGACCCACAGGCTGCCAGGGCCTGCTCTGACTCTGGCAGTGTTTGGTTGTTTTTTTGTTTGTTTGTTTGTTTTTGTTGTTGTTTTTTGTTTGTTTGTTTGTTTGTTTTGTTTTTTTTTTGTTTTGTTTTGTTTTGTTTTGTTTTTTGTTTTGGTTTTTTTTTTGGTTTTTTTTTTTTTTGGTACTATTGCATTTGTATTTTTAATTTTCCTACTACAGAACTGTTATTCCTACTCCCACATCTTTGCCTGAGAGCCCCTTAATTTCAAAATTATAATAATTCAGAGGGAGGGGGTTTACATTTTCCATTTCAAGGGAGGCTCCCACCTTCCTTAGCAGACACCTGTCTTTCCAAACCAAGACAAGTACCTGGAGGGATGTGGAGGCTGCACCTATGAGCAGGCCCAGTGACTGAGCCACCAGGGATGTCATGGTCCCCAGGGCCGCGAAGAGGACGAAGCGGAGCGCGTCGGAGGGCTGGGAAGTCATCCAGTACACGATGCTGCAGTAAGCCACAGGGAACATGATCTGCAAGGACAGGCACTGGGAGTTAGCCCCCGACAGCCAGACATTCACTGCTACTCTGAGCGAGACAAAAACGTGGGGGGGGTTCCCATTAATCCACAGCTCCCAGCCTTTCCATGACATGACAGGGCTGGGATACCTGCCTTTCTACTTGGGCATTTGAAAACATATTCCACTCCCATCCCTTCACAATTCCCCTCCTGCAAATAGGCAAAGCTGGTCATGTGTTTAATTGGAGAATGTTGGGTCAGGTCTCAGCTTTTGTGAAGTCCTGCACTCTCAGAGTGCTTCTGATTCATCCCTGAAGCTTCACCAGACACATATGGACATTTCCCCCACTATTCCAATGGATAAAATACCAGTACAGATCTTCTTGGCAAGTGGGCTGGTCATTCATGAACTGAAATGGTTCTACCTTATTGAAGAGTAGAGCATGTACCTGAAAAGGAACATCAGCCATGGTTTTGGCGAGGTAATAGGCTTTCAGGCTGTACCAGTAGTTCAGATGCTCTCTGAGAAATACTCCCATCTCAAGGGGAACTGCAGAGAACACAGATTATTCACTTAGATTGGTGCAGGGTGCAATACTGCTTCACATAAAAACAAAGCGAATGTTGTTGTTAAACACATAAAAACAAGACTCATCCATGTCTAATCCTGCACTGCTGCAGTCCCAGGGTGGGACTGGAACCCTCAGGTCTTTGACAGAGCAGCAAAGGTTTCAGTGATTTGTAATGGAATATGAAAGGTCAGCCCCTAGATCTGCTCTCTGTTGAGACTATGACCAGTCTACTCAGATGATCTGAACCTCCCTTAAAGAGGATTTTTCAATTAAATGTGGTGTCAAAACTTAAAGGACTTGGTTATTCTTCTTGGTCCAACAGGGAATCCAAAGTAACAGCACTCCCAGAGCAAGTATGAAACAGTCCATTCTGCAGGAGTTTGCTTCTGACGCCACATGAATAAGCTGATTTTATGCAGGAGTCATAACTTGGAAGCCCCAGAGAGATTATTCCATCCTCCCTAAGTCCAACAACAAGCTCAGGGCATGGTTGAGATGCACTGGGATAAGGAGAAATTCCAGTCCAGGACTGTAACACTGAACTGTCCGTGCTGAAAAACACTGGAAAAACTGGGCCAAGCTGGCCAAACCTGTTTCTGCTTGCATAGTAGTGCTTCTGTGGGGGCAAGATTTATCCCTCCACCTGTCTTAGAGGTAGAATCACAAGTCAGATGCTGTCTTACACAAAAGCAGACACACTCCACCATTCCAACATCCCCTCCCCAGTGGTGTGACTCACAGGTGAGGACGGTCGGCATGAGCGCAGCAAACATGAGGAACAACATGGAGAAGAAGAGGAACCCCGAGTTGCTGAGGACTTTCTTGGCTTCATTGCCAATGCCCAAGTAGAGCAATCCAATGAGCAGCCCAATGCCAATGTGTGAGGTGATCCTCAAGTGTGTCAGGACCTGTGAAAAGCAAAGAGTGGCATTTATCAGAAAGTCTGGGCTCAAAACCAGTGACAGCGTGGCTGAAATCAGATAGATTGCAGGAAAGGAGCACTTATGTCCAGAAAACCTTATATAGAAATCATTGAGTGGTTTGGGTTGGAAGGGGCCTTAAAGAACACCAAGTTCCAATGCCCTGCCATGAGAAATGTTAATTTCCTGCTGGGTAAGAAAAATTATGAGCTTCCCACGAAAATTTCTTCCTGGTAATACAGGCATGAACTGCAAATGCTGCAGCCTGAAATCTCACTGTCTGACAATATCATGGAGCCACTGGCTCTTATTCATCAGGGAAAAGAGACTTTCTGACTAAAAGATAAATTTCCCCAGAGCAGAAGAGAAGCAGAAAAGGTATTTCAGGCTTTTGTAGACAAAAGTAACTTCATCAGGAATAAATTAGCTTTCTCTGCCTTCTCTGCAACACAGTATTCCCACAAGAGGCTTGGAAGAACAAAAGAAATAACATTGGGAACAACTGCAAGCCTTTAGAGTCGAGAGGAAAAAAAATATATTAAAAACAACATTGAGCCTTCAATCTATGCATCAGCAAATCAGTTGCAGTTTCTCCTGATCTTAATTCATTAACTTAATTATTCCTTGTTGACAAATGCACTTATAAAAAGCAGGAAGGGAGAATAAGTTATGGCAAAGAAGCAAATGTTTTATCTACCAGTTTTCTATTTCCAAAAGTGAAGACTTTAAGTAGTAGCTTTACATCACACTGAAGTTATTATCTCTGCCATCCTGAATTTTCTGGAAAACCTAATTTTGTGACACAGCACTACAACTTCCCACTCACTTTTCAGTAGGATTAATAACTGTATAAGGGACCTGCCAGCACAGAGGGGATTTAAACTTTGGGTTTTTAGGCCAGGTGCTTCTGCGTGCTTTGTAGAAAGCTGTCGTTCACAATGAAGATGGTAGCGCTAACAGCAAGACTGAAAGATCAGCCTCTTCCCTTTGAAATTCTGTGACAATTCATGGATGGGCTGCTGGACAGGACCCCTGAGGTGTATTGCAGTGCCTCACACACAGCTGAACAGATCTTTTGGCCACAGAAGTTAGTATAAAGCCATTCTTACCGAGTCCCTCATGATGGTGAGGAAAGTTCTTTTGAAGAGGATGCAGAACTGGGTTAGGCAGCTGGCAGAGAAGCTGTGGCAGCCTTCTGTGGAGGAGGAGTCCTGCAGAAACACACAGAGAATAAACTCCTTCCTTTGCAGTATCTGCTTTGGTTTTCATTCACAAAAGCCCACTCACATCAGCTGAGTGTGCCCAGAGACTCCTCCACTGACGGAGGATTTAAATTCCCTCCCTCCCCCTGCAGCCCTCTGGGCTGAGATGCACAGAATACCTCTTCAGAGGGCCGGTGCCAGAGGAAGGGGTTCAGCTCGTTCTCCCCAGCCACGTCTCTCTTGTAGTCTGTGTCACAAATCCTCTCCCTCACAGCCCTGACCAGGCGGCTGTTCTGGTCCCCGTACTCACCCGAGGCCACTTCCATTACTACAAAAACAGAAGGTTGAAGTTACTGCTTTGCAAAAGTTGAAGTTACTGCTGACCAGGTACAAGCCTTGCTGCTAAATCCCCTTGGTGCTGCAGCACTGACAAAACCTGTCACCTGCAAATTCATGTCTCTACACAAACAACATTTAAATGCATCTTTCCATAAATCTTCAGAGTGATCTCTTCATCCTGGAAGTTAAATGAACCAGTTCAGAGGAAAGGCAGTGAATACAGAAAATAGACAAAAGTCTATTTTTGTGGCATTTTCTTTTTTTTTTTTTTAGTTAAGAAACAGCACTGAAAAAACCCTCAATGCTCTAACCTGTACAATACCACAGTGGTACTGCTCAAGATAAAAAGAAAACAAGCACAATACTGGAGCCACTTTAAAAAGTCACTAATACTAGTTACTATGAAACACTAAAGAATACACTTTATCTTTCATTTCCTGAACCTGGACTTCTAAGAGAGAGAAATACTCACTAAATCCTACCACTAGATGGCATTCAAATTACTTTGGGAAAAAAAAAATCTGATTACTTTTATTTTGAATTTTGGTTCGTATATGGACAAAGCATGTAAGAATATATGTACAGAAGTATAAATCACACCATGGTTTTCCTTACCCTGAAGGTGATAAAATGATAAAATACAAAATGATAAAATACAAAAAAAATGAAATAAACTATTCAAGCTGTCCTTACCAAAATCTGCTGGGTTGTGGTAGGTTGGACAATTCAACCCCAAATCTCTCAAGTAAGGGACGAGGTTTGTCACCTTCCCACGGTAAATACACTGACCTTGACTTAGAACATAGAGCTGGAAAAGAAGAAGAAAAGAAAAAAAAAAAAAAAAAAAAAGAAAAAAAAAGAAAATAGAAGGAAAAGAAATAAGAAAAAAAATGTGAAATAGCATCAAAATATTTGAACCTGTTGCCCAATAACATCTCCTTGTCCCTGTGGGAAGAACACCTTGGGAAAAATCTGTCACCACTTGAAATTAACTTTGCATGGAATCACAACTAATGGAAAATTTAAAGCCTGGAGTTGGAATTCTGCACACATTGCCTGCAGGACTTCAAACACATTAACACAGAAACACACTAATTCCAGCCTTTGGCACATGCTGAAAATAGACAAGGAGCTGGAGAGCCAAGCCATCTAATTTCCACACATTATGGATATTTTGGGCTGGGAGACAAGGCTGGTGGGATGGAAGGAGAGCTGGGAGAGCACAGCAACAGCAAACAGCTCAATCACTCACTTTTAGCCACAATTTTGACTTTAAATAAACCTCCCTGCCAGACTGGCAATCTGCAAGAGTTTGTTCACCTGTGGTGGTGGAGGTTTTCTCTCAGCTCTCACAGGACTAATCTAAATCCTCTAACAAGACTAAAATATATTTTTTAATCTAATCTAAACACACATGGTCCACATGCCATTGTTAGCTGGGAGAGAAGTTCTCCAACTGACTTAATTTCAATTAATTTTAAATACTAAATTTGATTATTATTATTTCATGTGAATTAACTCTTCTCAATCTACACCTGTGTATCTAGGATACACAGATATGTTGCAGACGTTGACATTGCAGCTCTCCTGCTTTTATATTGCTCTAATTTACTTCAGTGACCGCCCTGTAACCAGGAGCAGTGCTGGGTGAAGGCATGATAATCACCAACGCAATAAACATGATTTCACAAACCTAACAGCAAGATTCTTCACAAACATTACACATAAATAAAGGAAAGAGGCAAAGAAGAAGGAAAAAAACCCATAATAAATAAGTATATTTTGCTGTTATTTATTTTCTTTATATGATTTGTAGCCATCAACTAGAATTATTCATGTTTTTTGATTAAAGAGTGTAGCCTTGAAAGCATAACCACCCTGAACTACGCATGAAGAGAAAGTATGAGAGCAATACCTGGTCAAAGAGCTCAAACAGCTTTGCACTGGGCTGGTGAATCGTGCAGATGATGGATCTGCCACCCTGGGCCAAAGCCTTCATCAGAGAGACCACCTGAAAACATGATGCACTATCCAAGCCGCTGGAAAAAAACCAAACAAGTTCGTTTGTCAGCCAAACAGGCACCACTCAAAACCAGCACATGCATTTGCTACGTGGTATCCCATTATTATCCTTTTACAAATTTTCTCTGTAGCAGTTTCATTTTATCATATGCCAACCTTATGCTTGTACTTCTCCATCAGGCTTTTAATTAAGTTGGAAGCATGCCTGGGAATGAAAAAGAGTATTCTCAAAGCTGCCTTAAGGGACTTCTGCATTTCAGGGCTGCAGATTTAAATGCTCCCAACTTTAATGAATAGATACATATTCATAGCTTTGCCAGCCTCCTCCCAGACTGATCACATTCATTACCAAAAGTCACATTTTAAAATGTTTATATTCAAGCAGTCTTTGCTTGAAAAAGAAAATCCATGCCACAATATTTTCCTCTCTCTTTTCCTTCCTCCTGCAGTTTGTGAATGCTTTAAATATTACTTACAGCCCCACAGTCCAGCAGTTGCAGCAGTGACCAAAGGCACCAAGAGCCCAAATCAAATTATTTCTTGGCCCTATTCAGTGCTTGCAGGCAACACAAGAGGAGCCTTTTCCAAGGATTTAGAGGTGAATAGCTTTTCTGTAGCTCTGTTCTGCTATGCAAAACCACATTTGTCTGTGTTTGATTTTTGGCCTGGAAGTACCTGGTTGGTTCATCGAAGAACATGACAGGAGGGTTGTTCACCAGCTCCAAAGCAATGGCAAGGCGCTTCCTCTGGCCTCCAGAGAGACTCCCAGTCCTCGTGTTGGCACACGTCAGCAAACCAAGGGCTGTCAGGATTTCCTTCACCTGGAGGGAGCAGAACATTCCACAGGGTTAGAACACGAAAAGCCTCCAGCCCCTCCACTGATTTTCACGGAGGTTGCAAACCATCTCACGACTTTATCACCCACACACTCAAAGCCTTTTTCCATCTAATGTGGCATTTTTTAGACTCGGTGTTAACAGTCTACCATTTACTGTTTTGACCCAAATTCCACTTGCCTGTCCTGCATGACCTCACTCAGTAAAGAGGTGAAAAAGGAGTGGAAATCAGTTCTCCTATAGCTGTGTATTTATGGGTATGGCACAGACATCAAAAGAACTTTGCAGCATGTCAGGGGTTCTTACACAGTGAAACCAAGAAGCTTCTTTCAATAGAACTCTGGGGCTGTCTCTACGAGGGAGTCTATAACAAAAACCAGTGGTTTCTGTAGAGCAGTGACCTGCTTTATGTCCTCTGTTCTCCACAGTCTCCTCTTTCATGTGCAGCCATTGATTTCAAGTGTTTTCATTCCACTCAGAGTCAATGCAGTTGTCACAGGTACTCTCGGATGTTTGGGATTTCCTCAAGGCACAGCCTCAGGAAGGGCACAGCTCGTCCCAGTGTTTTTGGAGCAAAAGGAGAACAATCTCAGGCACTATGATTTTTTCTGTTTCAGTGACTGTAGATCTGGTCTGGTAGCCCTATATAAGGGAAATAGCTCTTTGGCCTCAATAAAAGCATGGACACAAAGATGAGTGAATCCATGAGCTACATTGCTCATGCAATTAACAAACTCCACCACTTCAAAGGTAGAAAGCAGCCCAGACATTTCACTGAAGTTTAGGAAACAGAGCCCACCATTTTTCAAAGTATCAGCTGCTTGGATGGAGAGAGTTTTCCAGAAAGAGTGCCTGACCTGGTGAAAATTGGTGAGACCAACCAGGGCCTGACCCTTTGCTTGTCCTGATTTTGATTTCCAGGAGTTCCCTCTCCCAGTAAGAGGGAGTAAAAAAATAACAAAACCCACTAAGACTTGTTTCTCATAGAAGACATCCCAACAACCTCATTCCCTTTATCTCTGGGAAGGGCAAACAGGACTCAGGCAGCACAAGCAAGGACAACTAGAAACATAAACTGTGGTTCACTGGAGGATTTTAACTTGTCCCTGCTTTAAACAAGAGTCTGCATTCCTGCTAGCACAAGTGTGTAAATTCATAGCATTTATATGTGATAAACACTTACACTCCAATTTACAACAATAAAATGAATTATCTTCTCCTGCACAGGCCAGTAACATGAAATAGAAAATTCTTCTAACATGTGTTGAATAAACACAGCACAGATTTTAACTCAAAGAGCTGCTTGTAATTACAGTGGCAGTGTGAACAAGTGAATTAACTTGCTTGGCCTAACTTCACTAAAGTGTAAATGAACTAAGGCTTCCAAAGTACAGTTAACAACTGTTTCTATATAAATTTATTTTCCAATAGAAAAACAACCTGTTTGTTTTCTACACAACAAGCTGATTCCTGTAAGTTTCCCTTTCTGATTTTCAAGGATTCTTTTGACTCTGAAGAAATGCCCATTACTCCAATTTGTAAATAAACACAGACAAAGGACAGTCAAAAAACCAGTTGATCTATCTAGGAAGTTGCCACAGTTTTCATATTTCAGGAAAAGTTGTGCTTTTCCCCATGGATGGGTTAGAGGAGCACAGTTCCTAGTGCAGGTCCAGCTGGGTGATTTATCCCACCCCACATGAGATGCCTGAGCCCTGACACGCACATAGGAGAATCCAAGGTGCTCAGGTGCATTAACAGGGATCCTGCAGAACCCATTAATTTGTTTCTGTAAACCTTTTACAATTTTCCAGTCTTGTACTGAAAGTAGCTTTCATGGAGACTGTGGTGAACATTCCCTCCTGATGACACATGTCAGCCTAGAGGATATGAATTATTCTGTCATTGCAAGACCAGTGCAGTTCAGTATTAGATAAAAAATGTCTGCTTTACAGAGCTCACTTCTTGGCATCCCCCAAATTCTAGTTTGATGGGCAGTGTACATACCATTTCTCTCCTCCCTTCATCTTTCTCTTGAAGTTTCAGATGAGCAGACACCTGGAATGCAAAACAGTGGAATTTGATTTTGAAGCACAGCCAGCACTCAGAGCAGACGTCTCAGGCACAGCACTCCAAGGTACCACTTGAACAACTCCTTTCAACCCAGTCACAAAACCTGAACTTGAACTACAATGTTCCAGTCACGAGCGTCACATTTTTCTGTGCAGTAAATAACTGAGTCTAATTTGACTTAGGCAAAGCACCTGACAGAAAGTGTATTAAAATAAAGGCCATTCTGCAAGTCAAAGAGCTTTACAGGAGGATGGGAGAGTGACATATTTTGCACATCCAAAAACTTCCCAGGTAATGCTAGAAACACAGTTTATTTGTGGTTCATTCACACTGTTAACTGAACTCTGCCATTCTCCAGCATGCAAACAAGTGAGCACAGAAATAAATAATCTTGTGAAAGATGTCATCTGCTGTCCTGAAAGGCAGCTCCACGAAGCATCATGATTAACCTTTATTAAAAGCAATTAAACTGTTAGGTAATTATTTTTTGTCAGAGCCTTGATTGATTAATTTTAGACAGCAGCTATAATCTGGGCCAAATTCTGCAAAAGTGGTCCCATGAGATTCTGATGAAAACACTCAAGTAAACAAAAGAGAAGAAAACCTTCTCCACAGAAAAAGAGCCTTTGCAGAAAATTAGCCACATAAAAAGTGGAGTGATTTCTTCTGGCCTGAAAATTTGTGAATTGAGCTGGCACAGTGTGAGCAACCTAAGCCTTATTTTGGTAACAATTTCTGAGAAAAACTGGCCCATTTCTCAAGCTGAGCTACAGACACTTCCAGACTAACTGGTCAAGTTGGCAATTCATAAACTTGCTGATGCGATGCAAAACAATGAGAAGAATTAATGTTGCTTGTGCATCCTGGACTTATTCTGTTCCTGTTTTTTTCCCATGAAGAAATGAAAGAGATTTTATAAAATGCCTTTATTTTTAAAAAGGCACAAAAGAGTCGAAGTGGCAGAGAGATCACACTGAAGTGTAAATACAAATTTTCAGTCAGAACATGAAAGATGGGGAGAAAGAGAGCGAGATGAGGTTACACATCCACCCCCAAGCAAACAGATGGTCCCTACAAAGGCTCATTTGTGAAGAATTTCAGGTTCTATTCTCTAGGAGATCTAAGGAGGAGACACTTAGATCTCCTTCCAAATCACAATGCTGGGCACAAACTGGAAATTATAAAGCCAAAGAATCCCTAGAAGGATGAGCCTGAAATGGAATTCAAGGCATCATCAAATTCCAAGAACTTTCACTGAGCGGGATCAGACAGGGATAACATCTTGTGGCACTGCCAGGGGTAGGACCAAGGGCACAACAGAAACCATTTTCCATTTTCTTCTGCTCAGATAAATTAGAGCAAGGAACAAAGCTCACCATCATAGCTTCCTGGACAGTGAGGTGAGGAAGGAGCATGTCGTCCTGCATGATGTAGCAGGAGACCTTGCGGAAGGAGCGCAGGTCGCGGGGCTGCCCGTTGATGAGGATTTCTCCTTTCATTCCCGTCTCTCTGAAACCAAACAGCAACAACCAGAGGTGAATCTCACCATCACTTGTGCTGCCAAATGACTCAGCACGTGGAAGTCTTAGGCAGTTATTGTCACTATGAAATAAATTTGGTAGACTGGATAGAAATGAAATTATTTCCAGATTACGCTTTCTATCATATAAAGCTTCATGCCATGATGCTGAAAATTTTACTCAAATTGTGTGCTGTCGTATATAAATCTGAAAAAATATCAAGAAATTAAAGTTGGGGTTTTTTTTAGGTTTCTCTATCCTGTTCCTCATGCCCCAAATGACAAGGCAGAGACACCTTTTACAACCATACAAGAGGGGATTTAGAAAAAATGAAACACAATCACTGCATTTTGGTGAGGAAGACATCAACATTATGAAGTGGTGACTAAAAAGAGTAGATTTTTCAAGTGTTTATGTGATTTAAAAAGCATCACAAACATAAGACACTGAGTCAGATTTGTTACACAGCCAAAAAAACAGATTTTCTTTATATGTGTGTTTTTTGGATTTTAAATTGATTCCTATTTTTGGATCAGACCTGTTAAGAGATAAATCCCAAGTGACCAAAACAGGACACAGAGCAAAAAAGATAAGCAAAAAGAATCTAATTCAAAATCTTTGAAGTGCCTGTTTTTGACAAACTCTAGGACAAAATTTCTTCTTCTGTTGCCTCCAAGGAGCCTCAGCCTCGGTGACTTTATCTTATCTTGGGATTTTCATTGGTACTGACCTGTATCCTGCCAGAATATTCATAAGCGTTGACTTCCCAGCTCCTGAAGGTCCCATAATTGCAACAAGTTCTCCACTGCTGAACTTCCCTGAAATTCCTTTCAAAAGGGTCTTATAACCTGGAAGAAGGCAGAAAAGTTCACTGAACCCTTAATCACATCTGGGGAGCAATAAAAGTTCGTTTCCACTGAATATTGATGACAAATGGGCATTAACAGCCACCTACTGAGAGACTGATGCCAACATCAGCAAAATAACTATCAGAAGCCAAATTGTGGGTGGGAGCAGCAGCTTCCTGCCATGACACAAATGGGATTACAGGGTCTCACATTCTTGCCTCAGTGCAGGATGATTTTTAAACAGAGCTATGAAGCCTTGCTGCCATTCTCTAAGTGTCCTCTCAGAGTATTTTACCAGGAAGCTGTTAAAATATCCAGTACTCCACAGCTAACAGTCTTGGAGCAGGCTGCCCTCCAGTCACTGCAGTTTCAGTGCCAAAATTCTGCCCTCTCACCAAAACAGCAGTTTCTTAGAGAGAGCAACAGCCAAGGTCTCAAAGACCTTTGCCTTTTTCCATAAAAGAAATGGAAAAAATGTCCTGTATCACAAGAAACTCAGCAGAAGGAGACACACAAATTTCTTAGTTCTCTTGCCACAAGTACTCTTTTACCAGAGGAACTCTAAAGGCTTTTCTAGACAGGGAGACTGACCACAGTAACTGTAAAAACAATTTCTAGGGAAAATTTATAGTTAAGAACATGCAGGGTGTTCCTCTTGTTTAGATTAATCCATTCCAAAACTTCATGCCACTATAATTGCATCCTCAGGCAAGGATGTTCTAGAGTGACACCACCACCTTCTTCAAGCATTTCAACTTATTTCTCATTTAATTCGCTTTGCCAGCAAACCTTTATTAAAAGCCTTAACTCCATGGTATTCCAAGTGTAAGCAAACTGTGCTCCAATGAGAATTCCAGATGTGGACCAATTGCATCCACCTTGCCCTGCAGAATTTCCACGTAAAGGCATAAAAACTGTAAGGTGGAGAGAGCCCTGATCACCATTAAATTTTTCAGGATCTCTTTCCCTTTTGTCTTTTTTTTTTTTTTTTTTTTTTTTTTGCTTGCTTACTTTATTCTAATTACCAGTGCTTGTAGCTAAAGCTTTTAATAATAAAAAAATGCTAAGTAAGGTGTCAAAAGCCAGTCTCATATGTTGACAATGTTTATGTGGTTCAATTAAAACTAAAACAGAAGGGTGGAAAATCCATTTTAATGCAGAGTCAGGGTTTTGCAGTTCATTTTTCCACCCTGGTGGATATGCAAGCAGGATGTACATTCCACATGTAAACTATCCCAGAGCTCTGATGATCAGCACAGGCTGTAGCTGGAACAAGGAAATGCTGTAAAAAAACCCACATTGTCTGCAAGCTCCTAGAAAAAAAAAAAAAAAAAAAAGAATTGTGGGTTATCTTCTGATTTCTCTTTCTTCCTAACTTCATTATTTGTTTTCATCTCCACTTATTCTCTTTCAATTTTCTTCTTGTCACCATTCTGAATTCACACTCCTCCTGTGCTACAAGAGAGCAAACTTTGCACCAAAAACATTGTCATGCTGCTCTGGGGTCTCCAAATCCACAGCAAATCCTCTTCCCTGAGCACACCCCAGCCCAGGGGCAATGCAGGAGCCACAGAACCTCTCTAGAAATATCTGATCCTACTGTTTTCATGGCAGATGTCCTAGAAAATGTAACCGACTAAATGGATCAAAACCACTGTTTTCTTGAGTGCCTTTTTTTTTTTTTTCTTAAACAGGCCAGTAATTTTTCACTACAAATCTTGTCCTGTACCTAAAGGAAACAACATGTTTGGAAGCCAGGAGGTAGCACAGATACAAAAATAGCAGGGTATCCACATAGCCTGTTTATGGCACAAGTCCTGAAAAGGAAAGCAAGGACAATCTATCAAAAGGAACAGCAGCTCTGAAAAGAGAAATCCATGGCACCCCCACCAGGTCAAGCAGCTTGTCCTTCACACCAAGGCCCCCAACCACAGCAGCATCTGAAGGCAAAGGGCAAGGAACAATCAGGCCTTTCAGACGTGGCAATATTTAATAAACAGGATCTGCAGGGACAGAGTTCTTCATTCTCCCTCTTCAGTGTAATGAGAACCTGCTCCCTCCCAACCCTGTTAAACCTCAGGGACTCAAATATTAGAATGTGCCACCAAATGTTAGAATGCACCACCAATTATTTGCATTATGCACCAGGCAGTAAATATTGCACGAACTCGTGAGGGAGGATAAAAAATGCACACTGCCATCAATGAGGGACATGCAACCTAAAATACAGGCTCAGGAGCTGCAAACATGTGGTAACATTGATATCATTACTTAAACTGAAACCTTTCCTCTCCTTGCATATGACTGTGAGGTTTAACATTACACACATTAAAGTCACTTTTCCAGAGTTTCACAAGTGATGATTGGTTTATCTTTAACTGCAGTATCTTCCCCCTCATGACCTTCATGTGTTTCTGTCCCTCTGATAGAGTTTTCCATTTTAAGTACCCTGCACACGATGTTAAATCACAGCAGGACTCATCACAGAGACAGAGAGTCAGCTTGAAAAAGACCTCCAAGATCATCAAGTCCAAGCTTTGACTGATCATCGCCCTGTCAACTAGCACAGAGCACCAAGTGCCACATGCAGTCATTCCTTGAACACCTCCAGGGGTGGGGGCTCCACCACCTCCCTGAGCAGCCCCTTCCCATGCCTGACCACCCTTTCCATGAAGAAATTCTGCCTGAAATTCTCAGCAAGTCATTTGCTAAACAGTAGAGAAATAAGCTTTAAGAAGAAGTAAAAGAAAAGCCCCAAAACTATGAATATTAGATTAGGATCCTAATCACTGGCATTTTAAGTTGCTACAAACTCAAACTCCTCTCCTCCTTTGACTGGAAGCACATAATAAGCTTTTCCATTACAAAGGTTAATTTAGCAAACCCACAAAAAGATTTGACACCGTGGCAGTGGTGTGGTGCCCCAGTATAATCCTTTATGAGGAATTAAAGTCCCCTGAGCAACCACAGGCTCCCCTTTCAGAATACTGAGGCTAATCTTCAACTGAATCAGTTGACCTAAAACTTCTATACGGGGCCACGTGTCTTTCACGAGGAACAGATTATGCATTTGGAGGGGATTGTGTCCTCACAGCGAGGGCCTGTTCCACATCCATCTGCCAGACATCAGGAATTTCTCACTGCCTTCAGCCCCAGCCCAGCTCGTTTTCCTCAGTCCCTGCAGCAAGGAGCTTGGGTATGGGAGAGTTTAGTGGGAGGCTGGGCCTCAAAGCCAGCTCACACCAGGGTGGATGCACACCTTGGGCTGGTCAGTTCCAGCACCACAGCAGCTCTCTCCCCTTGGACTGGACTTACACCAAGGGCAAGTGTAGAATTGTGACTGTTGCCCTGATTTTTAAAAGTGTTAAGTTGTCTTTTGTGGTTCTTTTGAAAATTTTAAAGTTATTTTCAAAGTTTTACATGCCTTCTGCTGTTTACATATTTCTACTGGAGTTCTTACGCACTGTTTATGTAGATAATGATTGTTTTACGTTCTTCTTTGTGGGAGGAAAGAATTGATGGACTGTTGGTTTGACCAGTGTGGTTGGAGAGGTGGCAGTTTCATCCTCCAATCCACTGTCACTTTTAGAATTCTATATATTCCAAAGTCAGAAATAAAATTGGCTCTTTTTCTCTTTTGAACTTACCAAGCTTCTGTGTACTCATTTTGTGTCCAATAGCGACATGCGACTTTCTCCTTTTTCACTACTCCTAAAATTGTTTCAATTTCCAGTGGAAATCAGCCTGGATCTTTCAGTTTTCCTATGTCCCCTCCTTAAGTTACTGTGACACAACCTTTAAAATATATATATTTAGGGGCGATTCCTGTGGGAATTTTAATATCAGTTTTCAAGAACTACTTAAAATACGGGTTTGACATTAACACGCCATCACGAACCAGAACAACCCCTCAGCAAATTTCTCAGCCCAACCCCCTGAAAATAGAACACAGCAGAAACAAATCAAAACTGAAACAGAAAATTCTAGTGACACAAAACTTTTTCGGTCTTAATTTCACCTCACATTACATTCCGGAGTTCAAATGCTTCTCCTGAGAAGCAGAATGTGTTTTGTTTTCCCATGTTAGGATTTCCCAGGAAATCAAATGTGATATTCAATCACTGTGATATTTGACCATATTACAGCTGAACCACCTGCCTGGCCTGACCAGACCTCCCTTCCAGAGGTGGAATTCCCTCCCTTCTTGGCAGCAGCACAGAGCCCACAAAAGCCCCTTTTTCAATAAACGGACAGAGGTGACCTCGTGTCTCTGATGAAGATACTAAGGGAGCTCTCCTTCCTCAAGTCAACAAAATTTCTTTACTACTGGAATCAGCAAGGGAGAAACATTTTGATGGTTTTATTTGCTTCCCCGTAGATTTTACAGAGATTTATGGGGAGATCTGGTTTTACCATTCCCACAGAAATTATGATTAATCTGGAGAGAAGCAAGCCATCCCCTCCTCATCCTCGGGGTAGGAGCAATGCTTCAGGATGTGTCTGAATCAGCACCAATTAAAACACAACCAAAACCTACTCCTACCTCACAGTGAATTTCCTCAGGTAAACACCACCTCTAGGTTTTTGACTGAAATGCTTCATTCATTTGCATTTCATTGTCAGTAATCCTCATTTGTTATTCAGAGAAATGTCACACAGACTCGTGGAAGTTTCTAGGTGCTGTAACCTATTTCTACCTCCATCAGTGGGCACCCAGACCCCGTCTCAGGTCCCAGGTGAGCACAGCAGGTTTTTCCTGCTCGCTGCAATTAGAGCAGGATTTGTCCTTCCCAATGTATTTGAACTGCTTCTCTTTCATCACAAGCTCTTCTGGAGGCAGGAAATCACTGCTGGTGCCCTGCAAGTGCCACTGGCCTGAAACTGCTCAAAGGTTTCTCAGAGCATTTACTGAAGTAAAAGGTAACATGGGAAATTTCAACTCAAGGAGCACAAGTTTGGCAAAGCTACAAACAACTGGAAACTGAGCCACAAAGAAATCAGCATTTGGCACTTAAAAATCAAAACCAGAGACATCATAACCTGCTCTTTCCACACTCCCTGCCAGGCAGAAATGAAGCATTCCTTTATTAAAAATGAAGTAATTATACAAAGACTATATTTCTGCATCTTTTTGTGGTGCTTTTTTAAGACAGGATGTATTCCTACTGAGAAATATCCAGCTGGAAATACAGAAGACATCTCTGGCAACTACTGTATTACTTACCTGCCTTCCTCTAATGCTTTCAACAAGAAACATACGTTTTAAGCAGCAGTTTAAATTTCAATCCACAAATATGTTCTCTTACTGTACTGTCAGGCAAATTGTTTCTTAAATCACAACAAGAAACCACAGCAATTTCTTGGCACCGTATATTGACCCATTAAAGAATCCCCACTGTATTTTTCTATTCTAAATTTTACCTCTCAGCCCTCACCTCACCTCCTCTTACATCAATTAAGAAATCCCCAAACTTATGCAGAAGTCCAGGGAATTCTCCAGCACAAAACTGAAATAAGGGGATGTGGAGCCAAGCTGTCACATTGTTCCCCTTGAGGCAGGAGTAAGGAATCCTCCCTTTAAGGAAAAACACTCCTAGAAAATTCATGACTTTGCTGCTGCCCCGAGATCCACCAGAGTCCCACTTCCATGGCCAAAGGCCATTCCCTGGATTATGAACTGGACAGCAACTGCACAAGGAAGTGAAAACCAGGATAACTTGGTCTCATGTCATACTGAAGGGAGGGTTAGCGACTTATGGCTGAGACAAGGACCTTGCAGAAGTCCATCCAGATTCTGGAAACATCCTCAGATGACCTGGCAGGCATTTCATTTGTAGACTCTTCAGATTTCCATCAGAAAACTGAACAGCTGGGAAATACTGGCAGAAACTCTACATAGAAGCACAAGATGAGAAACACACATAGAGATAACAGCTCAAGGCCAGATTTACATTTGGAGATGTAATGAAACATTAGTTAGGAAACATTTTTCCTTATCATTTTTACATCATCCTTTTCCAGGTGTGAATATGCCAGAAAGTTCTTTTGCCTCCTCCTTCTCAATCTATTACTCACTTTCTGCATGTCAGCCCTTTTCTCACTCCTGAGAAGCCACCCTCACAGAAAACATCTTTGTGTTTACTAGAAGGGACTACACACACCAATCTGCTTCCTCCAGTGAGAAGATGAAGTAACCTGGGGCTTTTCACCTAAACCAATATTAGATCAAAGGCAGGGTGTTTCCCTAAGCTGGAATATAGTCAGGGCGGTGTTTGCCATATATTTCTAATTCTGCTTTAACCAGCCAGGGCGCCGTGTTCCCCACCCACTGCTTGAGTACAGAGCACTTTCCTCTCCCTGCTATCAACAGGGTTTGTAGATGCTTCAGTTTGTAAATTCTCAGTTGAAAGGGATTATCTGTATCAGTCGATGATTATTTAAATAATTTGGATTTTAAAAACCCTCCTGATGGGGATTATTTAAATGGAGGTTCCTTTCCCAAGCACTGCACTGAGTTCAAACAAGCTTAAGTTAAAGTGAATTACAGGTACAGATACTTGGGAAGAAAAAAAACCATCTTTTAATTCCCAGAAAATCTGGGGGACAGAAACAGCTTTCCTGACAAACAGAGTGAAAAAATATATTGCTTTAATAACAGGCACCTTCCTAATTTTATACTGGTTTGAACTGTACCTCTACAAAGCCTGGAGGGGCAGACTCACATTAGAAATAATAAACATGTTTTAGCCTACCAAATAAAACCTATCTGTGAACTCATATGTCATTGGTTCATAATTTCTGCCATCCACTGTGTATCAAATGTGAACAAACCTTTTTCACCAATCATTTTCTCACTCTAGTTTTAGAATCAACACGTGCACATATTTCTGTTCTGTTCACACAGTCTCTCAGGGACACTAAACAATAGGATTCTCCATTGTCTAAGCTCTGAGCCCTGCTTTAGGACAATTAAGGGAATTTGCAATTGTAATGTATTCTTGTACCTTGCCTCAGAGAAACGACCTTCATTATGTAAATGTCTATAAAACAGCAAGCCAGGCACCAAAACACCAGGACAGAAAGGGCAGAGAAGCCAGGTGAGTGCTTGAAGTAACCAAATCAAGTTCCTCTGCCTCACAGCTCGTTCCAGCTCAGAAATGATGAATTTATTCCTCGCAACCTAAACGAGTAAGTCTTTCAAGCTTTAAAAAAAGAAAAGAGATCCCCCTGTGGGCAGCAAAGCTCTTTCTTTGTAGTGGACTAAACTGCATTTCTTAATATAGCCCACAGCCAGGCCTTGTCAAACATATTGCTCTTGATCCACAGCCGATTTCCCACTTAGTGGTCATGAGGTGGATTAGTCCTAACTCAGATGCAGGGCTTAGCCTGTGCTCACAGCGAGGCTTGGGGTGTTCAATCTACCTGATCTGACACATCAAAATGTTTGATGCTTAACCCAAATTCATTTCTAGGGCCCATAAATTATCAGTGGATAGGAACTGGCACATCAAACTGGTGATGAATTCTACTTATTTTGCATTCCTGCTCTGGGAAGGGATAAATAACCCTGTGGAAGTGCCTCTCTCTTCACTACAGTGGGAGTTTAGGACAATTAGCTTAGGTGAGCCTCTCCATGCTGTGAGAAATCCCATCCACTGCCAAGAAAATGATGGCTGACTTTAGTATCTTTTTTGAGGATTGAAATGTCAGTTTGATTGTGGTCCCTCATTTGCTTGCGCCATCGCAGCACTTGAGCACAGCAATTGCACCCCCCCAGTCTTCAGGCTGGATTGGTGTCAGAGTCCAGGACATCCCTCTGGCTGCCCTGGCTGTCTCCAGACCCTGGCAGGGGTTTCGGAGACCTTGGCACAAAGTCAAAAACATCTGTGGCTTCAATTTTAGCCCATGGAAAAAGCTGTCAATTTTGTATGAGGAATTACAAGCCACAAGGGCTTGAGTAGTGTGGTAGTTGAATTAACACAGGGTGAAAAAGTAGAATTTTGGAACTTTTTAGAATATAATTCACGGGTTCAAGATGGAGGGATTTGGGCATGTCCTGGCCTTCTTCTCCTTCGTCTTGTCCTCCATGTCTTGCTGTGATGGTGACACTTTTCTATTGGTTCAAGGTAGAGACACACTGTCCAACATAAATTATAGATATTGGCACGCTATTCTAAAAAGACAATATGTAACTTTTGATACAAAATGTAAACACCACCCTAGAGGGCAGAGAGAATGTGATGGCCGACTTGCTAGGCAGAGCTCGGCAGGTCAGAGAAAGAATGTTATAGATAAGGAAAAATAAACAACCTTGAAAACGCAATTGGACACATTCCAGGCTCCTTCTTTGGCTGCGTTGGGCTGGGAAGCAAAGACTCTTTACGATCTCGGGGTCACCCTGACCTTCAGAACCCCAAGAAATCGACAGATTGGGACACCTTCAGATGCTCCCTGGGCACTCATCAAGAAGAGCAGCCTGGCCATGTTCAGGATGTACAGAGGTATCAGACGCTGTTTTCACTCTGATAATGGGGGCAGTTCACACATTTTTTCTTCAAGCTATCCCCTAGCTCCAGCACACAGCACTGTGCTGGTAGCACTGGCTTTAAACTTAAGCAGAACATCTCCGAGCCTGAAAAAAAACCCCAAATGGGCTTTGGAAGACGTTAATAAAAAGCTAAACATTTGAGGACAAACTTAAAAGCAGTTTTTGAATTTTGTTTGTATGAATGTCTAATGTTTGACACCACTTCCTCTGTGCTGAACAGTAACTTCCTTCTGTGACAAGTCAGAAAAACACACAATAAATTGGAGCCTAAAGAGTGATTGTGAGCCCCCAAGCCAAGTTTTATGACCCAAAATCCCCAGTAACTGTAGGTCATGTTGTATAATAAAAGAGAATGATGAGAAGATGGCCAATCAGGCAAGAAACCAAGTTCTAGCACAGGGAGAATCTTAAACTAAGCTGTAAATTATAAAGATTCTGCAAAGTCCTTTAATTTCATTGTTCTCTCAGATCCATGGACTAGATATTAAACTTATGCAAGACACTGGATGTGACAGTTCACATTGTGCAGTCAAACAAAAAAAGCCCTGACTAAGTAAAGATTCCACTCCTTTGAAACTCTGAAATAAGAGTCATGTGTACCATGCTCTTTCTCTGTTATCCTGGCTGCTCATCACATTATTTTAGTATCTGAATGCTGCTCTTCCTCAGAATAGCTAATTAGATATGACACTCTGTTGGGCTTGCAAGCTCTGCAGCCCCCTAATTTTGAGTTTGAAGGTTTAATAGAGTATACAGCCACTCTCCCCTCATTTTGAGAACCCACACCTCCAAGGGACAAAAAACAGAGGTGTTTGCAGGTGGACACAGAATTCTGGTTTTCTTGACAAATGTTCCACCAACAGAAGAGAGGAATAAAGTGTCACCAATATTGTGGCAAACCTCTTTGCCCCTGCTACTACTGGTTACACCTACCCACTGTGCTGGGAGATGGATGGGTTTGTGCCAGCCCCCTTTAATTCTATGTTTTTTATGGTTATCACTAGAGCAGAAGCATCTAAGTAACCTGTGTCTCCTTGCAGTCACCTTTTCTGCCTCCCTTTTATTTGGTTCTGCAGCCTTCTAGTGAGGTTTACAGGAGGATTACCATTACATGTGAGTTCAATGGGTATTATTCTTATTCTTATTCTTATTCTTGTTCTTGTTCTTGTTCTTCTTCTTGTTCTTGTTCTTGTTCCTTTATTCTTATTCATATATTGCTATTATTTTTATTATTGTTATTAGTTTTATTATTACCATGCTACATCCATGTTAAGATTCAGTTCTTGGGTTTTTTCCTGTGGAAAGATTCTGCCTGAGAGAGTTAAAGCTGCTCCTCTTCCCTCCACAGGCACATGGAGCCATATGCCTGCAGCCAGGGATAGAGAGTGACAATTAAATAGGTCAATGAACGAAAGTAACCTTCAAACATGAATGTAAATAAATCTCTACTTGCAGCAGGACCTGATGGCTCCAGAAGCAGTATTTACATGTTGAAGCATTTTGGAGATCTGGGGCATAGCTTGTTCTTTGCCTGCACAGAAAATAGCTACCCTAATTTATCTTCAACCCTTAGGAAATATGAAAGGAGAAAAAAAAAAAAAAAAGTATGAATGATGCACAGCTTCATCTTTCTTCTGAATCTAGTGGAATTCTCTTTTCCAAGCGATACCCACAGCCTAATCTTTGTTTGATAATTGCTTTTTGCTGCCGTTTTTTTGTTTTTTTTTTTTAATTGCCTTTGTTTCTATTACTTCAGCACACAGGAAAGGTCTTTCCTGACAAAAGAAAAGCCAAGCCAGTTTGAAATGAAAGGCTGACACATTCCCTGTAATGACAAACTGAAGTCACGAGCCTGATGCACTGTGAGATGAAAGCTGTTTATGTGTGACAATCAGGCAAAAAGCAATTTCTCATAATTGCAGTACCTTCATACATCAAGGTACAAATAGTGTTATTTACAATTTTACAAACAAATAAAACCAGAATCCTTCACAACAGCCCCTTCTTTTTGAAAAAAAAAAAAAAAATCTTCAAGTGGGAGATATCCTGAAATATTCCAGCAGCTGTTCTGAACTGAACTGCCCCATCTGCCTTCCCTGCCAAGCGTGGGTACAGCTGGGTCACCCTGCAGACAGAAAGCATTCCTTCCTCAGAGAACACTGCTCTGGCTCTCCTGTGCTGCTGCTCAGAGTCCCCTTTCACTGCAAATCTCTCCCTTCCTCCTCCCAGCCTCCCCACTCATGTGTACCCAGAGCAAGAAGGAGGGAAGGGGAAAAAGCAAAAGTAAAACTTTGGCTCCTTCCTCCTGTACACCTGTGTAAGGGTTAGGGGGGAGCCCTGGGGCTTTCTAGAGTTACAGCAGAAGCAGCTGAAGTTATTTAGCATCTCCTTCCTCCACACTGGGCCTCATGGAAATATCTGGTCCAAAGAGCTTGGTGCACGAAGGAAAGCCTTCTGTGACCTCCATCACACACTCTAGGTTAAACTGGAATGTGATGAAATGTCTCCTGTAAACTGCAGAGGGAAAAAAAAAAACTTTTCTCAGAGTATTAGAAACAGAGTTTTGTCTAAAACAGACTTCTGCCATGGTTCACATGCTCACAAAACAATGCTTTGTCCCCAGCCTTCAGACATGAGGAGAGACATCTCTTGGGTTTTGAAAAATGTTTTCAGCCCTAATCACTGCAATTTAAAAGCTGACAGAGAGTCTGATATCAAGAATAAAATCACAGATCATTAGTCAGCTTTGGAAACTCAAAATGTTACATTTGACTCCAAACAAATTCCATTTTTTCACATCAGTCTAGCTCAGCTGCACTAGTGATGACAGGAACTTTCTCTGAAGAGCAGGCGATCTCAGCCTCTGAACAACCCCTGCACCTCCCTGCCCTGCCCCTCCCACCCTCCCAAAACAATTCTGCACTGCAAACTGCAAGATGCATTCCATCCCCTCACATTCCCACTGCTCCTGTCCCTTTCTCTCCCACAAGAAGGTGAGGAACACTCGGAGCCAGGAGGACCCTTTGAAACACACTCGGGGGCAAACATCAGAGGTGTTTTAAAAAGTAAATTTGAAGCTCTGGCACTGAGACTTTAACCCTACTGTACACACCCAGGAGCAGAGACATGGACAGAAAGTTCCTGATGGGCCTTCAAACCTGGAAAAGCTCTCCAGAGGGAGCAGGAGTTGGGTTTGGGAGAGCTGCTGAGGCTGGAGCAGCCCCGATGGCAGCAGGACATCCCTGCTCCCTGCCATATGGACACGTGTCCTGGGAGGCTTCTATTTTCAGAAATAGCCACACTGGCTCTCATCACTTCATCCAAACACTCAAGACTTTAATGAAACAGAAACGCAGGGCACTGTATTTATTTTATTTCCACACTAATCTAGTAAAAGATACAACCTATGATCCTGAGTGTAAAAGCAAAAAGTGTGTGCAGAAATAAACCTGGATTACTTCCACTTCTCACATTTTACTTAGAACAACTGTGTTTTTACCTCTGGCTTCTACACTAATGAAGTTGCCCAAATTAAAATAGTTTTTGTTGTCAGCAAAGTGAATATAATAACTTTTAAACACCTCAAAAGTAATTCTCATCTTCTGCAGCATGTCAGTGCTGAATCTGTTGCAAACAAAAGCCACTGCACAGGGCATTGCTGGTTCTGGAATGGAAATGAGGTAGAATGAGCACCTTTCAGCACTCTGAGTTCTGCTTTTTTTTTGCATTTGGAGAAGTTGGCAGCCTCACAGGGACATATATCCATTACACTACCATAAACTCCTGAATTTCCATCTGTTTTTAAAAGCTCCAGCTGACCTACATTTTATGTTATGGATTAGTTGAAGCTTATAGAGTAGCATGAGCAAAGCAGGAATATTGCTGCTAACCACAATTAAATGTTTCATCAATAATATGTTCCACGGAAAAATCAAGAGTTTTTAAGAGAAAAACTCTTCACACACAAAACAGAAAAAAAGAATTTGGTATATGTACTTTAATTGTAGTATAAATACCATCCATTTGATTAATTTTGATTTCACAGACTAAAAAAAAAAATCAAATGTACAAATTAAAATGATTTGAAGTTAAAAAAAAAAGGATGAACTTTGATTCACATTTTCAGGACATACTAAAATAAGGCGTCAGAGTCATTCAGCATTTTGGGAATCCTGTATTTTTGGAATTATCTACAGAATTATTTTTGAAGCAAGGTGGGAAGCAGTAACTCATATCACAAAAGCACGACTTCCACTTCTAGAGGTTTTCCACCTTATTCTGAGGCAGAGAGAAAATTCAACTCTGAGTTTTGGAGGTGGATTTTTTTTTTTCTTTTCTTTCCTTGGTTATGTTCTTGGCAAACCAGCAACAAGTCACTCTAGAGGCCAGTGGAACTCACTGAGGTGAGGATGATCCAAGCCCAAGTCCTTGAGTCGGATCAAGAACTTCAACTTGGGTCTTGTAGAGTTTGAAGAGCCCTGGTCATCCACTCAGCTGGTCTTTCCCAGCTATAAAGTCCTCGACCTAACGAATCTCCTGCATGAAAATGTAGCCAGAGGAAAACACAGTGAACAAACAACAAGTTTCTACTCTGATGCACTGTCATTTTCCAACAAAGAGAGGATATTGAGAATTTCCAGGGGGATTTTCATTATAGGCTCATCAGGAGGCCCTCTGTGTTAACAGCCTTTTTTCCCTTGTATTTTTTACTCTGCACTGGTTAATTTCCCAGTAACAACTGTAACTTCTTCTGACATTTTCTGTCCTTCTTTACAATTAGGTTATTCAGCTCTTCAGTGAAGAGGCAAAGGGTAAGCTATGGGCTGATTTAAGCTGGCTGACTCAACTGGTCTAATTAGACAGGAGAAATTTGGTAGTAAAAGCAGCTGCTGCTTCCTCCACAAACTGGAAGTCCATCAAAAGAAATGAGCTGTTTTAATGGCCTGAAGACTCATGTATATCATTAGTAAGAGAGACACACTTAAAAAGTGCTTGTCTTCTCAAATCCTTCTAATTAGATGTCTCTGTAAACCATATTCCAGTGCACATTTTTTTCTCCCAAAGTCAAGGCAGCATGTTTACATTTTTTCCTGACCACCAACTAAACTGACAAGGACATTTCAGAAAAGTGTTGGTTGGATGCATTACCAGAAAATTCAACTTGACTCGTCACTTGAGGTTTCTTTATTCCCTTACTACAACTTTGTATCACTGGCCCACCTATACTTTACTCCTTCTCCAGCTGTTTATCTCTGCTACCTATTAACACATCAGTACACACAGGAAATAAAGGGGAGATAAAGATTCCAGGGTGTTTACATTGTTTTCCCCACAAATACTGTCATGTTAAATGAAATAATGAAGAGGCACAGCCAGAAGAATATCCGTGTCACCTCAAAACATGCTTTGATCCTAAAAATCACAGGCACTCTCCACACTCAGCTCCTGCCAAACAACACAGCACCACTGAAATCAACACAGTGGCACAGAGTTGTGTGGTTCAGAGGCTGCCACAGGCTCAGGGATCAAAAGCAGGGATTCATGGCAACCTAGACACAAGGCAGTAGTGCACCACTCAAAAGAGTGGAAGATGGAAACCTTCCATGTAGTAACACTGATGTGAGGAACTCAGAATATCAGTGTGGGGTTTGTTTCAACCAGCTGCAAAGAGCTGTGATGTGGACACTAAATGTGAGCTGTTCTGCTGGGTCTGGCTGGGACAGAGTGAATTTCCTGCAGAGCAGCCCCCATGGAGCAGTTCTGGAGCAGTATTGGTCACACACTGAGTTTTGGCTATTGCTGGGCAGGGATTGCACCAAGTCAAGGCTTTCTTTTTTTAGAGTGGCCTGGGGCATGCCAGAAGCTGGGAGGGGACACAGCCAGCTTGGTTTCCCTAATTAAACTGTCCTGATCTTCATCTTCATAATTTTCAGCTTTTGCTCTCCCCTGTTCTTGGGGCATGGAGGGGCTGTGTGGATGCTCAGCCACAGGCCAGGGCTATTTCCCCTAGGAAATGTGCAGACTCACTTGAATTTCAGCTTTTGGATAAAATTCATAGTAACTTACAGTCTGCTGACCATCAGTGAAATATTTTGTCAATACAAGAAGCCTAGGGTTGCTGTCTAATCTAATTTGTCCACATGCTCTTACACAGCAGGAACCTACATGGATTCAAAGGAGTGGCACCTCTGCTGTGAGGAAAGGTCTGGAGAACTGGGCTTATTCAGCCTGGAGAGGAGAACATTTTGGCCACCTAACTGTGGCCTTCCAGTGCCTGAAGGGAGCCCACAAGAAAGATGGAAAGAGTCTAAAAAGGATGGAGTGACAGAACAAGGGGGAAATTAGCTTCAAATTAAAATAGAGTAGTTTTAGATTAGATATTAGGAAAAAATTCTTCCCTGTGAGGGTGGTGAGGCCCTGGCCAAGGTTGCCCAGAGAAACTGTGGCTGTCTCATTCCTGGAAATGTCCAAGGCCAGGTTGGACACTGGGGCTTGGAGCAGCCTGGGACAGTGGGAAGTGTCCCTGCCCATGGCAGGGGGTTGGAACAAGATGATCTCTCAGTTCCCTTCCAACCCAAACCATTCTGTGATTCTAGGAATGTGTCCAGCCCTGTTTCTCACTGCTGTGAGACACCTGAGGAAAAATTTGCTCTACTACCTATAGGTACAACAGCTCATGCAATCCATGTTTTTTAAAATACTTTAAAAAGAAATAATACCTTAAACTAATTTCAAATCTCATTGTCACAGGAATTGCCAACTGTGATAAAGCAATTGTGGTCTGCCAGGCTACAGACAATTCTCGGGGCAGCATGTTCAGTGCCATATGGGCAATGCACAAGTTCAGAGTTTTGAAGCATTTTTTTTCTAAGTGTATGTGACAGAACAAAGCACAGAAATAACAGCTGTAGTCTGTGTGCAAATGGAAAAATAAGCACCTCTAATATTGTTGGTTTTCATTTCGGGGCTGGCTAAATGCTTTTGATCATTGTGTTCAAGTGATGAATGCACCACCTATGTCTTTTTTTGTCCTTGTGCCAACAGGTGAGATTACCTTATTCTGACAGGGGCTGCAGCAATCTGGGTAATGGCACAAGTACAGAACATTGCTGTGTTACCAGATCACAACGTTTTCAAAATATTGCCATGTTTTTAAATTCCTGTGTGTATGTGTTAAAACTGAGTCACTGCTCCACTTCCAGTGAAGACCTGAGTGGAACCCAACACGCTGCTTTTAAGCTCTGCTATCTGCCCCCAACAGATGAGCTTTTACTTCTGTACTTGTAATATTTGTAATAGTTCTTGTGCATTTACAGCTGATATTACTGTTAGCACGGCAGCCTCCACATGCCCTGGTCCCACGCTCTTGGTCTACTGACATCAAATATTAAGCTCAAGATCTTGGAGCAAGGACAGCATCTTACCTACTCAATTCCTGTCTCCCACACTCTCCATTTATTTGCTGATGGCAAATTGTCCTTATATAACTGAAGGTTTTGCTGCAGTTCCCACAGCACTGCTCTTTAGACCCTCGTATGTCAGTAAGGCGAAGGTCACATAGAATGGTTTATCCAAAACAGAATAAAAATTAAAATTTGGCTTTGCCCACAGAAATCCCATCATCTGTTATGTTAAAATAATGCCTGGGGAAACTGCACAAGGCATGATCTTGTGGAGGGGTGTTTGCTGAACTTAAACCAGAAAGTACTTTCAGAACTGATGTAGAAGCAAGGGCAGAGAACAGGGCATGAGTCCCAAAGTACAAAAACCCCAGGAATGGGACCTGGTCTGGTGGAAATAGCATGAATGGCTCAAAACCAGACCTTGTCCCCATGAATTCCAACAGAGCTGTTCTGTTTCTATCCCAGCAGAGCAGGGACAGCAGAGGCTGGGGTCACCGCTGGAGATCACCCATGATGATGCAGGGGGCCAGAAGTGTCTGGAGGCAATGCACATGAGGAGAACATGCAACTGCCTTTGGGGAGGTTTACAGCTGTCACTTTTTCCATCTTGCAAAGCTGCAAAGAAAATGGTGTAGGAGGACGGCTCAGGATTGCTCTTCTCAGAGGCTCCCTCCTGAAATGGGTGCCTACGCTCTAATACTGACTAAGCTGCTGGGCTTTGCTTCTGATCTCATTAGGTAATGATACTGCAATACAAAAGGAGAGGTTAATCTTGACTATATCCCCAATCTCCTTTCCTTGTGTACAGTTGTAAACACCCTGGAAGCATTTGGAGCCACCTCTTTCTATGTGGATTTAGCATCAGCACTTGCACAGAATGGCTGCTACTGTGGATGGGGGAGCTGGAGGAGGGACAGGTGGGACCATCTTCTAAATGGGCAATTCACACCAATCCCAAGGTCTGGGAGTGCCAGTGTGGCCAGCAAAAATGCCATTAGAGCTCTAGTCATCCCTATCCCACTCTCCTCACCCCAGTGATGAAGCGACCACAGACCACTCCTGCTCACAGCTCTGGGGTGTGTGAGGGGTACACAGTGTGGATCCTCTCCAGGCCAACCACAAACAGACAATTTCCTCCCTAGCCCATTCCCTTTCCCACATCAGAGGTGCTCTGGGAAGGCAAAAGCAGCCACAGGGGAACGTGGACACCCACCATGTGCAGAGAGCTCTTCCTGGGAAGTGCCCTCCAGCTGTAGATTTGCAGTGCTGTTATTTGCCTTCCTGGTGCAGTTAAGGAATGTTTCTAGTCCCCAGAAAAATCATTCAGAAGAACATCTCTACCATATCCCTGTTCTCTGCACCACTCTCTTGGTGGCTCTTGCAAATCAAAACACATTATTCTACTTAAAACCTCAGTATTTTCCTTCTGCAATCCAAGATGTACAACTCACCCCAGTTTTCACCAGCAAACCACTGTTCAAACAAACAAAACAAAAAAGAAGTAGCAGCCATTTATCTGGCACATAAACATACTCTCCTTTACACCCAGCAGGAAAGCAAGCTCCAAAGATGCTCAGCTAATGAGGGAATTCAGACAATGATGTTGGCAGCTGTAAGCAGGCAAAATAGCCCAAACAGGTCTGAATTGGACCCACCACTGCTACACATGAGAGCCCCAAACAATTCTTACGACTTCTAAAGGAAACAGGAACAAAGCACAAACAATCCCATTACGAGAGAAATTACTGGGAGCAGAAAATTACTCAACTTATGTAATGTAATAAGTCCCTCTTGAAAAGCATCTGCAAAATGCTGCCATTTCTTCATGCCATTCTTTTCACCACTGACACTCAGATAAAACAGCTTCCATTTTACATCCATTTTTCCTGCTATTTTAGCCTGTTATGCTGTTAATCCAGTAGCAACAGACCTGAACCACTTCTAAGCAACCGATACTCTCTTGCTTTCCATTAAAAAAAAAAAAAAATCAGGTTGCTGCTGCTTTCCCATAATTACATCATCTTGTCACTACAAAGGAGGAGGAGGAGGAATATACACCTCGATTAAAATGTTATCTTCAAAGTATTTGTTGCAGTGATATGAAGCCAGTTTTTGTACATAAATAAATATACCTGAGTGTATGTGCATGCATACATCTAAATATGAAAACAGAGATAACCTATAAATATCTATATATAACCTATATATATATACAGATATATAAAAATATATATAGATATATAGATATATAGATATATAGATATATAGATATATAGATATGGCCTGTGTGTATATATATACTCACTCATATTTACAGGTATCTATATAGGTAAATTAAATGTACATATATTGTACATATTTATATCTAGAAACACAAGGTACATACATTATACTTGTAATATATTACTTTTAGTGCTCTGAAAGGAGGTCCTGTGATGCTTTCAGACAAGTCTATAAAGGATGGTGTCTGCTGACACATTCCACCACTATATAAACATGCCTTGAATGCTGATGACATTCAACACTGACATTTGAAATGAATGTCATTGGCTTCTGTACTTTTTAGAATGCAGTTTTAGCAGTGAAACATACAAATAAGTGAAAAAGTTCCTTCTGGGTATTAGGCCATACCCTTCCTTCATCAAACTTTATTAATTTCTGTTAATTTGGTCCAAAATGTTCTACCATAAGGCAATAGCCCAGCAGAATGCTGACACCTGTTCCTTGGATGAACTGTCCAATGTGTCATTGCAGTGATTCCAACATTCATTTGGGCCTGTACTTTTAGAGCAGCACAGTTTGAGCACCCAAGAAGAATTGTAGGTTGGCTTTGAAGTTATTTTTATTTGCTGTAAAACGTGTGCCACCCTTTGTCCCAATTCACTTTGCTGGAGGAGCTTATTTTTACTGCCTGTCAATAAGAATCAAAAGATGAATTCTAAAATGTCACAGCCATGCCCTATATGGGAAGGCCTGCTTTATTTTCATTTGTTTGGTTGATTTTATAATGCAAATAGAATGTATGGCATTCAGGAGACTGAGGCCTATATTTCTGCTTGGAGACTAAAGAGTAAATCTGTTAAGTATTATCATGTGTATTCAGAAGTTTCATCTGGTGTCCCCAGATGCCAGACTACTGCACAAGGCAAAATCATCCTCCATGAACACCAAGTCTGACAGCAACCCCAGGGTTCATGGACTGGTGAATACTTCAGGATATGTATTTCTCCTTCAGGTTTACATCACTGTTCTCCCAGGCAAGAAATCAAGCATCAAATCCTCCTTCAGGGATGTCTGTCAAGCTCCCATGACTGTTTGTGATATAGCACCTCACACATATTGTCATAACTCAGCCTGTAAGACAGCAGAACCTGATTTATTATAATCACAAGTGCAGCAGCTCCATTCCCTATTTGCAGTCACTCACAACTTTCCTGAAACTTTCACACGAGAGGGTAAAAATGTGCCTAATGTGAGTTCCACTTCAGTGATGATTTATACACCACAGGGAAACTTTCCATGGGCTTAAACAAACGACTGGCCAGCCATATTATTTCATTTATTTTTTAAGTCAAAGCTTAGAAAAATCAAATCAGCTGAGAAGGTCTAAAAATGGTGTTTGCTCAGTTGTGTGATAAAAGGCCAGTCAGAGTGAGCACAGAGACTGAGCTGAGGCTCAGAGGACACAGCCCCCTGAACCAGCCACTCTGGAGATGCTAAAATGGAAAGGACAGGACTGCTGTTCCTGGAGCAAAACCTACCAAGATGTGTCCACAGGGAAATTCTCTCTGTGGAATGCTGAACTTTACCATGCCATGCAGGGGGAACAGGAGTGTGGAATGGTGTAAAACCAGCCATGGGGTGGCTATGGGAATTACAGAGTGAGAAACATCCATCACAGCACACTTAGGAGACTTGCCAAAGGCAGGGAAAGGAATGGATCAAGGACTGAGGAGGAACAGGCCTGAGAAAGTAGATGGAAATGGGGATTAAAGGGGCCAGAGGCATGTCAGGAGCCAGCTACACCTGTCTGACAGAGCTCCTCATCACTGCAGTCCAACCTGCACTCCTGCTAAACACTGTCCCCAAATTTCTCATGTGGGAATGCCCTCACCACTGTGAGGTCACATGCAGGAGGCACCACCGTGGACTCAGTGGTTAGTAGCAGAAGTTTTTGCACACCAGCTGCTGGAGCATGAGGCTGCAAATCTGAGGGGTTACTGCAGGTCCAGGTGCCAACAACTGAAGGAGACCAAAGCCTGAGGGACTGACTGGATGGACAGCGTGTCCAAAACCCACTGGTCTGAGATCTCTCACTAGAGAGATCTTCTGTGTGTGTTTGCATGTGCAACCCACAACCAGCCAGAGAGGAGGAATGTCAGTGAGGCACTGGGGCTGCTCAGGTTTGCCCAGCTGCCATCTGTGTTTAGGAGGGTGCTGGAGAAGCCCCGTCCTCCTGCTGGTCCATACAGCTGACTGGGTGCCCTGCCTCACCACCAGCTGGGCTTGGAATTCCAGAACCAAGGCTGCCACACACCAGGGCAGGAGGAATTCCCTCATGTCTCAAAGCCCCACCAGCTCCAGCTGCTCCTAACAGTCTAATTTGTATTACTGTCTAATTACTGTCATTATCATTGGACATCCCTTGTGAAGAACTCAGCAGTTCTGGTTACAAAACAGACTGACCCAACTCGCTTTCCAAAAGGTCTCCCATCAGTCACCTTTGTATTTATGTACTGTCAATTTGTTCCTCTGGGGAAAATTCTTCTTCAAGTAGTTCTGCAAGACTCAGGGTCAAAATGAAAACCCAGGGGAGTAACTTTTCATTGCCAGCTGTGCACAGATGTGCCCCCCTGCACTGTCCTTGGTTTTCTGACTCACATTTCTCTGGTGGCAGCTTAAGACCTTCACCTCTCCAACTGGAGAAGGAAATGAAACTCCATCCACCCACAGGCTTCAGCTTTATGAGCCTCAAATAGCATTTTGGACAGTCAGGCTCTGATATTCATATGCAATAAGCTGGCTGCAGTTTGTGGCTTTTTGACCCAGAAAAAGAAAATGCTCTTCCTCTAATAGCAAATATTTAGCTTCCATCCCCTTTCTTTTAATTTGGTACTCATTTACCCATTCCAACCCTGTCATACTGGTGTTATTAGAGGGCTTAATTTTTAAAGCACTTGAGGTAATAACTATATCATGGCTAAAAAAAAAAATTATACTGGCCAAGCTCTGCTGGTACAGCCCCATCCACTTGACTGCTTCAAAAGCACAAAACAGATGCAACAGGGCAGAATTTAACTCCATTGCATAACAAGAGTATTAAAAGCTTCAGTTTGTGGTGTTTTTTTTCCTTTAAATTTCATATTAACCAGGTGCATCACTTCATTTGAAACTTATTTCTTCTGTCTGGCATAAAAGCCTACTCTCTAAAGCTCAGCAGGAACACAGGTCCATTCTGATTTACCCAGGAACCTGACCACTGCATATTCAATCTTCTCCTCTCTTTTGTAGCAGATGCTCTGCAATTATAAATAACATTTGTCATTACTTTAAACATGCGAAGCTGGAAGAAATATGATTCTTACACAAAAGATGCAGGCTGTACATACTAGAGGAGAGGCAGATGGTAAATTAGCTTGTAAAGCCAAGGTCTCTGCCATTTATTTTTGTTTGGATCAGATACATAACAAAAAAAAGGGAAAAAAAAAAAGGAAAAAAAAAAAAAAAAAGCCCTGAACAAACAAGTGGTTATCTCTTCAGCTATTATGTAATTCCATGTAGTTCTGCCTGGTAAGAATCTGGATGGCTTTATCCCTGTACCTTCTGAAGAAAATTAAGTCTGCAGAGTGCATCTGTTTCCCCCACAAATCAGCAGAGCCTAAATGAGTTGTAAATGGGAACAGAAACCCAGCAGTGACAAGAAGGTCCAATGAGGACCTGCAGCCACATTGCAGCACACGTCTGCAGCCACACCATTTCCTAGACAGAATTGTTTTGTCCTCGTTCCAGAGACACTTACACAGGACTAGTCCTGCTGTATTTTATGCCACCACTCACATTCAGATCAAATATTCTCTCCGAAATCTTATTTTCTAAGCAACAAAGTGTCCA